>NW_001820826.1:434428-645440 GCF_000146945.2 Sclerotinia sclerotiorum 1980 UF-70
TTACTCAACATGGATAGTAAGCCTCCAAGACAGGAGCAGAACCACTCAAAAAGAACCTGAAGATTCTAGGGGCCAACATCAGCACATCCCTCCTCAGTACAAAAACCCAAAGATCACTCAATGCAATCGTTGCTTTCAATGGCACAACGCAAGAACATGCCTCAAATCACAAATCTGCCGCCCTATACAGTTCGGGAAAGCATACAGAGAGCAATCATACTACCAGTTATGGCACTGAACACATATGCCCACCCAAATGCCTTCACTGCAACGGCCCCCACCCCGCAGATGACCCCAAATGCCCCCTTCGCCCACAAGGGAGAGAAAGGAAATCAAAATCAGAACGCCAGACAATCCGGAAGATATACCTCGAAAACAGAAACTCTGTTTGTGTAAAGGCTGGATGCTCAAAGCCATCATCCGATGCACAAATGGCCGACTCCCCTACCCCTCCCTCCCCCTCGGACCAACTTAGGCCAAGAACCCCCACCCGCCTATTCGGCTCCACCCACTCCACAACCCTCTTCAGCACCCGCTCCGCTAATCGATTTACAGCAATCGCCAACCCAACCCCCATCCCATTTAATGAACTGTAAACCGCTTACGATAACCCAAACTAATATAGGTAAGGGAGGGATCTCACATGATCTCGCCCTTAATCTGGCAAACATAGATCAAATTGATATCATCACGATCCAGGAGCCATATATATACAAAGATACCTCAAGAAAAATCACCAAAACACACCCCTCCTACGAAATCTTCACTCCAATAGATGACTGAAAAGACACTCCCCAGGTTCTGATCTACATCAGAAAAGGAATCGGAATACGAATCAATCAAATTAGGCCTATAATCTCACGAGACCTAATCTTTATATAATTACTCTCTACAAACAACTCGATATTTACTATCATAAATATATATAATGCTCCAATACAATGTGCAGACGGCAATCAAGCCATCACTTCAATTTTCGAACTACAGAGATTCCCAACAAACGCTATCCTATTAGGTGATCTCAACCTCCATCACCCCAACTGGAACCCTCTACACCCCTCCCCTTCAGTGCTAGCTGAATCCTTTGTGGAATGATTTAACTCCCGAAACCTACACCTCATCTCCCCAATCGGGATCCCTACTCATACAAAAGGGAACGTCCTAGACCTCACCTTCCTTTCAGGGCCCTACACAGCATATACTTCTCTCACTGAACATCTAGATTGCACCTCAGATCACTTTACACTAAAAACTCAACTCTATTGGAACTACCGAAGCACAAAACCCATACAAAAACTCAGAGTGGATACATTAAACAAAACACTCTTCAAAGACCTACTAAGAATCAATTTAACCTGCATTAAGATCGATCTCGAAGCACCCTCCATCGGAGAGCTAGATCAATTAGCAGAGTCTCTCACACAAGCACTGATAAAAGCCTATATAAGCACTGCAAAGAGATCTACAAAAAGCCTCCTTCAACAACCCTGGTGGAACGAGGATTGTACGAAAGCCGCTCACGATCACAGGACCACTAAGACTCCTATATCCAAACGCTCTCTCCGAAAGACAGTCCGGAAAGCAAAACACATCTTCTATATCATGAAAGTAGATAAAGTAAAGGATATAAACGATGTATATCGAATAGCCAAATGGCATCAATCCACAGGCATATATCGAACCCCACCTCTAGCAGACCTATCAAAACAGACCATTGCAAACACTATCGAAGAGAAAAGGGAAACCCTCGCCAATAACCTACTGACAAACCTAGCCGAGGTTGACGATATCCCGTTCGATACCCCTACAGCCCCAAGCAGATCTATCACCTTCCCTGATATAGCTATACAAGATATAGAACTAGTTGTTTTAAAAGCAGGGAATACAGCATCTAACATAGACGAAATCCCAACAAAAATCCTACAGATCGTATGGCCACAAATAAGAGAAGTAATCCTACTCTTTTTCAAAGATTATCTACATCTAAGACACTACCCAAAATGCTTCCGATTAACCACCATCGTAATCATCCCTAAACCCAACAAGCCAGATTACACCAATCCAAGATCATACCGACCAATTGCCTTGCTCTCAATCCTAAACAAAGGCCTCGAAAGACTCATTGCGAAGAAGGTATTATAGCTTACTCTAAACTACCAAGTTCTAGCGAATTAATAGTTTGGAGCTCTATTTTTGCAATCCTCAATAGACCTCACTACTTGCATTATATATAATATTGAAATATCCCTAAAACAAGAATTAAAGATCACCCTGCTCACAATAGATATAAAAGATACTTTTGATACAATGCTATTAAAAAGACTAATAAACCGCCTTCGGGAACAAGGATGGCCAAACAACCTGGTTAGATGGGTTCAGTCCTTCGCCACTAATCGATCCATCAAGATCCGACTAGACGGCGAGATTAGCCCGGAAACAAAGCTAGAATGCAGTCTTCCTCAAGGCTCACCGATCTCCCCGATCCTATTCATACTCTACATCGCGTCTCTCTTCTGGATAGGCAAACCACAAAGCAGATTCGGATATGCAGACGATATCGCGATACCAGCGACATCAGACTTATTATAGACAAACTGTTGGTACGAGAAGGATACGGAAGACGTAGCACCCACGGATTACGTAGGTCCTGTATGTCTAATTGTATTCTGTCTAAAGAGCTAGCTACATATTGGAAGTAGTAAGTCTTATATAGACTTACTAAAAGAGCTAGTCTCTTTCGCGTTCGCTTAGTTCTTTATTACAGTAGTAATTGAATTGAAGTCATTCACTTCGTTCACACACAAACTATAACTTTCTACAAATAAATATACAAGAAACCCTTGAATAAGGAAAAACTGAAAGCATTACCTTTGATCCCAAGAAATCTGAGTTTATATACTTCTACAAAGAATATCGAATATTAATTAATACCCCTGCAATATATACTGAATCTATAAACATAAAGGTCAAACCTAGCCCGCTCAGATGGCTCGGAGTCCACTTCGACAAGAAATTATGCTTCAAATTATATGTTCAGATCCTTACAATCAAAGCCCTTAAAGAAGCTAATATATTAAGATCCTTCAACAATATAAATTAAGGGATACCTCTATATCTCACCAAAAAAGTGGCTAAAGCCTATATACTCAAACAATACTATTTCGCCTCAGAAACTTGGTGGCTGGACCAAACCAGATTAAAGAAAAATGCTTTAAACAAACCGATCTCGATCTCGAATATAATGGATAACTATATAAACCTACTCAATAAAGTAGTAATTACCTATACAAAAGCAATCCTCCTAGTATACAAAACTACAAACACAATAGTACTCTACAAAGAAGCTAAACTCAGACCATCTGAGATCGAGCTAAACCAGATCTCACAATTATACACAATACGAATCATCAGATTAGACCTCTACTATCCTCTCAGAATCAAAGTAGAGAATATAACCAAAGCCAAAGAACAGAACTGCATCCTAGATACAAGATTCGCAAGGCTTATCACAGCATTACCAGAGACTGAACATATAAACCCTTTAGCCTCCTTACCCTGGGAAATCAGAGAGTCGAGGGCAGAGGCTGAGGCTTGTATCAATAGCCCAATAAATAGAACGAAAGCATAAGCAACCGAGGACTTCAAAACCTTCTATACCAAGATACCAAGAAGCGATATACAGATCTTCTCGAACAGCTTAAAAAACGAAAACAAGGATGGTGCAACTGAAGGTGGTTTCATAATCTCATAATTCGATATTCAGATAGCATACCACTTTTTCTCATTAAGTACAAACATAGAAGTATTCGATACAGAAATTATAGCCGCAGTAGCAAGGGCATCAAAAGCCCTCACTCTAGCATCAACCAAACTGGCCACAGGTCTCTGGATCTTCTTAGATAACTACAAGGTTGCTCTCCGATTAGGATCTTATTTCAATGGTTCCTTACAAAGAGTCTTTGAAGACTTTCTAAAGCTTACACAAGCTTAAGCTGTCAAACCAAGGCTCCCACACACCTCCCCCAGGAAAATCTTCATCCGATAAGTCCTAGGACACCGTGGATATCCTTAACAACAAAATAGCTGATAAAACCATCAAGAAAGGAATAAAAACTTCTCTTTCCCCTCAATCCAATCTGTATGCTAGCATCCCTAAAAAGAATGATCAGAATAAGAGCCAATAAAGCAAACAAACAATTATAGAATACAATCAGACTACAATACTACAAAGATCTCCAATTCAATTATACTTCTAATACAGATACTTTTTCTTTAAAGAGAACTATATTCCACTATATTCTCGTTATCAGATCACAATATGAAAACTTAGCAATATACCATAAACACTTGTTGGGTTTCTTAAGACCAGAAAGAGTATCAGATTGAATTGACTTATTCTCTAGCTAAGCAGTTAAGCTGCGAGCATATATTCAAAAAATGAAGGAATAGGTTGGGTATTCGGCCTTCGGAATTAAAGTGCTTTGAAATCAAAATATTGAAAGCAAACAAACAGTATACCAAAAAGGAAAGAATGAATTAAAAGTTGAGTTTTGTTTGCTCCTTATATGCATATGTACTATATATGCATATGCTGCCAAGATCCCAGGAGGTCAACAACACTTCAATTATATTACAGCCTATACCCATTGCTTATATAGTAAAAGGAAAGCTTTACTACACTTTTTCTTTTGTAAAAAAGGGAAAGCTTTCAAAGCGCTTACAAAGAGCCCCCCCTTCCAAAATCATCCCCTGGCTTCTAAGCAATCCCATCGATATAGCCAAACTAGCCGAATGGCTAGAATACACCAAATTCTACACAGAAATCTGCCTGTGGCACACAGATGCAAGATAAAAAAAAATATAAAAAAAGAACTTTCTTTCTTTCATTGGATTCAAACGGAGTTAAGAGGTTTCTAAGGGTGCTTTTCCTTCCTCTCTTTCCTTTCTCTCACTTCTCTTCTTCTTTTTTTTATAAAAAAAAGCGAGTATATACACAAACAACCAAAACAAGTACGAGGAGACAGGGAGAGAGATCAAGAGGTAGTGATCTAGTGGACGAGGATGACTACAATTACAACCCCAAAAGGCCTACCAGCCCAACCCCCCCCTGCGAAGGCAATCATGTAAACCCTGCCCTAGCCCCTTTAAATTGTATATAAATATTCTCCCTAGCTAGTTAGTAAACTACTCAGAGGCTTCTCCTCTGAGCGTCATTTGTCCAAAACTGGAATAGATGGCTAAGGTTGTCACGTGCCAAGGCACACGCGGCCTACGGCCTATGACGATAAACACAATCAATCAATCAATCAATCAATCAATCTCTACTCTTGTTTTCCTTCTTCTTTTCTCCTTAGCTTAGTATTTTCTAATACAAGATACTTTACCCAGTATTCTTGAGTGTGACAACAAACATGTTACGAAGTAACAGCTGATCTGTCCATACGAGCTTGGACCATGTGGAAAAGCAAGTAGATTCACATATAAAACTATATGGCAATTGACTTATATGGTCTCCCCACCCTAAGCAAGCATAGACATCGAATCTGATCGAAAGCATGTGATCAAGGATTCCCACCAAGTGTAGGAATCCCACTATGGTGGGAAATATTCCCACCTTGATGGGACGATAGAGGTTAGTGGGATGTATAGTACGAAGGTCTATATAACTGGAAAGAGTTTCCTTATTGTAGAGCTTCGTGCTCAAGATCAATCATTTAGTATACTCTACTATTAGTTACGAATTGCATATCATTATTGTCATTACTTTAAGTCCCTGCTTGACGCCTAGTTATAAACCTACTTCGAGAGCCTAGAGCACTTCCACGTGATCTAGACGGCAAACCTCGTAACACATCCCATCGAGACAATACAATCCGACATTTTCAAATCCTAGTTGCTTGACCTTATAAGTCGAAGAAGATGGTCATTTATAGTGAGCACGAATTTCTACCTACCTACCTACCTACCTACCTACCTACCTACACAGAGATGGGGATTCGCAGATGGGAAATCTTAAGCTGTGGGTAATTAACGAATACCTAACGTGGTTTATCAGCGAGCGGGCCATATCACCGAGCGGGCCACTTTTACCTCAATTTATCATTTCAAACCCATATTATTTAACAACAATTAAATCAATTGATTGAAACTATCAAGAATCTAATAATCTAGGATCTATTATACTATTCTGACAAGTTCTTGAATTATGACCAGTCTTTCCACACTTACTACAGCATCGACTAGTAGATGATTCCCTATTAAAATTTCCCCCATTTTGACGCTCGTCGCGTTGAATCTGATTATCAACCTCTTGTTGTGATAATATATCTTCAGCTTCTTGTCCAGTAAGTACTCCTCCATTACGTAGTTGAATTTTTTTAGCGCGTCGACGTTTACTTAATACCTCATTTGCTCTTCGAAGCATACGATTCTCAGCACTCAAAAGTGTAACTTCATGTGCTAATCTCTCTGTACCTTTAACTAAAGCTTGTACAGTCTCAAATATAGGTGTAGGAGAGCTTGATCGATGACGAGTTATTCGAGCTTTTACTAGAGTTGATTGTAAGAGAGCCTCAGTTGGATTATGAGGGGTTTGAGAGATCCAGGAGTTGGTAAGTTCCAAGGAGGTAGATGGAGGGGTAGAAGTACGAATCCTAATATCTAGTTTTGAAAGTATAGATTGAGGATCGAATGGTATTAGACCTGCTCCTCGAAAACCAGCTTTCATATTCTGAATAGTAAATGATTGTTGATATGCAGCTTTGAAAGCTATAAAGAATTCAACTTTAGTGATATGATTGATATGTGCCTTGATAAACTCCTCAATTTGAGAACTATATGAACGTTTAAGTACACCGAAACATCCAACATCAAGTGGTTGAGTTAAATGACTTGAATATGGTGGTAATTTGAGGCATATAATATCATTTGATTTGCAATATGATTGAAAAGGTATTGATTCGTGGCTTTCGTGCCCATCCAATACTAGCATTCGATATTTGCCCTTTCTTTGACGAATAGTATGTTTATCGAAATGCTTTAACCATTCTAGGCCTGTCTCATTATTCGTCCATCCATTGGAAGTAGGTTTAATAGCCCAATCCGCAGGAAAATCGGTTTCGGTATACCAATTGGAAAGATGAACTTGTCCTTGAACTACCAGAAATGGAGGTATAGTTTCACCCTCTCCATTGCCACATATAATTGCTGTAGCCCACTCTCGATTGCCTGGTTGTATTGCCTTGCTTCTGCCATTTCGTTCAGCACTAGTTACAACCATTCCAGGGCATATTATACCCATCATGAAGCCGGTTTCGTCGAAATTGTAGAAATCGGAATCGACAATACCATATTTCGCCCGCATATTCGATACCAATCTAAACCACTCTTCAATAAGCTTGGGATCTTCGCAGAGAGCTCTTTGAAAATCATAAACGCGATTAAAACGCGTCTTTAATTCTGGACATCGTTTAACAAAGCGATGAGCCCAGAGCTTTCCAACCTTCTTCGCACCCCGCGATTCGAGGATATAATTCGCCATATCTTCTACACCATTTAATTTAGGTGCAAACCCTCTCTCATCCATATCGATTATATACTGGATAAGCACTTCCTCTTCTAATTTGGTCAAATTATGACCATTTGCTCGAGATTCGATACGAGGGGTAGTACTGTCCATTCTGCGCTGAATCTTTGTACGCGGGATATTATATAGCTTAGCAACCTTCCGAATGCTTAATTTTTGGTCTTTATTGATAGCTTCGATAGCTAAAAGTATTCGACCTTCTTGATTATTCGATTCCATAATATTTTGTTGATAAATCGCGTATTGAAGTTGAAAGATATAAATTGAGGTAAAAGTGGCCCGCTCGGTGATATGGCCCGCTCGCTGATAAACCACGTTAACCAATCATTATATATATATCAATGCAACCACCAATTCAACTCATTCCCCTTACAACCACATTCACATCTCTCGAGCCTTTACTTTACCTAAACCCGCTCTCGCTTCACGCATCGTTTTTATTGCATTTATTCATCAAAATAAACTTTAATCAACAATCTCAAGTATACAAATCAAGCTCACCCCTCTCCCTGTAGCCCCTCAAACCCCACCCCAAAGGGCCCCACCAAACAATAGCGGAAAACACTCCACAGAAAACCAAGCTTCCATAGAGAGACGAGAGACGAACTACTACCAAAGGACGAATTGCTTAGGGATGAATTAAAGAGAAACAATTTGAGAGGAACGAACCTGGCATTGCTCATACATCACAACACAGTAAACCATTCGTCACGCATAAAAAGAAAAAACAGTGAACTTTTAAAAAATTTTGAATTTCGTGGAGAGTTTTCCCATCGCAACTCCCAGATCCGCAGAAATGCCGGACAGTCCAAACCCATGTGGTATTTTAAAATAACGCTATTGCTCCCTTTCATAATCGTGTATAACCACATCGACGCTACCAATCATTTTATTCGAATATTGTTCATTCATCTACCAGGAGTATTTGCACCCATAAAAGGACCTACGTATGGATTTGACGGGTCCTGTTGTTGTCCTTGTCCTTGACCGTCCCCGCCCGGTGGTGAAGTGTCTAGATTCGGTGGGTAGAACTGAAATGATGGATCGATTACATTTGAATTTCCGATAAAATGATCCCATTGTTCCTATAATTCGATCAGCATTCCACCCTAGCGTAAGGTTTGGACACAAGAGTTATATCGGGAGATAAACTTACCCAGTCAACATTCGCCGGTAGATCCATCATTCCAGGAGCATTACCGGTGTTGCCGAACATGGAGAATGGGGATGCGCCGCCGTTCATGGTGGCAAAGGGGTTAACATTATTATCGAGTGCGTACGGAGTGAGACCACTTCCACTTGAATCACCCATATTCAGGTCCATGTTCGAATATCCTGCTGATGCCTGGCCCACGTTGTTGAACATAGCTGCTGAGTTTGGTGATAGACCACCAGAAAGCATACCCAAAGTCATAGCTGCTGATTGCTCGGGTCTGAGGTTCTCATCATCGAATTGTGAAAAAGCGTCGACTGTACTCATTGGTGTGGCACAAGCAATGGCCGCTGGTTCCCTACAAGCTTTCATCTTCTCAAGAATAATATTCAAAGTTTTGCATGCTTTAAATGCCTCCATCGATTCCTCCATCGTCTCACTCCAAATACTTTGAGAGGTTTCAACAGCCTTGAGCATATCGGCAAGTTCTTCTTTTTTCCAGAAATGTCTGTCCGGCGGACAAATACTCCCATAATGAAGCTCTAAGCAGACTATCATTGCAGCGAGTAAATAATCGTGTTTGGTAAGGGGTGAAACCGCCCAACTCATCGAACGCAATCGTCCCCCAGGTTTGGATTCCAGATGGATTTTGTGTTGATGGCGAAGGATTTCCATGGCAGCATTGACACAGGCTCGACGGGAATGATCATAGCGAGAATTCTGTCTCGCACGTGCAATGTACTTGCGATGAAGGACACACATAGTTTTCTGCCAAAGAATGTCCACATTGAACCTCTGCATCAAGAGCGTCGCAGAATCATGTGTACATTCTTCCAAGGGCTGGAGTCGAAGGTGAGGAGCAAGGTTCCGTTTTAATTCCCACAATTTATTATCGCGCGCGAGAACATCATCATATGCAATGCCTTTAGGATTAACACTTTGTATTTCCTCCATTATGCAGTTCAGTTCATTTGTTATGTTGATTTTGGAGAGCATGTAAGATATAGGGGTAGGCTCAGTCTTCGGTCTCTCGGGTGGTAATGTCTTCGAATCCGGACCAAACTCATCCTCAAATATGTTGCGAGGAGGTTTTGTATCACAGTCGCTATCACGGATCATACTCGGAAGGGCCAACTGGAAGGAAAACATCGTGTCCATGGCGCGCACAAATCCCCAAATTCGACGACGCATCTCGCCATGGAAGACAGAGATACCTGCAAAGTTGCTTGGATCTCGATGATAACCCATCCGCATTGATAATCGAGTGATCATGCCTATTATGACCCAAAGGCCTACTTCAGAATCCCATCGGCTCGCATATTCACCGTGTACGTATAGAATCAATGTTTCAATCGTGTAAAGTGATGACTTGGTATAATCGGAATTGACAAGACACTGGACCGTGCGCTGCCTGAATTCACTAGCTACCTCGAGAGTACGACCTAGTGAAAATGTTAGCGCCATGATGGAAAGTTTTGAACAAGAAAGTCGAGGAAAAGAGAAGAACTAAACGAGAGCTCCCTACCTTTCCATTCCGGTGGTTCATCCCCGATCTTTTGGTATGATTGCATGGCTAAACAGAGAATTGAATATAAAAGGCCTAGCCATACAATCGAGGTCTTCGCGGGATCTTGCCAGTGGGCCTGCAGCTCCTTATGGAAAGTCGGAGCGTGTATAATGTGTATAGACGGGTCGTAAGTGTGCAAATATCTAGTAAACGGTTAGTTAGCACTCTGTTCCTCTAAAATGGCTATATACGGACCTCGTGATGATTTTATCAACCTCAGATCTGGGAGGAAGTGCTTTTCGAAGCTCATCGTCCGTAGCTGGCGAATGTGCACCGATTAGAAATGCGGTATCATCATTGACAGGAGGGTTTGAAGATTTGATTTTCTCGTAATTCTTTTCGAGTTCTTTTTTATGACTACTGAAATAGGATTTGACTTCTGCGATCTTTTCCACCGATTAGTAACGACTTCTAATCCAAATAACATCTGAGGCTTAAGAATGAAAGACGAAGGTTCAAAAATGGCTCAAAAGATTGACCATTGCCTAAAGGTGTCTCTCAAATAATCGACCCGCGAGGCCGCTCTAGCAACTTGAAGATTTGTATTAAACCAAAGCGTTCATGGTGACAGAATCATGCATCGACAAGGAAACCGGGGTTTATAACATACATCTTTTAAGACCAGATGCCAGTGCGAATCTCCTAGATATGTTGTTTTTCCTTTATCAGGGTCAACCTTCATGATGCCCAATGAGTTAGCGACGCCATCTACATCGCTATCCTCATCACCTTCTTCTTTGATCATGTCATCGTCGTCTTGTTCTATGTCAGGAGGAAAAGATGAACCGACACTTTCGCTGTGAGAACGGTTAATGGCAGCAGTGGCGGCTGCTGGGCCTGCAGATGAAGCACCATTTGTCATCAAGGATAAGACTAAACCTTCTAAACGGTCAATACGATTTTGCATGTCATCAGGACTGGTTGAGCCTTGAGTTTGATTCTTTTTTCGTGTGCCCGGTGCAGCATATGAGCACGAGGAAGCATCACCTCTCCTCGTACAATTCTCACATGGATGCGACCGGTTACACTTCAACCTATTCGTAAGATTAGTATAATTGTGCCAGAGAGGCAAGGTGCTGACAGAATAGAACGCAAATGACTCACTTCCTGTGTCGGCAAGGCCCACATGAGAGAGGAATCCTGTTTCTCTTTCTTACCACCCGATATTGGCCTTCTGGAGATTGAGCTCCGGCGCTTGAGGAGGTAGTGGAAGGGGGCGTAGGAGTCATGATGATAAATTATTATTGATTTGTGAAGACAAATAAAATAGGACAGGCCAAGGTTCTGATTTACTTAAAAGCCCACAGGAGTGATCTGGGCCAAATATTTGGTATCTTATCAATTTCAAAACCTCCAGAGACTCGGTGTAAGCCTTCTCGCTCGAAGTGGCCTATGAAATGGGTGGTACGAGGAAGCGATGCGGCTCGCACCCGGACGATCAACCCCTAGTTGAATAGGTGAAGCAGCCCAAATCTCGTTAGAGGAAAGAAGGGACAGGGCCTATTGGAAACAGGGAGCGGAGGTAGAACTATAGATACAGATGACAAATAGCCTTACGTTCGCTGGACAGTGTTTGACTGCGCTAAGAATCCCATATGTAAATTGATGATCCCCTTTCAAGAATTTGGTTTGTCTCTTGATGACTTACGATGGAGGTAAAGCAACTCAGGTTTCCCTTCTCGTCAAAGTTTAGGAGGGCAAATTCCAATGTATCTTCTTCCTTGAATCCAAGCCTCCACAGATAATTCCTCCGGCCAATGATATACCGGACCCTATGGCGTATTCAAAGTTGGCCCCAAATTACCCAGGGAAGTTTCCCGAATACTGATACCAACCACCCACAGCAGTGACAAAACCTCTCAGTTTAGGAGCAACAACAAGTATTACTGATGTTCCAGAGAGAGACGACGGGTCGATAGCGCGAAGGCCGAATGTCCAGGAATAGCTTCGATGATATTTCCCACTTA
The DNA here is from genome assembly GCF_000146945.2 of Sclerotinia sclerotiorum 1980 UF-70. NCBI lineage: Eukaryota > Fungi > Ascomycota > Leotiomycetes > Helotiales > Sclerotiniaceae > Sclerotinia > Sclerotinia sclerotiorum. Next base: position 446,701 of record NW_001820826.1, read on the forward strand.
ATCTGGAACGGGCCAACCAATAAAGCGCAAACCAATAACAAAAATTACCTGAAACCGTTCCTGCAGATTCGAAATTCAAGATTCGAGATATTTATTATGGTCTTTCGGGGAGTCTGACGACCGAATCGTCATATATTCTGATTTTTCGAGAGAACGACGCGGAGAGTTGGGAAATGTGTTATGTCATGCACTGTATATGATCTCAATATACAATGGCATATTCTGCATACGCAGTCAGCAACTGCTTCAAAAGTGTGGGAGTTTCTGGGCTGCCAAACTAGGTACTCACAAGGGTGAATAAAATGTATCAAGTCTTTTGATACTAGAAATGGACCTAGGTAATACAGGATGATGAAAAGTATCACCACTCAGTTAGTTTATTGTTTTGATTTCAACGATCAAAATATGCGCTTCGAGAGAAATTTCAATTAATGAATAATGAAATCCATCAGAAAACTCTGCAAATTTTTGCGACGAAATATTGTAAGAGATGAATGAGAAGGTTGTCGATAAGTAATTACTCTGTAGATTGTCGAATCATAATAGTTGATAGTGACAAGCTATGGAATAAAAGAATAAAAGGCATAAGGCTGGAACTTGAGATCCCCGCCAAAAGGTCTTGGCTTGAGCGGGCTAGCGGGATCAGCCGAATGCAGTTCTGGATAAGGTTAATAAAAGGTGATAAGCGTTTTATTAAGATGGAATTGTTGTGTTTGTGTTTGTGTTTGGCTGTTGTGTGTTAACGTTGTGCTTGAATAGCGTATTTACCGTCCGGTTCTATATTTCGTAGGTGACCTCAACCTTAGTTTTGATGTTGCTAAATCATCTATCTGATAATTATTCCTTGATCGCCACTCTCAACATAATATATTGCTCAAAATAGAGCATGATTTCCACTTCCCCCAAGACTCATTCTCTCAAGGCATCAATTTGGTGTTGCGCGGCGTACTTGATTACCGGACCCCGATGACTCATATTGACGGCAAGTACTACCAACTACCACTACCACTACCATATATTACGAACCTCAATGAAATTAAAGACGATCGTGCATCAACATCCTCCTTCATCTTCCTGACAGGTTGACAGCTTGAATTCTTCAAAACCCACACTTTTGACTTAACGCCGATATCTCCGTCAGAATAAGGGGGACTAGCGCCAGAACGTGATCCATATATACTCCTATTCTCGCAAATTCGAAGCGTGAAGCAAAACAAGGTCGCCGAGGTAGATATACCGAATAAATGCGGGCAACGGATTCACCACAAGCTATCTCACAAATGAGAATCCTGCAGACATCGCCTACCTTCACGAGATGGTACCGAATTGAACTGGGTAACCACATCGCTCCACTCATATGGTTTATCAGGAGACTCTACATTATCTTCTAACAGAAAGGAATAGTCGAACATCATTTTGAGCCTATGACTGTTGGCTATCCAACACCGGCAAGGTCAACTGCACGAAAGCAGTACTGAGGACTCCAGTGTAAAGTATCACTTGGATTTTCTCCGGGTACTTGGCACAGTACCTCATCAAAAAGCTTATCTGAGTGAGCAGAGTTTGGTGGATGAAATCCAAGAGTAGGATTGATGCAAAGCAAAAGCTTTTACTTCTTCGCTTCTGCACCACCTCGCAACCACCCGAAAGAATTCATTATCTCTTGTCTCATCTTCAAAAAATGCTTTGATCACATTGAACTTGCTAATACCAGGTAGCATTCAATCATATAATCACGTTGCTTGTGTCGAAATTTACTGCTTCGAAGTCGAGTCACCTATTCAGCGATAAGCAGTATTGCTTTCTGTTTCAACATCCCTTTAACTATCCTTTCAACTCCTTCCACCAAGCATTATATTGTCAACTCAACTTTGCACTATTGCGATGGAACACGTTGCGCAATGGTAAAACGTTCTGGCACCAGATATCGTCGAGCGATTGGCGTGGGACACGAACGCCATGCATGTTGAATGGGTGAGCGAAGTCAGTGTAACAGCTATTAGCTGGGTATTGTTATCTAAGGTCACGAGCGACCTGGCTTCGTTGCTGGTAGAACAGCTTTGGGGCCCGCTAAACATGGTACTAATCCTGAGCTCTTGGCTTATGTCGGCACAAGCGACATGCGCTACTCAGCTTTAGTTCTTGCCGTAGCAAGTGTTAGTTATATAGTTTGTATATTATTCCTTTCTATATTCTCTGCTGCTCGTTTGTGCGCTGACCACTATATATTCTTAGATTTGTTTGACGTCTTCCGCAATATCCCAACTGTACATTTGGCCTTACCTGATCACCTGCAATGCCGGACAATAATTACATTGGGCTCTATCCCACCACCTGCCCGGTATTATTCTGGATGCTGTGCAACCACTACGCGCACTTGATGGTGCCATTAGTCTGAGAGCTTCTTGCCAAGCAGTATCTGTTTTGTGTTAAGTACCTTTGAGGATCCGTGAATAGCCACTTTTATCGTCATATAGGCCTCGTATGCAATGATTTGAAGTTCCATGCCTACTTTGCCTTTACTAGACACACACCCGAGGCTACGAATTACCAAAGTCTCTTATTTGGACACCTGAATCATGCACCCAGATATTGAATTCCAATGCCCCTGAAACACGCGGTAAAATTCCTTGAATTCGGGATATGTTTTTGAAGCGCGGATGGCTGATAGTGACGTTTCCATCATTCCATATGAGTTGCTCCAAGTTGAATACGGGAACGAAGTTCAATCTTTGGTTAAAGAGCCCTTTTTGCCCAACTATTACTTGGTGTTATTCCCTATGGGAGTGATGTTGTTGCCCTACTGGCGTCTCCTATTTCAACGCATCCGCAAGCCACGAATGCTCTTAAGAAATCGCCGGCCGATGTAGCAATTCTCGTGTCTTCCATGATCACCGAGTTAGCACATACATGTTTTGTTTCATTTTCTTCTACACTTGTTTGATGGCAACTGCCACAGAAGCCCGGGTTACTCGATTCAAGCCATATCTATATTGATGGTGATTTACCCTAGGACATTTAAGATCGTGTTGCTGCAAAAGTGCATCTCGGTTGTCTGGTGCACGTGGAGGCCACCCAAACGGGCATTAACAACCAGTTGATATCATTACAAGTACCTTGCTCCAAGGCACCATGCTATACTCAGTAGCCATATATCCTATGCGTTGATGTCATGTTTCACAAAACAGCCGATGGTATTTATGGGATTTCAGTTCGGGGTAAAGAGGCTCTAGCCGACATGCGACAGTGCTTCACCATCCCTCGCATGGCTCAGTTCGAGGATAATACTGCCAAAAATTGGTTTTGAGCCCCATCCAGATACTGAGAATCTATGGTGGCTTTTTCAATGTACGCACTCCACACCTTTTCCTGGAGCACATTAGTACCCGCCCTCATCGCAATGAAAACTTTTGAATTCGTGTCAATAGAGCATGATTAGTTAGTTTGCTTGTAATCAGCGAGAAAAACGATTAATAGGTAAGAATCATGCTGTTAGCTTCTTCGCTTTCTGAGCTAGTTTGTGGAGCGATGGCATAATGAATAAATGGTGAAGTCATCGGTACAACATACGGTAATTGAACGTGCTCATGGGACAACATACGGTAATTGAGCGTGCTCGTAGTGCGAGCCAAGCGATGAGTATTAGAAGCTCTCTAAAGTGAATGGATGAGAAGTGGTTTGGAGAGTGAATTAAATGAGTGAAATGGCATGCGAAAATCGTGTAGAGTTCAATTGTGGACTCGGTTGTAAAGGAAAGGGGTTATATTTCGCAAGGTTCTTTTTTGTCAGATAAATCTATAGTCTCAAGATTCTACACGTTATCAAAAGAAAACTTACTCTCTAGACATAACGTCAGTATCCTCAGGAGCTGGCGACCGACTAATCGAAATTAGGTTTATGGTTGGTTATATAATTTTGAAATGCCCGATTTAAGGTTTTATCTTTTGGGGTTTTGGATAAAGTGGGTGTGATCGTCCGTTTGAATCTATCGGGTGTTATTTATTTCCTTCAGGTTTCTTTCCTTCTTTCCTTCGATGTTTTTTTTTGTTTCTCGCTTTCCCTTTCGCTTTTGTTTGTAAGATCTGGTTTTGTTTATTCTTCGTTGATGAGGTGGCCTTTTCCTCAAAATGATATGGTATATTGAGTTTATAAGTTTGTTAGAGGAACTTTCAGTTTTTTTTTTAAGTTTCATCCCTTCAATACTTTGCGAATTCATATTAAGTTCCTCGCTTTCCTTCATGGAATCCCGTGCTATTCGTTGCCTATATGGTATCTCCTTCGAGCGAGCGCATAGCATCCATTATTGTCAGTCTGTCAGTCGGTCGATTCGCAGTGAGATAGGTAGAGGTGGACGAAAGAGGAAGGAGAAGGATTGATCTTCTATATATCGCCGCCGTTAGTTATTGAGCAAATATTCCAGTCATGGTTGCAAATTCATCGAATTTTACATGCAGTGTGTGGGAGGGGAATGTAGGATTGTATATTCGAAGTCTTTCCCTTTCGGATTCATGTTCTCTCGTCAGTTAATTTTAGTTTCTATGTGATTTTAGTATTATCCTCATTTTCATACTTGAAACACTCGTCAGACTTACACATACCTCATTTCAGTGCTCGCATTCAGATCCGAATAATTCTTTTCTCGATTTATCTGTCTCTTTCATACGCAATTCAAGTTAACAATACCTTCATTCATTCAGAGATTCTCAAACCGAGCGATCAAAATGCACTTCACCAAGACCTTCAGCGCACCCGCCCTCTTCCTCGTTTCTGCTTCTCCAGCCCAGTTCTCCGACATTTCTACCGCGCCCGTGAACACCTTCGTCCGACTGCTACCTTTATTCTCATGGGCTCTGCAACCGATAAACTTCATCCAACCGCATTCAGCGCCTCTAACGTCAAGTTCATCACTCTTCTAGCGGCAGGTCCAAGAATGCCCTCACCATAATCTCTCCTTTAGCTCGAGCAGCAGCACCAATATCGAGACCACTGCTTTCTCCCACAGCTACCTTAACCACAGCCGCAAGCGAGACTATTCGGAAGAAACAAATGGAATGCAAAATCGAGTCATGAAAGGAGGAAATAAGACATCGGGAACTGGAATCAATGACGCAGATGGTGGAGGAGCTAAAAAAAAACAAAAAACCTTATGCTGGCGTGAATAGTGGAGGAGGTTCTGTTAAGGGAAGTAGGTCTGATAATGAGATTGAGAATGAGATTGAGAATGAGATTGAGAATGAGATTGAGAATGAGATTGAGAATGAGAAAGGAAATGGGAGTTTAGGTGACTGTGTGTCACAAAGTTTTCCTCCACTTTATCGAAATGCTACTGATAGATTTCAATATAATCCTACGTGTTGAGGACGAAAGGAAGTTGTCCAAGAAGGGGAAAAAGCACAATGCAAGAGAGGGAAAAATATTCAGGGAATTACAAAGGAGTAAAGATCCTATCGTCATCTACTTCCAATCTAGATTTCGTGACTAACGGACCAGGGCACATGCACTGCGAATTTAAACCTTTATCCCCATAATAACTTATTTAGCCTCCTTCGTGAAGGTTCCATATGATATATGCCAAAGCTGCTTTTCATCTGCGCCGGTGTATGGTTATTGATATTTTCTACGTTCTTGTTTTTTCTCAAGCAGAAACTAACGAACTGGACACCTTTCTAAAGCAAAAATTAACAAACTGGATACATTTCGCGTTACTAGCATTAAACTATTTTTCAGCCTAGTTTAGTATAGTATGACTACGATAATTTTAGTACGTCATGGTTAATCGGCTTCAAAACCCGGGGGAAAAGTCTGCTCGAGATGAAGAGGGAGATATGGGGATTTGAGGACTAGAATCAGTCTAGAAATTAATCCTATAGCATGTGGCCTCATAAAAGGGGTAATTCAGGAACTTGGTTAGATGGTGTATGGGGTAAAGTATGGGGTAGTGTGGGGTCGGAACTAAGCGAGTGAAGGGGCTAGGAGTAGCTTAGAATTAGCTTTAGGGTTATACTCTTCAACAGCGAAAATTCATCACCTTATAAATGAGGCGATGTACATATTAAGAGAAAAAGAGCAAAATAGCGAGAAAAAGTTGGTTGTATTGTATGACTATATGGTTACATGGTTATCTGATAATAACAATTTGCCCCATACATATCCTTCCATACCCAACATCCATCTATCCATGTGTATATGTCTAAAAATCTGGCTCCGAGGTGAGGAGCAAATCTTCGTACATCTGGACACGATCCTCCCTGGTAAGAGACGAGTAGTACTCAGCGGTTGGAGTAATCTCGTCTCTTCCCTCGATTCTCCACTCTGCCTCCGTGACAGCTGCAAGTGGTAACTGGGCAAATGCTTCCCAGTTCGCCGTTGCTTCTACCGTGTACTTGTTAGTATTAGATGGTTGGGTTAATGGGATGTTTTTGTGTGAGAGATACTTACCCTCTTCTTCCTTCATGATGGCCGCAAACATCTCTCTACGCCTTGCGATACTCAAGTAGAAAGGCATGTTGAACAGTGTCTTTCGTCGATGAGGTTGTTCGGTGAGGTTTTTCGAAGTCCGATGAAGAGGAAATTTTACAGCAAGACAAGGGAGGGATTCCTTTTTTAAGGGCGCAGAAGGACAATAAGTTATTCCAAATCACGTCGATTTCTATTCAGACCAGGACCCGCTTGAAGACGCTCTAAGTGTGAAGTAAAGTCAAAAGCGGGGGAAGCGGATTCCATTCGAGTGTGTAATGCACATGAATGGTCAAATCCGTGAAATAATTGGGGCTATCTCTACCACTGATTATACTCGAATACTTCGAGTCAGCTGTGTGGTGCTTGGAGCCGGCTGGGCATCTCTGGGCATGTGGTGTTCATTGTAGATCATTCTTCCATCCTATACATTTGATAAAGCTTGCTAGACTAGTATATCCCAGATTTTGAAAGTGAGCTGAAGCTCCAAAATTGACTTTACATCTATCGATATAATACTTCATGAAAACTACTCCCCTTAGCAAACTTATCCCATTTCCTAAAACATTCCCCCGCCTTCTCCCCACCCCATTAAAGCTATTTCCAAAGAAGTACTCTACAAAATTAAAAGACATAAAATATGCAAAATATTTCTTAATCCAGGGGTCGAACCTAGGGTTACCCGAAATTCCCCATTGCTAAAGGATAGAAATAGATATCCAAGTTAAAAGAGCATTTGTAATGAGGGTACTTTTAGTGGTGTGGGAAGGTGGGAGAAGTTAGTTAGACTTTCATTGGTGGATAGGCCGTTTGCTGAGATATTCTAGGGTACTGGAATGATCAAAATGTGGAAGAATCAGATAATAATTGTGTTTCCCCATATAAGGGCTAGAGTTTCAACACAATTTGTCCATGAATATAATGGGTTGAAGCTTAAGGATGCAAAAAGAAATAGCTTAAACTGTAGCAAATTTAAATACTAAATAGTACCTGAGGGTAATAGATACAGAATGGAGGTATTGAGGATGCTGGCTGAACAGACATGGCACCTTCCCCGTACAGACAAGGAAAGTACTCTCGAAGTTAGCAGTTACAAAATTCTATTTGACCATGAAAAATAAATGATTATTGTTTAATGGTTACTACAACCAAATTGATGAAATGATATCTTCTTATATTCATGATCAACTCAAAAGCTATAAAAATATTCAAACCTAGCAACGTAGAGTCAGTTAGGCATTGAGCCCGGCCAGAAAACTCTGAACAGTGGCAACGTCTCCTCAAATGGATAGGGGATAAAGCAAAAAATTGGGAAGTTACCCCGCCTTCATTGAGGAAACCACAAGCTAGCCACCACGGCCAACTTTCCACCACCTAAATTCCTCGAAGGGTGTATATGCAACTTTGCCTCAATATATAAACCTATTTCTTGATAGTTTTAGATCGACAAAACCCAAAAAAATTTGGGAAGTTACCCCCCCTTATTTGAGGAAACCACAAGCTAGCCACCACGGCCAACTCCACCACCTAAATTCCTCGAAGGGTGTACATACAACTTTGTTACTGTTTATATACCATTCCTCGATGGTACTGAACCTCTCTAGACTACCCTCAAAAATGGCAAAATTTACCGAAAGTTGAATTAATAGTTATTAATCATTGATGCAGTGAAGAAATGTGTATAAGATTTACAATTCCCGCACTCTTCAAATGGAAGAGGAAGAATAAAGGCAAAAAAAAAGGGAGACCAGCTCCCCTACTTCCAAGGAAACCTCAAACTAACCATTACGGCCAGCTTTCCACCACCTTCCCTCATACTTTCGTTGTCTTTCTTCTAAATCTGTATATCTGATCAGATCAAGTATACGACTTAAAAACTCAATAAAAGACATGCTGTCCTAGTTACAACGACTATTTGAGTGATATTGGGCACCTGATATTACATGGTGGATGATTGATCTTGTGGCAATGATAACATACAAATTGGGCAGGTACACATGAATTAGGCAGATTCAAGCAGTCATACAGTAAAATCATATATCAGGCAGGCACATATCAGGTATGGATAAAAGGTAGTTGCGAGGAGACTATAAGATGATGGACATCATTATTGTAAGATTCTACTTTATACAATATAAATGAGCCTCTGATGTCGATATAATATTAGACACTTGAACTACTAAACATTTTCCATGTTACACCAGCAGCTCTTCGTGCTTGGTCAAATTTTATCGTGGCAGAGCAATGAAAAGGTTATGATTCCGTCTTTTGAACATCCCTCAATGAAGTTTTGTCGAAAGAGGGAAATTAGTCTCAAAAAGACCCTTAAAGTTTCCACAAAACTAATAGCTGAGAATCCACCTCCACCAATCTAGAAGAAGGTACAAGATGGACAAGCGCATTGGAGAAAAATCGGCTCTTTCGATCAAGGGATTAACTTTAATTGGGACCATCTAATCTTGATTTGAGTATACTAGCATAGAAGGCCCCTCCTCCCCGTTGTTGCATCTTACAGTGGAGTACCACAATCGATAAAATTATCATCTTGCGGAACATTATCAAAGAAAGCCAACATCGGCACTAGAACTTCGAAAAAGCGACAGAAAAATTCAATAAGCTCTTAATAAACAATTTATTTTATACGACGACTTCATACTTGCAATTGGAGACTTTTGATGCCAAATTTCCAGTCTGTTTGCTTGGATACATGTCATATTAGGTTCGCCAAGAGCCGCAGCGCTAATAAGGGGCTCGGTAAAAAAACCACACTTGTCTAGCTGAATTAGGCGAAGGATCTGGAGTAGCTTGTTTCTTAGAGCCCTCTAGCTTTTAGTTTTACCATGGATGCTGTGAAAAAAAAGTAATCATGTATGAGTACATACTCACTTAATCAACTTTGCATTCAACATTCAAAAAATAGTAATCAGCCCTCTTTAAATAAAAAGTGTAAAAACAAAAAACCAAAAAAAAGTTCTGAATCCAGAAGTCGAACCTGGGGCTCCTCAATCTAAAACTTCGTAGGTTTGAAATTTTTTGAATCTCATCCCAAACCATCAAGCTTTATAGAATTGAGTTATGTTAACACTACACTAATTCGGATATGCTTTGTATATACTTCGTACGGGGGTATCTACACTACTTAGGTATATATAGAACAAAATCACAAAATTTGAACGCAGATTACGGGGAATGAACTTATATCCGATATATCCTGAGTTAAACTAAAGTTCATTGGAAAATAAAGGCACCGTAAATGTTTCCTTGATCATATTCTGCATTTCGGAAACAGATAGCGAAACTTTTCCTTCCATCTATTTTTTGGCTAAGCGGCACCTAAGAAAACTGCCTCTCAACATTTTTATGTATCCCCAGTGAATACACTCGCCATGTTTGTGAGTATGTCCCAGATAGAACCAATACATGGGTCATAGATAAACATCTAGATTCCGAATGCCAAATACGTATCATCTTGTACTCAAACTTATCACATCTGGATTTCCGGCATAAGATGACAATTTAACGCAGATGGCACATCTCCGCAAATAAAGCCTCCTATATTCATTCTTATTTACTACCATAAACCCGAAGACTATAGCAAAATAGCAAAATTCAGAAGATAAGCACAAATATTATCTTCTAGAGAAATATAATGATTATTATGTATACATGATCATTCAAGACCTCAATCTCAAGATTGACAGGAGACTAAATATGGGAACCATCCCGATCACGCAGAAAATCACACAAAATATAGCCAAGATCCCCATGTGCTCAACTAGAGATAGAAGCTTTTCGCAGCAGATATTTCTAAAAAGGGGTCCAGCTCAAATAAAAAGATACTCAATATGTCTGCAATCTTCGATCTGACAATAAAAAAAACCAATTCCATTCAAAAACTAGGTATAGACAGTCGTCCGTCCCTTGCTACAGAGATCTATCACCCCTCGCACCAAAGTTTCCTTGATACCCGACGAGGTACTTCATATTACTGATTCTGCTGCCTTAAGCATTCGTCAGCGTTGGATAACGCAGTGGTTACAATCAACTTTATTGAAGACAAGCTTTCCGATTCTGCTGCCAACCAAGAATTAAGACAGATGGCCCCATCTGTCTTGTCTGCGTTACAAGGGCCAGAGTATAAGACAGGTAATCCAAAATATTAGAAATTGAGAATCAAATAAGCACTTCCATATCAACGACTTTCAAGATCAAAGAAGCACACACAAAACTATAACTCAACTCTAAAGAAAATCAACGCTCTAAAAAGTCTCCACTCGTTAAAACCCCGGTCTCATCACTGCTAATCTTTTTATCCACTTGTTTCTTCTTGCTTCTTCCTGGTTTTTTTTTCTTTTTATAACTTTCCTGTAACTAACCGACTGAATAACTTCGTCACAGCCACTCAACACAAAGAAATATATACTACAAAACGTTTTATCAATACACACCAGAAATAATCTCACAAATCACATCTCAGCCCTGAGCTCCGTGAATTTCGCATTCCGGGAACCCCAAGTTAATTACTTCCCAGAATCTTGAAAATATATATATATATACTACCCAAACTCAGCGCAAACGAAAACCCCACGAAGCGCGAAGTAAAATGATGACTCTATTCTTGAGCATACAGTAAAGGAATCCTCATCAGTTACTAATGTGAATAGAAAAGAAATAATTGAATAAACACGCTTTAATTATCTTAGACATTCCGATTTTGATTTTTTTTAACGAGAACGGTTGCATTATGAAAAGTATAAGAGGATATGAATGATCAAGCTCGCCAGGCGGTTTGTATTATCAACAAGGTTCTCTTTGGTAGAAGAATGGTTTGATGAGATGGGAACAGGGTTATGAAGCGCGCTGACGATAGGAAATATATCCACATATGCTCGATCTATTAACACGACCGCATAGAATAACAGCAGGCTTTTATTGACACAGATTTCTTTGCTTTGCAAAAGAATCTCCCAGAGTGGTCATTACACCAATTCACCACAGCGCAAAAACAAGCCTTTTAAAAGTAACAGAAATACATAAAATTACATGCTCAAAAGGTTAAAGCAGGAAAAATTCCCAACGTCAAAAGCAAGACATCAAAACCATCAAAACCATCATATCACAACTCACTATAAACATGCAAATCTTCAAACCCAAAAATTCCCCAACCCAAAAATATTATCCGACTCTTCTATTCCACACTCCCCTTGCCCCCCCCCCCAACGATATAAAAACAACCGAGATCCCTTCCTCTTCCTCTTTAAGAAACTCCCAGCACCTTCCCACTTTCCCACCAACTAAAGATTAATAACAACAGAAAAAGAAAAAGAAAAAGAAAAAGAAAAAGAAAAAGAAAAAGAAAAAGAAAAAGAAAAAGAAAAAGAAAAAGAAAAAGAAAAAGAAAAAGAAAAAGAAAAAGAAAAAGAAAAAGAAAAAGAAAAAGAAAAAGAAAAAGAAAAAGAAAAAGAAAAAGAAAAAGAAAAAGAAAAAGAAAAAGAAAACGGACCAATACCAATACTATCACAATTAAAATTACAATATACATCTTCCCCCCTCCCCTCTCTATCTATCTATATCCACATACACAAAACCTCCAAGATAAATACTCTTACTCTTACTCTTACTCCAAGCAAAGCAGCCATGGAAAATTCAAATGGAGACTAGCTAAACTATATACATATATAAAAATACACAATCCAATACAATCTCTTCCTTTAAATTTCCCGAGGGGATATAATATCTAATAATGGTCTTACATAATTTTATAATACACAGTATTATGTAAAAGCTTACATCAATTCGTAAACTAATTAACTGGATATACATGACAAATATAAATCTATATAAAAAAGCAAGCATAGGAAGGGAGGAAGGAAGGAAGGATTTGAGATATTTGATTTGGGTTTTGAGGTTTGAGGTTTGAGGTTTTTAAATATGGCTGTCTAGACGGAGTATATATAAATATAAATAAATGCAATCAATATAAAATAAAAAGAATACAACAACGCGTGAACAATTGAAAATATTCCTTGCCAATTTCGGAATATATTAACTTTATCTTCCTAGTACTACTAGTACGATTAGTACTACCCATTGAATATGGTAGTTACTATTGGCTATAGTAGAAATCTTATTTATATTTCGCTATCTACTAATTATCCTATGGTATCCTATCATCTGCAACAACCATTCCATCCCCTAAGCATACTATCAACTATCCCTACTATCCATTCTTATTCTTGTCCCCCGTTCTCAATTCATAAACCATAAGAGCCCTCGGGGTATTAAACACAAACGCTCCAAGCACGCAAGGTAAAGCAGTAAAGTAATATTCACGAATATGTCCTGGTGTACTCCATACATCCTCATAAAGTGAAGATGTTTGTGAAATTCCCACTCATTTGAAAAAAAAGAACCAAAGGAAAATGTACTACCGGACCAGAATTTTCCATAATTGAACAAAAGTCCAGGTAAGATTCATAGAAATGACCCAAAAAGGTAAAGCATCAAATTGAGATCGGTCCAACGATATGTCTGAACAATCACCGCCATAAATCTTGGCTGCTGTTTTTCCTGGAATGTATCTTCTTTTCACCAGCTGAGCTGCTGGGTCTGGGAGCTTCATCCGCAGGTACGGCGAGGAAACCACCAAATCCATTTCCGACAATGACACTTCTTCTTGCGCCGTGACCTGGAGCCCATGATTTACCCATACTATCACCGAGCCCAAATCCACTTATCGGCCTTGCTGTTGTTGCAGAACCTCTTCTACCAGGTGCAGATGGTGGTTGAACTTTGGCGAAATTCCATTCCATTTCATCTAGACCCTTACTGTAAACCTCCAGTTCCTGTTTGAGTCCCAGTCCAGTCGGCATCATTGGGGCCATGTTGGCCTGAGCTGCAAAAGGGTTGTTGGAGCTGAATCGATTGTTATTAGGCTGTGCAAAAGATGCAATAGAGTTACGATCGAAGGGATTAGGTGGTACGAAATTATCTGGATCGGACGCATATGCCGGGGCTGGAGGTGCGAGATCAATCAGAGATTCTGGGAAATCGGAATCGCGGACGTAAAGAGCTCGAAGCGCAGGAAGTCGATTGGAAATTAGGGAGGTGGTAAGATATGAGTAATGACTTTGTACAATGCTCTTGGGGGCATTTGAGGATGATGATGTGATTTCGTAGTGCAAAGTGTGCAGAGAAATCGAGGTAAGTGGTGGGATATTTTGAAGGGCTGGGAAGGATGCTTGGACCGATTCAACAATTGACAAAAATGTCAATACGGGAGCGTTGTCGACAATCCTATGCAAGGTTGGAGGATGGATACCTGTTTCTGTCAATGAGAGACTCGCGAGTCTCTGTTGGGTGTCTGTTCGGAATAGGTATGCCTCCAAGCCGTCGGCAGTGACATTAGGTGTGTTTTCGAAGACCAATTCGGTGAAAGCTGGAAATGGTGGTAGGTAATCACTGTGCTGAAAAACCTCATCATTAAAAGTCTTCGTGTCAGTAACTTTCAAAGCACGTAGCCCAGTTAACGTCCCCAAAGCACGGCGAATGATTGTAGGATCCATATTAAGCCTTGTGAATTCCAATACCTCCAAATTTCTCCAAACCTGACCCGTTGCCAATTGTTCAAGACTTCTCTCAGAGCCTGTCATATATGTCATCTTTCGCAGATCTGGACATCGCGCTTGAATTTCGAGTTTGAGTGTGTGACAGGAAGGATCATCTGCGAATAAACCATCGGGAAGATCAAGGTATCGGATATTGGGACAGACCGAAACACTTCGCGCAAGATCGGCTTTACAGGCTCCTCTGGTCATGTATGGTGTTTTGAGGAATTCGATCAATTCTCCCAACGATCTATTATCGCGAATCGTTCTGCAAAGAAGTTGCAACCTCACGGTGGGCGTTTCCTCTGGTTCCGCATTGCGATTGAATCGACCTTTATGTTTTCTCTTTTCCGATAATATCTCTTCGAGTTCACAGAAATGGACGGCATCAATCCGAACACTATGATATCTGCGCGATGATTGGTTAGCTCAATTGAACACTTTGCACGAAATGTTGGATACTAACAAAACCCGAACGGCCGTATTCCTCCATCTCCTTGAAACTTGCGCGCAATGTGCCAAATCTCTCGTATCGCATAATGGGCAACAATCATCGAGCGAAGATTGTTCGCATGTCTCGTAAGTTTCATCTTGAGAATGAGGACATACGAGGATGAAGATACGTTCGAGAAGTTTATCGGGAAGCTTGGTTATGCTTGATCCACGCGGGGTTGCATAAGGCCCTGCATATCTGCCTCGGTCTGCTCGATTTGTATAGCTTCGTACGAGTGTTGGTTTATCTGATAGTTCCTTTGATGACTTCTTCTTTCTTCGAAACCATTTCATGATGAAGTTCGCCAGTTTGACAATTAAGAAGAAGAAATAATCACCCCTTCGAAAGGAGGTGATTATTTAAAAGGCAGGATTTCCGTTTAATCTTTTGGTGGAGGAGCTGTAAATTAGCAGGGATTTCCTGTGGATTCCTTGTTCGGGGATTGATTTAAGCCTGGAGAAACCGCTAGTAGCGAATCAAAGAGCCTGAAAGGATGATGATCGTTCTATTTGCTGATGCACTGGACTGGGACTGGTGGGGAAGAAATTCTTATTTAAAACTTGAGGAAAGATTAAAGAGAAAAGTTTAAAGGGTTTGGATAGATGATGACAATAATAAATAAGAACAATGATAAATTATTAAATTAGATAAAAGATCAGTAGATAAAGTCTGTAAGATCGGTTCTATTTCCTCAACAGAAATAGGGGAATTCACTATCATTATATCTCCTTGGCATCACATTCGCAGGAACAGGTACAGACAAGGACAAATGTAACCACAGATCTATCTAGGTACCTTACCCAACCGTTGGATGGTAGATGGTTAAATAAGTTGTGATGTGATTGTCACTCATCTATGTAAAAGTACGACTAAAATTGGTAGAAATCATCTCGATGACATTGTAATTTGTTTGCTACTTTTTATAGGGTCTATAACTGTTTCATGTCCAACGGATCACCATCTAAACTTTCCCTTTCATCCGTTGAGATCCACACTGGGAAGTGATGAAGTGCATTGTAATGTATTGTCTTCCGACCCCAAAAACCTTCAATTTATCCCTAAAGATTGTTAAAGCAAGCAAGCAAGCAAGCAAACAAACAAACAAACTCTTTGTTCCTAATTATAGACATCATCAGGCCTTGTCAATGTGACTGTGACTGTTTGCTGCAAGGGAGAATTCCAACAACAATCACAACAGAAGCCTTGTCCTCCCCACTTGTGAAGTCAACATCGATATCTTGCATACATAGAATCCGGGGCATTCAAAAGGTCAATGTACTTACTAGGTAGTAGGTACCTACTACGCCGTAGATGGCTAGTACATGGATCTATTGATTATGAAAGCACTTAGCACTTGGCACTTTAGATCTTTGATCAGTCAATCAATCAATTGATCTTGTTCTTAATATACATTTTTAATTAGTACAATGCAGCTTCAAACGGCGCCTTCAAGCAAGGCTTCTTGTCCCGTCATACACGATTCCAAAGTCCCTTTGTTCTCACCGGCTATTTTTATATCAAGATAGAACCAACCATCAAGCAACTAAGCAAGCAAACATCGAAAGAAAGCCACGTTAGATTACGATAATTGAGCCTACGCGGGGCCAAAACTTGTAATCTTATATGTTTGTTTCCGCGTCTGACCAGACAGATGATGCCCATCAATTAGTGTTGACTGAGGAATGTACATGTGTCTTGACACTCAATGTTATCACGAAACTCTCATCTCCAATTGCATTACCACTCTTTTACGCTTTTGATGGGATGTCGCAAAAGACTTTTATCATGCTCAAACCCCTGAATCCAATACAAAGTGACACTGAAGCAAGATCTACCAGTGACAGTTTCAATGTTGCTCCCACAAGCAGTTTTGGTTTACTTGCATCATGCTTTTCTGCTTAATTTCGATTTCAAAGGGAGTAAGTAATAAGTAAAACTTTCATGCCACATAAAGATGCCCCTGTTTTTCATTAACGCACATTAGTCACTGCGCTGCGAGATTAAGCGCTGCAAATTTATATGGGTATCAATCAAGATTTTCATGAGCGATGCGAGCTAAAATTGTGCTCATGACAGTGGGAATTTTCCGATTGAAGAACAACTAAACGGCTATTTATGTCAGGTACCACCTTACTTACTACTCAAAATAAGCAAACTTCATCACATCACTGTGGAGGTCTACATTTCTATCCCATTACCTTTCCCCAACCCTCTTATGAACTTATCAAATCAAGCTTATATCGTAGGGCCGTCCGTGCATAGCATTCCCGATTTGACTTCTTGAGGACTCATTAACCTGATCTTCAATTACAGCATTCACTCATTACTTTCATCACATTTTGAGGTTTTTACACAGTATTATTTCTTTTCGCAATTTAGGGCTTTTTATATATCAAAGTTAAGTCTAGGACTACTAGGTACTTAACGTCATGTTCAAACTTTAGCTTTATGCCAAACTTAACGCCAACTCCGAATTTTAATCTTTTTGGGAAGAGTTTTTGGTTTTTTGGGGTTTTTTTTTTGTTATTTGAAGTGCTTTTAGTCTTAAAGTAAATCAACTACAAATGTTCAAATGAAGTTCAATCCTACGCTCTAGGCGTGTGTGTTCGTTGATGCCCGGTCAATAATATCAAGCTCAATGTCGAACCACGCACCCCCATCTGAATTCAGGCAACTGCCAGCTTGGTCGCTTTTCCCGCGTTCTGGTGACGAGATCATCTAACCAGTCTGCAGTGAGTTCCATTTCATCCAATTCCAGTTGTGAGATTGGGCTAGGATCAACGGCAATTCTCAAATCACCAGTGTGGGGCCGATAGGAAGTGAACTGGACGAGTTCTTTGTGGGGCATTGATTCCTGCTCCATGTCATCGCGGAGGAATACCGCAGTTCTTAACGCAGGATAGTCAATCATTCCATACCAAGTCCAAAATTGTGCTTTCCATTTCTTCAAAAAGTAGTTGTGCAGCATGTCTGACGAAATCGCGATAGCTTGGACAGCATTTCTGAGAGGTTCATTACCATAAAGTCCTTTTGGAATGCGATGGCTGATTCCAATGACGAAAAATGCCCGTTTTCATGCTGAACCAATCCCAAGAGGGAGAAGAATCGTTTACACCCTGCTCGCCCGGAGTTGAACGACGGAAAGTCCTTAGATCTTTTCGAAGGAGGGCTTCTTCACAAGCTTCCGGATTGGTCTCGAGAAGTGTGATATCTCTGGGCCGCACTGCGGGATCCTGGACGATGGCCCGAGGAGGGTTGAGAGCTTGATACGCAGCGTCCCGCCAGATTAGAAGTCTGATTTCCGTGGGGAGTTCCGAGAAACTGGGAAAATCTGTGAAAGACATGGCTGTTTGATGTGCTTTTTGTTGTGTGAGCTTGAGTTGAGATCTAATAGTATCCTGAAAATATCTATTGACGATGCTAACTCGGTGTCTTTGCTTCTTAAAGTGTTGTTGCTTAAGACAGTCAAGGATGATTGAATTGTGGAGTATGAAAAAGAGTGAGGAATTGCTCCATTATATACTTCATCAGTCATTGTGTTTCAAACATGATGAACAATCCATGAACAGCTGTATTGGACGGACACTAGCTAAGATTTTGGACCCCTGAACAATGACTGAAACGCGACTTGATTATGGCTGGCACGTGATTGAAACAAAATCGCTCACGGTATTATCCATCTATGAACTAGAGTACCAACAAATCTTTCGTTGGTCATTCTTCAGACAATTTGTTTACATTCAATTCCGCGAGACCGTACATCCACGGCGATAGGTACGGGTTCTTAAAAACCTTACGCTACCTACCTACCTAAGATGGCATTGTTTCCTGCCTCTTCAACAACGACTTCCCTTTCTTGCGTAAACGACATTGTACCACGCTATGCATACGACTCACTTTCTATTTCCATGTAATTAGGTACTATCACCCAAAACTTCCGATTGTTCTCATAATTTTTGATTTCCAAATAGAAGCCTAATTAAAAGTAATTTTTTAAGAACTGGTAAGTGAGTGGTAAGTCTTTTGTTCAACGTAGCTGGGAATTATTCATTGAGTATTTGGATTTTATTATTTTCTTTGGAGAGGAGATGCCGGGGCGGGGAGGGGAGGACTTTATTGTTTCTCTGTATAAAAAGTCATCGGTTAATTGTACAAGTTTCTGTCTGTTGTCATGACCGTAGATCGTGGGATATTTCTTTTCGCTAAACTAGCTTTCTATAATTACCTAATTACTCATCAAAATAAATGACAATCCTCAATAGAATCAACCTATCATAACAGGAGCGGAATTAGAGATGAAACAAAATCTAGAAGACGCTGGTGAATGTATGAATGGTAATTTGCACGTCATGAAATCGTCTCTTTATTTAGATATCTGGCTAGGTATGCGCCGCAAAATGAAGAAATTTTTTCGTTTTTGCTTGGATATTTCTCTAGCTTTATTATAATATTTCAGGATTTAACTAATTATGTGATTCGGAATGAAGTAATTCGCATTTATTATTTTTGACATATCTGAAAAGGTTGTTGTATTTTGACTGGGAAATCAACATCAAAGGCTACCTATGTACGCATAAAACTCATGACTATTCACCTTTTGTTGCATATTTTACCCGACAATTTGGTGTTTTGAGTTAAGGGATGGAAGTTTCTATATACCATTCAAAGAAAATCAAACTGGGTGCGCGTTGTGCAGCTTCTCAACTTACCAGAAGCTGTCCTGAGCCTTGAATACAAGATTCTTGAGACAGTTTGAAACGGGTCGAAGAGGATTTAAACACCAGAGTTCTAGACTACCTCATTTTCCCGAGGTCATTGAAGTAATAATCTTTGAGAGACAATCTATAACAATGGGCTGAAGACTTTTGATGGTTACTCAAGAATGTTGTTTCAGAGGGGAAGAATCATCCATTTCTCTCCCGCCCATATTTTTTTTGTTGCATACCTACAAGAATTTCCTAATAGTTTTCTGATATCTAAGTCCTCGAAAAAATAATTTGGTACCGCTAACATTCTCTCCATACCTCAAATTTTCCTATGTTCGCAAAAATTATTCAAATTGTCCGATAACTCCAGAATACTGAATTCGCACACAAATAAACTCCCATCGAGGCCAGAACCATTCTCAATCGAGAGGTAGAATGTAAGAGAAAGTGATCCAACCCTACTGAAGCTATAATAAGTTTTCTCCAACTATCTGGGCCCTTACTATCGAGACTTCCAGATGCTTTCACTATGGGACATATCTCCATATTCTACCAATCTATCCACCAGGAAGTAGCAATGTCGACGAAGGGTGAATTGCCTTCGCTTACTTGGATATATTAGAGAGAAGGTTGTCGTGAGTATGAAAAAGACATGGAAATATTGGCCTTTGATCAAAGGCGTGGAATTTTGAGAACTAATAGCTCTTCATTTCTGGGCTACCATCATGAAATTAGTCTTGTTGTTATGGTATTTCTTTTGATATCTTGAGTTACACAGTTGACAAAATTCACCGGAGTGTGCTGGTGCTAGTCAGGCCGGTTGAGGAGCTGCTCCTCGAGTAATTCCAGCGGTTCTGTGACATTTTCTACGAGCTGATGGTTTTTTATTCTTTTATTCGCGTTGACTTATGTATCTCCTTGAGGACTGGCGCGCAATCTGGTACGAATAGGCGTCTACTTGAGTGAACTGGTGATGGGAAGAATCCAATCGACACCATAAGCCAGACTTAATCAAGTCTCTTTCCCTAGAAATCGAGTACGACATATGTCTGAACCGGTCATCGAGGAATCCAACACCCTAAAATGAGAAGTCGTCTCCCCAGCCCCTTGATTACATAATTTCCGAAGGAAACCAAATGATTACCCCACAAAATCTCACGGTCCACCAGTCATCTCACGATCCGAACGAACCTCGGCAAGAATCTCTCATAACGTTAACAACGTTTGCTTGATGTCGGTTTGGATTCGAGCTACAAGTTTGTTGTGAAGAAGTCAACGTCTTACCTAGTCTTATCTCATTTCACATCCTTCATGCAGCTATACTCCGATCCCCTTTAGGTTAATTGGTTAGCATAGAAGGAAAAGAGCGGGATATCTGGACAACATGGCGAAGTCACGGGAAGAGGCTCTGAAGGGGGTTGAGGCTATTTTTGAAAGGTACTACTCTCCATATCTCATTCTCATTTATTCTTATATTTGTATGCTCTAAGCGGGGTATAATGCAGTGTTTAAGGCAATCTGTACAATACTCACACTTTTGTTTTATGGTAGTTTTGCTTCCTCTATTCCCATCCATGATTCTTTTGCCTATGCCGCAAGGAGGTTTCCCATCTAGCATTTCAACACGCCTTGTATCGAGAATGTTATATTCCATAAAACCTCTTTTCCTCAGTCCCCCTTCTTCCTTTATTGTACTATAATTTCTCATTCCTATAATTCTTCACATATCAAAATCTAACAACCACAAGATACCGCTTAATCACTCAATCCCAAAATCTCAAAGGATTCGACTCGCATGTCATGAACAATATCAAGGTTGTCGATGCCACCACCTCAGGAACCGTAACATTCGAATTTCTCATTGATGAGCAATATGCCAATATCAACAACGTGATGCACGGGGGAGCCGGTGCCGTAATATTCGACATGTGCACTACAATTGCACTAGGACCAGTCGCCAAACCCGGATCATGGGAGTAAGTTTCATTTCCGCGTTTTGGACTCTATATGCTAATCATAATGAACACAGTTTCCTTGGTGGTGTAACGAGAACACTTAATTTAAGCTACTTAAGAGCTGTTCCTATCGGTATGTTCATTCATGTCATATATCAATATTCAATACCATAGCAAGAATACCTCATATTAACAATCCCAGGAACCACAGTTCGTATCTACACCGAAGTAATCCAATACGGGAAAACAATGGCAATGCTCCGAGGGAGCATGACTAGTCTAGATGGATCGATAGTTTATTGCACGTGTGAACATCATAAAGTGCGGGTACCGACTAAGAAAGAACATTTAGAGCACAAGGTAGAATGGGATGGATTATGGACGAAAGATGCAGAGACGAAGTCGAAATTATAAGAACTTTGAAAGTTTTGCTTTGATTGCATGATAGATCCATTGAAATAATATTATCAATGAAGCAGGCAAGCGCGTAGAATTTTAGTTTATGGCATGAACAGCCAGCAATCTTGTGGTCTTCCTTGGAATTATCAAGGAAGGGAGGTTATCATTGCAATATAGACGTTTGAGGAGAAAGAATTGTTTAAAGATTAGTCATCTGGATAGATCGGGAATGATAATGAATGTACTTAGAGTGTAGTTAGGAGAGCCAGTGCCACTCAAGCCCGGCAAAACTCTTAATATTTTGTGGAATCGTTAAGATTTTTGCAGCAAGGCAGGAGGGAGGGTCACCACGAGTTAGTGTCAACCCAGAGGTAAAGCTCATTGTGGGCCGCAAATCTGTGAAGCTCAATTGATCAACCACTGGCTACATTCAATGTTTCACAATGCAAAAATAATTTTGATGTACAAAAATATTCAGCAATGGGCTGAATCGAATGGGTAGTTGTAATAATAATAGGGTATTAAATTCATAGATTCGTTGGTCAATCCGACGCATTGATTCCAACCAAACGCCGACCATTGCTCATATACACTCAAGGCTTACATACCCATCTCTATATCCCCATCATCATCTAGGAGACTTTCCACCAGACTATCTTGCAACTGTTGCTCCAATAATGTTTCCTCCTCGTTAGAGGGAACGATCGTTCTCTCCTGTTCAGCAACGATTGTTCCCTCGCTTTCATCATTTTCTTCTTCCTTTCCATTTTTTTCCTCCTTCACGGTCTCCACTTTGATTATTCTCTCCATTATCACTTCGGGGCCTCTAGTCTTTTTCACACCAAGACTGCCAGCTCTGTTTCCGCTGCTCCCTACACTAGCACCAGGTGGGGCACTCCCATCCCTTACACTTTCCCTCATCACGCTTCCTCCTCTCAACACAGTTTCCTCTCCCGCGTCTTTTTCTGAAAGAGCATTTACAATCTTGCCAATTGTGACATGTATTTTGAACAAGGCATTTCTACCAGTAGCGTCAAGCCCTAATTTTTTGTTCTCAACGGCCTCGCTTATTTCTTCGTATGTCGCGCGAAGCTTGTCCTCTGATGAGGCTGGTGAGATGTGGAGTTTAGCGAGGAGAGGCGTGAGGGTTTTCTTTTCTTCCACTGTTTCAGGCGTTAGTCTAAATTCAATACGAATGGGGGTCAAAAGATTTAACCTACGTCTCATAGAAGAATTCAATCTTTCCAGAATGTCCATGGCAAAATCAAGATGAACATCTCCGTTGACTGCCTTTTTAGGCGCTTCATCTGATAAACTGACTTGATTTCCAGGGACATAGCATTTCCGGGGATCAGTCCAATCTACCAAATGGGCACCGATCGTCCCAAGGCCGACCATTTCAGCCTCGGCGTCCTCATCGTCGTCTTGAGTTTCAAACAGCTTGTGCATTGCATCCAACGCCACTGCACGCATTCTGTCCTGATTTTCTGCTCTGCTATAACAGTAGGCCGGTAGGAAATAGGTTAAAGTTTGACGAACACCTTGATTTTGAGCTGTGCTGGGATCGAAGTAAAGGACGACCAATGTCTTCAAGAGGTCATCAATTGCAGATGATGCATCCGTAATTACACGTCCCAGCAAAAGTTTAGCGACAGCAACGGTAGCTGCCGCCTGAACCTCGGGGTCTTTGGTACCGGATTTCAAAGCCTTGAGATAGACCTTTGTCAAAATTGCTGGATTCGATTCCAGGAGTTGAGCACCATGCTGATTAAGCATATCGGTCAAGATCTGCAAAGCAGTGATTTGAAGAGCAGAGTGACCCTTGCTAAAGAAGTGTATGAAGAGCGCCAGGTTCTCCTCAGCCAAAGATTTGTCAAGAAGGGAACAGAGGCCAATACAGATGAGGCCACGTTCTCGAACAGGTGCTTCGTGACTGCGCACAGCTGGTACAACAAGATTGTTGAGCATAGCTACAAGATCCGCATTCTCTTTAAGACTTCCTTCAACATTTTCAAGCATGCATTGCACAATGTGCAAGCATTTCATGTTAACCATAATCTCGCGGACCGCTTTTTCTTGCTCTTCTTCTTCTGTCATCGGAGGCTTTTTCTTACCTCTAGTTGGTTTTTCATCATCACTGACGCCAGATCTTGCAGAATGAAAACTCTCCTCGGCATCCTCAAAATCTTGCTCATCCATGACTGTATCATGAACATCGGCAACGGCCTCGAGGACAACACTACAGAATTCCTTTTCACCAGCAGGGGTTGCAGCGCAAATCCCCCTAAGGACCTCCACGGTTAATTTAGTGACTTCCTCAGGCAGATCAGGGATAGCAAGGTGTTGTCTCAAAAGCGTGAACATTTTCCGTCGTCCAACTTCATCTGAATAGTCTAAACTTCGAGCAATGTGGAGTAATTGTTCGACAATAAATTCTTGCTCCACCGTATCTTCCTCTTCTGCTACGTCCTCCGTGATCTCCTCTTGTGTCGCAATTCTCTTTAAAGCCTCAACCAGAACTGCAGTATACCTCTGAAGGTAAAACGCGAGTTTCGTAACCTCGGGCATTTTCTCCTCGATCAGAGCCTCATACTTGCTATTTCCATCGTTCCGACAGAAATCATTGAAACTTCTTGCCATGAATACAGACTCGGCCGACAAAGTGTCCCAGAAGTAATCATCAAATGTAACGGCATCTCGAAAGTCGGGTCGTCCCTCCCAGAAGCCTTTCATAGCTTCTAGCGCAACCCCGTTTTCCACCCCGGAATTAACAACATCAATTCTCTCAAGAAGCTCTAACAGTGCTTCCATGTTTGGTGTCTTATTTTCTTCGACAACTTCGCCTTCCGCGGTCTCTGCTGCCGCTGAAGCCATACAATCTTCAATCCAACGTTCTCGGAAAAGTCTGCCTGCAGCTTTGCGGACGTTTTCATCTCGATCGCGAAGACCCCATCGTAGTAACTTTTCACGCATCGATAGTGACAAATGTCGAAAATCTCCAAGTGCTGGTAAAAGTCGGGAATAGAGTGCCCGACGAGTTGCTGGATCTTGATCTCTGGCTCTCTCTAGCAAATATGGAAGCGTATTGGGTAATATTGGCAGATTTATTAAAAGGGACCTTCGAACATCGGCACTGGGATCATTCTGTAGGACTGCTAATAGTTTTACAAGTAAGCCTCCAGAGGATTCGTCATCGCTCTCATCCGCATCCCCTTCTGCTTCATTCCCAGCTAATCTGCCTAGACCTAAGACAGCTTGCACTCTCACCATCGCTTCTTTATCGTGAATTCTGCGCAAAAGTCCATGTCGGAGTTGCTGAAAAAGATCGTCGTCAATTGAGTCGAGGGAGTTTATAATATGTGAAATCAACTGTGTAGATCTAAATCGTACGAATTTTTCTTTGGCCGTCAAAAGAGGTAATATAGTCGACATGAGGTGACTCGTGAGCCTCGTACTTGGTGTCTCAACCAAAACTCCATCCTCCTCTTCATTTGCTGGAGTCAATTCATTGTCCTTCTCATTAGCATGCCTCAGGAATAAACCAATGAATCGAATCGCCTTCTCTCCAACACTCTCACTCTTTTTAATTGGCATCACGCGTAAAACACATCTTGTGAACTCATATGTGAATTCTTCCTCGTCAAAATCCTCCGCACCAGTTTTACTCTTCTTGTTAGTGGGTTCGTAACAGCATGCTTCTTGTATCTTGCGCAAATTGACAACTAATTTTCTATGTGATGCGGTGTTCCTCTGCGAATCTCTAAATATGGATGAAATTTGCGTTCGCAACTCGTTGTCTGGGGTTTCTTCTGGAATTTCAACATATGGCGCGGTCACCCTGGAAGTAGCGGATCTGCGACTACTTGGTTCTGCAGTGGATGATTTGCGAGCTCCCGAATTCGACGTCCTCGAGCTTTTGCTTGAAACTTTGCTTGGCATTTTGCTTTCTCAAGTTCAGAAGTGGTATTATAAACTTTCTTTTCTCTCGTGAAATGTTTCGTATGGTTATCGTGGATTCTTTATACGTCAAATGAAAGGTGGTCGTGGTATTCGTGCAGAGTTTATAGTGAAAGTCGAAAAGGGATTGTCGCAGATTGCATGAACGCTTTTAGAAAGTTGATATCTTTTTCATCCTTCACTCGACTGCTAAAATGTTTGTTGACATTCATTGTTTACTTTCCTACCCTTGCTTAGTCATGAGCCGGTATCAATGATAAGCGATAAGACCCGCCTGCGGGACAAAAACTATGGCGACATCGGGCCAGTGCGAGCATTTACAGAATCGGATAAAGAGTCACGGAGTAAACAAAAGCTTAGTCAAAATCACTTTCTCCAAGCTGTTAAAATGTTTCGACTTGGTGTTCGACGCTTTACGACTACAGCCGTAAGAGCTGCAGAGAATGTCGCGCAGATGGAAGCCCCAAATCAGTACGGCATTGGAGTTTCCAAAGCTCAGGGTGTGGTTAAAGGTTTAACTGGAGGTTCGTTTGAGACTCAGTTTCTATGCGCATGAGGAATCAGCTAAAAAATTCATAGCAATTGGGAACACCCCATTGATCCGATTAAACCATATTTCCGATGCGACTGGCTGCGAAGTATTAGGAAAGGCAGAGTTCATGAATCCTGGAGGATCAATCAAGGACCGAGCTGCTCTATATGTCGTAAAGGACGCCGAAGAGAGAGGGTTACTGAAGCCTGGAGGAACTGTTGTCGAAGGAACGGCCGGGAATACAGGAATTGGACTTGCACATGTTTGTAGGTCTAAAGGCTATAAGCTCGTTATTTACATGCCAAATACACAATCTCAAGGAAAGATTGACCTCCTGAGGTTGTTGGGTGCCGAAGTGTATCCAGTGCCAGCGGTTGCTTTCGACAATCCACAAAATTACAACCATCAAGCAAAACGACACGCAGACAGACTGGAGAATGCGGTTTGGACAAATCAATTCGATAACATCGCGAATCGACGCGCCCACATTGAGACTACTGGCCCAGAGATATGGAATCAGACCAATGGGAAAGTGGATGCTTTCACCTGTGCTACGGGAACAGCAGGTACCTTGGCTGGAATCACACGTTACTTGAAGACAAAGTCCGATGGAAGAGTCAAATGTTATCTCGCGGATCCTCCGGGAAGTGTTTTACATTCATACATTCAATCAGGTGGAAAGCTGGTGGATAGAACTGGTTCCAGTATCACTGAGGGAATCGGACAAGGCAGAGTTACAGACAACTTGAAACCAGACATTGATTTACTAGACGGCTCAATGCACATCAGTGATGAGAAGAGTATCGAGATGGTCTACCGATGTTTAGATGAGGAAGGATTGTACCTCGGAGCTAGTTCGTGTTTGAATGTTGCTGCTGCAAAGGAGCTAGCTGAAAAGCTCGGAAAGGGGCACACTGTGGTGACAGTACTATGCGATGGCGCATACAGGTATGCCGACCGATTGTTCTCCAAGAAGTGGTTATCGGAGAAGAAACTCCTTGGAGCAATTCCGAAACATTTAGAGAAGTATATTGTGCTTCCTTAATTTATTGTACAAGTATATACAAATACAAAAGTTATCCATTCGATCATTAAGAGAAACACGTGATTATATTTCGCCGAATAAGTTGGTATACGTTCTATAGCCCAGATTGCCCGCGGAAGCTTCCTTTAGCTCGGCTGCGTACCTACTGACCCGCTTTTCTAATCGAGGTATGTTCCCATTCAATCGTAATGAAGCTGTCGTATCTGGGCCGAACACTCTCAATGCCGTTTTCATCCCATGCAACACCGGTACTGCAGCTACTAGCCAACCGTTCTTCGCTCTGAGAGTCTTTTTCTGGATTTCTTCCGTGGAAAGTTGTGTGCCATCAGCGTGGGTTTGATTTGTAATTTCTGAGTTAAGGGCGTCAGATTTCGAATACACCCGTACTTCAGGCCTTCTCATATTGAGTAAAGCAGTGCTTAAGTCGTACGGCGTTCCCAAAAGCCTCGTAGTATAAGTTGCGACCTTTCCATCCAAATCTTTCCCATCCGTATGTTTTACGGCACGAACTGCAGCCAATTGGAGTAATATGCCAATGACTTCCGGAAGAGCCCGAACATCGTTCCCCTTCTCCACAAGTAATGGTCCTTTATCTCCAGCATGTCTAGAATCCTCGAGCAAATCTGCCACGCTCTCTGCCCATGCAAGAGCCTGCTCCGTTTCGTGCTCTTCAAAACCACTGACTTGTGCTTTGTAATAAATCCAATACATGACTTGCATGACAATTTCCTCATCTTTCAAACGAAAGCCTGTATAGCGAACTCTTCTTGCTGACTCGATAATGGCATCCATTCGCCCTACTAAACCGGCTCGTCGGATTGTCTGGCAGTATAACGCCAAAGATATCTGTCTTTTGCAATCACGATGCCCCTCAAGCAGTTGTGGCAGATTGTTCCAATCTTTCTTTTCCGTCATGAGGTTAAGGACTTCTCTAAATCCTTTTACGGTGTGTGGTACATCTTTCACACGATCTATGTGTTCTAAGACAAATTCCTCCCCACCAACCACGACTTTGACGGGGTCATTTAAAAGTGATTGCGCATGTCTAGTGCTGTATACTAGCCGCTGGTCGTATTCTGCAAGGTGTGCGGGCAGGAAGAGGTTCTTTCGGTATTTTAACAGTAGGGCATCAAGCTCAGGAGAAGAGGTTGGTCTGAAAGATGGAACACAGCCTATTTCATAATCAGCATATAAAATATAATTTACCCACCTTGCTGTCACATACCAACTCTTTGACATACTGCAGAATTCGTGAATGATCGTTGTTGTCTAGGCGAATTCAGTGGCGCTTGTTTAAACAAGCATTCGCTGCCACGAACGACCTTGGAAAGACCTTTTCCACTCATAATGACCTTAGGAAAAGTTCAAAGAGCTTTGTGGAAAGTTAATGGTCACTATTTGGAGGGGTGTGATCAATCATTATCATTAAAGAGTCTGGGGTGCTCGCATATAATAATTATTATTTTGGCATGGGGCGGTGACCCCAAAACCGGCAGAATTTTTCAGATTGGTCGCATTGAACCTCACTTCAAGTACAAAATCCAGTCCTCAACAACCATGGCGACCATAACACCCACATTGCGGCCATTGAGCTGCTGGAAATCCTTAATACGGCAATCGAGACAACACAAGGCTATCTCGAGGTCGTTGAGCACATATCACCACTCGAAGCCGGCCTCGCAGACCCCTCTTCAGACTCAAGGTCGGTCCTCCATCGATTTCTACAATTGACACTCTTCATGTACTGATACCTTGAACAGCTGTCCGAAAGATCAAAACCTACCCTCCACCATCATCTCCAGCCCAGCAATACAAAGAACCCATAAAAAACCTTCACGCCGAGCAAATAGCGGTCCTCGATCCGACTGGTGCCCGCACCAACCTATTCTCCAAAACAAACCCAGAAGCAGCCAGAGTTGGCGATATTCTTCTCGTACGTCTTAAAACAGGCGACCCTTTTGCTGGAGTATGCATCAATATCCGAAGACGAGGCGTGGAGACGGGTATCTTACTTAGGAATGAGTTGACGAGAGTTGGTGTTGAGATGTGGTATAAGATATATAGTCCAAATGTGGAAGGTATTGAGGTGGTACAGAGGAAGGCTAAGAGGGCTAGGAGAGCAAGATTGACATACATGAGGAAGCCCAAGCATGATATGGGTAGTGTGCAGAATATTGTCTTGCAATACCAGAGAACGAGAGGTGTACTAGGAAGACCCGAGGGTGAGAGGAGGCAAACTAGCAAGAAGAAGACAAAGGGAAAGAAGTGAACGGCGCAAGAGAGGTTAAATATCATGCATTGACTTGATGAAACAAGATAGCACTTGTACATTATTGTCATATTATCAGAACATAAGGATTTCGTGTTGTACCCATTACCTTTGGTCTTTGCCAAGACCTGGAACAGGGGGTCAGTATTCATACTGAGTACCAAAGGAAGGAATCACGCTCTTAACTGGTGGGACACTGTATTTTGATGGGTTGCCAAGATGGTCTGTCTGGAAGCAAGCGCTCGTTTCATATCCGAATGAGAGAAAAATTAGCCAATGTATTTGCTTGTAATCACTGCATGATGAGATCAAGCAAACTCTCCCTAACCGTCAAAGATCGCAACTTATTGCCATGTCCATCAATTTCTGAAACTATTTGCCATTTGTGGACGAGAGGAAGCGGAATTTGCAGTCTATAGTTAGTCATACTAATGTCAATGTAGTGTTCCAACGTCCCGTGCAACTTTAAAGTCCCCATTCCAACAGCCCAGGAAAATGCATACTATGATGACGGGTGATTGCCCTCTGTTCACGAGCCTCGGGGTCTCCAACCATTATTTCTAGCAAGCTGCTCCAAACCTCTCACGCTCATCGACATGTCTGTTTATGAGTTCCGCCATGTTTTTTGCAAAGAAGAAATCCGTTTCGATAAATATTGGTCTTCTTTCTAGCATGCTGATGCTGGCCTGCACAAGTGGAAGGAAGATGTGTGACGTGAAAGAACTTTGCTGAAGCCAGGTGATACAACATATCAGACTGCGCTATGTGCAAATAGAGCCTTGTGTCTATATCTCAGTACGATATTATGGTATTTTCCTGTTTGGTAAAGTCTTATAAGTTAGTTAGTGTAGAGGAATTGAATCGCTTGACTTGCCTAAGCCTGGCCTGAAACCTTGCTGCTCGATGAAGTTCATAGCTGCTGATATAGACCAAATATCATTTCGTTGGCATCAAAGCAGGCCGTGTCAATATTTCATCAATGCATGGATTTGGTTCTTCCGGAACTCTTAATCTTTATTTTGCATCAAAGCATGCTATTTGTTCTTGGGAAAAAAAAACATCTGTGTCTTCATGTTGCTGACTTTATATTAGCTTCATTATGTAGACATAGAATGTAATTGCACTGGTGATTGATTCATCTGCGGCTATGTTATTTACCGCTATAGAAGAAAACAGGTTCTCATTATAATACCTAATCATATAAACATTCAGCCCATATAATAAAGCCATGCCAACCACCATCCGTAAATTCCATCACATCACAACCGATTGAAGAATGGAAGTGGCAATATCCCCCCTCTCCTGGCACAATTGGGTGAAGTCCTTTCTCGCCAGAAGTTGTTTCACATGCCTACTAGCAGTCTCCACGATGGAGTTCCGAAGACAATCTCCTCCAGAAATCTCCGGTGTACCATCAAAGATAATTTCGATACTTTCCACAAAATAAGAAGAGTACCAGCAAGTCTTCAAGATAGTGAAGTATGTCTCACGAGCAAGTGTCTTTAATGGTTGGATGTCATATTTCTCGGCCAGTATGTATACCTTTGCATACTTGATCAAATCCACCGCAGAAAACTTGATGGAACTCAAACCAGTACCTAACCAACCATACCTGCTTTCTGAGCCTTGAACTGGAAAGTTTCCCGTGTCTATATTTCCACCCCACACATAACTGTAGCTGTTTGATATTGATGCTACAGATCCAGCTGCGGCTGCAAAAGTGTTAGTAGGATAAAATTCGCGATGTGGATCAAAAATTGCTGGTGTCAAGTCGAATACGTTGCCCCTTGTATCTCCGGGGGCATCCGTAGGTGCGAATATGGAAGCGCCATTGGAGCTTGAAGACATGTCAGCACCCTGTCCGAAAAGTCCCCCCGGACCACCCGCCATAGTATTCGCACTTGATTGGGCATGCAAGCGTGGTGGAGGAGATTTGTTTGACGGCTCGCCGAATGATGAAGCATATGATTCGGCCGATGATGTTGCGTTTTGCGTCATCTCAGGTGCAGTAAGTTTGTTCATTCGTGCGAATACCTTGTAGGTACCATCATAAAGAAACTTGATCATATATTCTACAATCTCCGGCTCGTATTCCTCGAAGTTATGACGCCAGTAGTAGCTTCCTAAAACGTGTCATCAGCACAAGCGAAAAACGTATCAGCATTTTGCATAAAAATTACCTCAAACCCATGGTCCATAGCCGCAGCAAGAGGCTTTGATTGAGGGCAAACAATTGCTCGATGAACCTTGAATTCCTTTCCTTGACATTTAATGATGAGATCTGAGTATTTACCGATAGAATATAACCTGTGAGTGTTCAATGTTATTTTATTCCATGAACAGGACACCATACTTACTGCGAGATAAACTTCGGATACGCCTGCTGAGACGGATTAGATGCCCCTCCAGAACAGATTTGCTTGAATGGGTCTGTAAAAGAAATGACGTTTTCTGAACACGTAATGCTATTCGCAATGTTGTGTTTGTTTGTTATTGATGATTCTTAGTCCTGGTAGATTTGACAGAACTTATAGGTTTTAATACAAGCGAGTTCCAGTGCCTTTCGTTCATTTTCTAGACTGGATTATATTCACTCTTTTCCAAGCAAAATCAACCCTATAATTAAGCCGTATTAGGAACTTCACGTCTAGCGTAATGTGACTTACCTTGTCATCTTCCTCTATTTCCGCTCGTTATATCACAATGTTTGAGTCTTTTATCAAGATAGAATCATATATTGTATTCTCTATGATGAAGCCGCTATAGTTAGTGATCCAATATTGAAAAAGTCATTCAATATTTATTCTTATATAAAAAGGTATAATTTTCCAACAGATTTTGATATGAATTAAAAGGGTATGCAATGAGTAAATTCCAGAATTCTTACGGCTAACCACCCACCGGCCCATCGACTATACTGACTCATGCCCACCTTTACCACTATCAACTCTATCGTCTTAATCTACGAAAAACAGGATATTTTTCTGCGCCGAACTCCAAGTGTCTGGAGAAGTTCCTCTATATTAGAAAGGGGACAGGAAAACTTTTTTTCAGATGAGAAGGATAATGAACGCAAAACAAGCTCTTCACAAAACGACTCTCAAAATTGTACTAAAGTTTGACATCCAACCAAAAAGTCCCCTTTCTTTCAACCTTATCCCAATTTAAAATCACACACACAATATTCACTCGTCATATTCCCTCCCGCCTTCCCTCCCTCTCACACTCACAGTCAGACCCCATAGAGAACCTTCTAAACCATCAAAACTCTAAGCACAACCCTTGAACCCCCAATAAACCACACCAGTATATATACATACACATGAATTATACATACACACGAATATATACCCTATATCACTATATCACTCACTATCCAATCAAATCTCCGCCAATTACAAATAAAAAAGCGGACAAACATTCTCGATATCGATAATGATGAACTCTAGCGCTTCTCCATCGAGATATGAGCGGTGCTTAATAATGTTATCCTGTTTAGGAGTGTATATGGGATCGCTTAAAATATTATTATAGCCCCCGAACCCCCGGTTACTACTAGTATCAGCTTTAGAGACTTGTGAAAGACTCTGTTTCTTCTTCTTTACTTTACGCTAGACTTATAAAAGTATCTTCTTCTCCCAACACCCCTTGTTAGGGAATGTTACAAATATACACTACACCTCCAAAACATTTCATATCATATCATATTACCACTACTACAATCCTCTTTCGTAAGACTTAAATAAATCCGCATATACATATACATATGCATATAACATGGAGATTTAATAAATTTTTCTGATCTCCTGAGTAATTATAGAACTAGGTCAATACCCTCGTAAGATCTTACCTACTTCCTCTTTTCGGAATTAAGTGCGCTCGGGACGGTAATATTATTTGTCTAGTACTGTGGTATATATATGCTACATTTTTTGCGTGAAGAATTTTGTTTATTATATTCATATTTAGTCTTTATGCTCTGGGCCTCAACTAGCAGTTAGCAGTTAGCGATCCAAGTGATGAGGTGATGACGTCATGAAAAACAAGAGTTTGAAATTTAGAATATTCTTAGTTATTATGTATTCATACTCTTATATCCACACCATATAACCATATAGCACCAATTATTCATTCCCCCCCAAGACTCCAAATACCCAGTCCCTTCACACCACAAGCTCAGCTTCCCTCTTCCCTCCCAATTCCCATTCCCATTCATCCAAATCCAAACGCCTATTCATACCTCGGCGGCGCCACCACCATATAAGCCCTCCTCCTCCTCTCAAGCAACATAACCTCCACAGCCAACGTCGCAACCTCGGTCTTACAAACCAAGTCCCCCTCATCCTCACCCTGATCCAGCATTTGCATATCCAAAAACACAGACCTACAAATCCCTTTCGCCAACGTATCCACATCCCTCGCATTCCCCCAACCATGCGTTGCAGTAAGCAACGTCATTAATCGCAGCAAATGTTCATATTCCCTCTGCTGCGTATGTTTTAGAATGGGAATAGCGATTCCCGCAAGCTGTAATTTTATTTCTAGTATTTGGAGACAATGGAGAGGAGTTAGAGCGGGGAAATTCATTTCGTCTGGGAAACGGGATGCGAGACCGGAGTTTGCGGCTAGGAGGGAATTTATTTCGTCTTCGTAGCCGGCGAGGATGACGATTAGATTTCCGTGGAATTTGGGTTTGGTTAGGAGGTCGACGAGCTCGGATACTACTTCGGATGTGAAACTGTAGTTTTCGGTGTGGGGAGCTAGACGGTAGGCTTCGTCGATAAATAAGACTTTTCCTAGGGCTTTTTCTAGAACTTTGGCTGTTTTTGGTCCGGAATGTCCGACGTATTTTCCGATGAGGTCGCTGGCTGAGCATTCGATTACTGTTTCGTCGGAGAGAAATCCCATGTCATAATATACCTTTGCAAACTTGCGTGCTGTAGTTGTCTTGCCAGTTCCTAGGGACACAATTATTAGTACTGGTTGTTCTACGTTACCATAAGGTCCATATATCTTACCCGGTGGTCCTTTGAAGACGAAATTTGTCGGGATATACTGTCTCGGATCTATATTTCTTGCTTTCATGGCCTGACAGACGTTTTGGTATTGTCCCAGTTGTTTAACAATATTCTCACACCCAATGACGTCGCTGAAAAGTTTCTGAAGGTTGGCATTTGCCGACCTACCCCTATCATATTCGGGGTCAAAATCTTCTGGCTGGAATACCCATTTAGCAGACCTTTCTTCTACTGGAATTTTTGACATCCTCAGCTGGTAGTTGGTTCTAGCAGAAGCAATCAAGTTTTCTACTTCTCCACCATTTCCAAAATTCAATCTAGTGCTTGCTTTTTGAAGAACATCCATCGCAACCTTGATAGCTTCTTCTGTGGCTTCAAGAACATGGTGTTCTAATTTGGAGCGAAGTATTTTTTCCAATTCATCAATAGAAAAATTCTCAAATGAAAATGCATTTTCGACAGGGAACCTTCGACTCAAACCAGGATTCGAGTGATTGAGCATCTCTAGCATTGGTTCTTTATATCCTAGCAACAGAACACACCGATCCTCACCAGGATTTCCTTGTACTTCAGCGACCAGAGTATCAATCACTCCTTGTCTGAACGAGTCGCTCTCATTACCGGTGCCATCAGAATTTCCACTATACATCATGTATGCTTCATCGATGACCAACACGTTGCCCCGGGCAGCATTAAGCGCAGCTTTAGTATTAGCTTCCGAGTCTCCGATATACTGTCCGATCAAATCACTTGGATTTCGGAAAATCACCTCGCCCTTCGAAAGAACACCAATCTCGCCAAGAATCTTAGCGTACAACTTCGCAACCACGGTTTTACCAGTTCCAGCTGGTCCCAAGAATAAGCGGTTGAGGGTGAATTGATGCAGAGGTTTTTCTTCTAGCTCTCGTTGATAGTTTGTCTTAACAAGCTCGAGGAGTGTAAGCAGAGATGTTTTAACCTTTTCTAAACCAATCAGTTTTTGCAGTTCTTGCCAAGCCTCGCTGTTTAAAATAGCAGTAGAGGGATCAGGACCGAGTATATCTTCTTTTGTAAATAGAAGGTCTTCCGGGTCTATTTTTGGCATTTCTTCTGTGTCAGATGGAGCATCCGAACCTTTCTCGGGTGATTCCTGTGCTTCAGCTGACGATTTATCTCCCTCAGGTGTCTCGTTCTTTTCAGCTTCATCCTCGGTGCAATTTTCGACCTTTAAAGATTCCTCATCTACTTGTTTGAACTGCCCATCAGTTTCAGTGCTCGTCGGCACTGTTTCCTCTATCGGTGCTGTCTCATCTACCACGACTTCTGTCTTGGCCAACAATGTAGTGTCTTCGTCTGGCTTTGGCTCCTCTGATTTTATTTCTTCTACAGAGTTTGATTCTGCAATAATTTCAGGCGACTCTAGATCTGCTGGTTCTAAAACCACAACAATGGATTTCTCTTTCGTCTTTTTTTCACTCGCTAAAATGCCCTGCGCCGGAAGTTCCAAAACTTCTGCTTCACTATGATCATTCATTGACAATTTCTCACGAAGTAATTTTCCTGTTGCTTCCGTCATCTCTCCGCTCTTGCTTGTCTTTCCATCTTTAGATGTATCGGGGTTTTCTTTTACAACAAAAATACTCGAATCATTTGTCGCTTCTATCTTGTCTCCTTGGCCAGCTACCTGTGCGTTATTCTTTGCTATACCAGAATTCTGCTCTAGGCCAGATTTTTCTTCTTCCAGGGGTTTGTCATTCGTGTCGTCTCCAGTCTTCTGCTCGCGAATATCGCTCTCTTTTGCGACCCTCTCTTCGTCCAGTTTCTTTTTTTTAGCTTCGTCTTCAGCGGCTTTGGTAGCCCTTTCTTTCCGAACCTTAGACAATCTAGCAGACTGTCTCTCCCAAATTTGAGCAACGAGATTCTCCACAGCTCTGGCATTACCAAATTGGGAGCCGCCTCTCGTTCTACTCACCCTCTTTGCGGCAATTCGCATATAAAGCCCATCATATCCACCCTCAACTTCCATTTTCCCGTCAAATTTCTTCTTGATACATGAGCTTAGGATTTCAAGTAATTCTGACTCCGAAAAATCGTCAAAGGTAAGAACGTTGGGAAGCAAGCTGGTGACACTCTTTGTTCCATGACCTAATAGTTTCCGCATTCCTTTTTCATGTCCGGCAAGAATGAAAACTACAGATCCTTTCATGTGATCAATTTCCTGGAAGAGGAAATCGAGAATCTTGGTACCGTTGCTATAATCGTCCAGCGTCATTGCATCATCGATAAACATCACACCACCACTAGCTAGTCTATCAATATATCGTTTTGTCCTTTCAATGCCACCGTCAGAGAGATAAGTCCCTGTTGTTTCAATTACTTCATCCCGTTGAATGATGCCCATGGAATAGAGGTATTTGGCATAAATTTTGGCCATGGTGGTCTTTCCAGTGCCCGAATTACCCATAAAAACTGCACCAAACCTCTCCTCTTTCAAATCGATATTCTGCCGAATCGAACTTTCAACCTTAGCTTTTAACTTCCGCACGTGCTCCTTCACCCCCCTCAAACCAGTCATACCCATGATTTCTTCCCAAGCCTTTTCTGCTTCTTCTGCTCTCTCTTTTTTTAATCGCTGAATTCTCTCAGCGGCTTGTTCATCCGTCTCTGAATCCATATCTGAGCCTGAATCAGATGCATTATCGTCATGTCTTGGGAAATTAGGTGGTGGAGGAGGTGGTGGCCCTATTATTGCTCCAGGGCCCCTATGATAAATCCATCGCCGTGTCGAGTAATTCCATGCATACTTCACTGAAGGTGAATCCAAATCTATCGGCATGTTCATCGGACAATAAGGATCCTTCCAATGATTTGTATGATAAGACCCGTCCCCATTAAGGTCCTCAGGTTCACATATGCATTTGGGCCGTTGATTTGGTCCCCAGAATGACACTGTCGTCCATACTTCGTTCCGCTGTCTTTGGTAATCGGGGTTCCATACACAGCTTGTTGTTGGTAATCTATCGAGTCCAAAGTCTTTCTCAAATCCAGCAAGCTGACTAACCATAGACTCTGGAATACCTAGAGAATCTTCCTTCGTGTCGAAGAATCCTTCTAACCATAAACGAATGGCCTTCAGAAGGTAAGGATATTCAGGGGTGATGTGAGTTGGCACAGGTGCTAATTCCATATACCTTTCTGTGTCAATGTCCTCTTGCTCACAACCTTCCTCCACAAAAACCATGATATCATCATCCAATAGAACTTGATCAATCATCCCCGAACTCCTAAGTTCTACCGCTGAATCCACAAATGGAATCTTGATGTCCGAAAACATAGTGTCAAGATTCAATATCGAAAAACTCGTTCTAGTCTCTCTTTTCAATCCTTCCGTCCCATCGATTTTCTCCTTCTCATCCTTAGCCACTTTAAAAAGAGGTAAATCTCCTAACCTGGCACTTCCATCTCGGCCAACCAATTCACTTAATATCCTTCCCCCATCCTCCGAAGTAATATCAACTTCACCCAGCCTCTTCAACGCCCTCCTCAACTGCCCCTCCACCACATATACATCATCGCCCAGCAAATATCTCTCATGAGATCTCCTCACAAAAGGAACCAATTTCCGATAAACCTCGGATGCATTTTCAAGAGAAAGTATCACTTGCTTCAGAATACTCTGACAATTTGCCGTCGTATTATTGCAGGAGGTGCAGGTACTTTTGGATTCTGGCGGCATTTTCGAAGATGTTGATTTCGAAGACTTCTTATGTTCCTTGCCTTGTGAAAGTAAAAGATGAGGATTTGAGGTTGTATCGGGGTACGTATGTGGTAATGTAAACGATAGAATAGATTGATTGTAACGCCCGATTTGATTCAATTCAATAACGCGTGTGCAACATGAAATGCAACTAAATCTAATTTCACTCAACTTCGACTGAATCTATTCAATTCAATGATAAATCTTGCTTCCTTCAATTAACTTTCAATCCATATATAAGCAAAAAGAAAAAGAAAACCAGTCAATCCAATTCATAACATTCATTCACCAAGAAAAAATGCTTTTCTTTCCTCCTTCCACAACCATACTTAATATATCCTCAGAAGAAAGGGAAGATAAAGAAGGCCTCCACAGGCTCATACGGAGCGCCTTAGTCCCAAAATACAAAATGCAAGTCAGATAGGCAGCACAATCCAATCAAGCAGCATCAACGACCCTAAAATATGCATAACGAGGCTATGGGCGTCGCAATGCTGCAAAGTGATACTCCGCAAGAAATCATCTCATCCTATCATGAACCTATACCCAGGTATTCACTGGATGGTTAGTTGGATGGTTGATTTTCTTGCGTGCCGGGTGAGTCAAGGCTGAGCGGTCTTGAATTGGGTTTCTTGGATAGGAATATTGGTACTCTGCATCATATGTTGTGAATTGATTTTGCGGAATCTGCGGATTACGCCACTTTTGCTTGTTCGGTCTCGTAGCATTTCGACCACTACAAACAAGGTTATCATTTCATCGTAGAAGTGGATAGATACCTAATGTCCTATCACATGCATCATATCATACCTATCATACCTAAATAAACATCCACCCAAACTTAAAACCCAAAACCCTAAAATATTCCAACGATCGCCTCCAGTTACCTAGGTATCAAAGAGAGGCCCTCAACAGGTACTCAATAAATAAATACCTAATATGCACGCAACTCAACTGGTGGGACTCTTTAATTTATGTCAAATGGATGCGAAACTAATTTGGTGAGGCGGGGATAAGTACTGGAAGAACAGGGTAGCTGTAAGTTGTTAAATAAAGATCTAATATTAATGCAATAATTGGCGCCTCTGGTTTCATATTCTCAGCCTCATTTTTGGAGAGAGAGGAGGGTGAAAGATTTATAGTTGTATGTATAGATGGTGCTCGAGTATTTAGTTTTTGTATACCTATCTAACCTGACTTACCTAGGTATTTATATTGATGTATTTGATAGATATATCCGATATATGAGAGATAGAGAGATAGATAGCAAAGAGGATTTATCATATAGACGACATCGATAACCTCACAGAATTCTGAATAAAAAAATGTGGGGAGAAGGATTCAATCAATGCCCACGTACTCCGTACAAATGAAGGATTCTAGCCTGAGAATCGAATGCAGAGCAGAGAGTGGGGATTGCTTATAAGAGGCGGAGTACATATATGCATATGCAGAATGGATGAACGAATGGATGGATGGATATATACGTACGATATGATGTATGTGAGTCACAATGACCTCAATAAGTATTTAGTACCTATGTAATCTTACATAGTACGTGGTTATTTTCGAGGTCGGTTGATCATGAATTATGAGGCTCTTGTTTAGTGGCAAGCAAAGTATCTCATTCCTGATGTCTGTCCAGTTTTTAGTTTCTTTACGTCATGTATTTTTGATTTGCATTTCCCATATGTTTTAATTTCTTTCTTTTTTGGTCGTGGTTGTACATCTCATTTAAAGCTCATTTTCCATGCGGATTTACAGGAAAGCTTACATTTACTTTTTTGTTCACACACATCTGAGGGCATGTTTGAAGTAACAAATAAGCATGCGCTCTTTATTAAGCTCGGGATTATTGTATTCTTAGCTGTAGTATTTATTTGATAAGTCTGTATGTACGTCAACAGAATAGATTAACGAAATATCTATGTATACTCTCCTCACCTTAAATACCTATTCAGACTTGCTGGCTAAAGGAAAGGAATAGTATTAAAAGGAGTATCAACATACCAATACTCTCATCTTTCTCCTCTTCTTCCCTTCCCTCTTCCCTCTCCTCTTTCCTTTGTCCTTCCCGTCCCTCTTTCCTTCCTTTACCTTTTCCTTCCCCTCCCATCAACCTCCACAAATCATCACATCCACATCCCTAACTACCCCCGCCCCCCCCCCCCCCTGCCCTACCCCTCAAAAAGACCCCCCAAAAAAGACCCCCAAAACATCCTCAAATCATCATATACAATTCAAAATATAGTAGTAGGATATAGATTAAGATATATATATATATATTATACCAAACTCACTAGGGAATTACCACAGTATACTAATCTAAGCATCTGCAATAAACATACTGTTCAAAAACAAAATTATCTGTATCATTAATAAATCTCTCTATGTATCCATCCCAGTTAAACCTTGCCATACCCCAGAGTATACAAAAACTGATTGCTCCATCCCAGATGCCACAATATATCCAACCATAAACACCTAGCTAATCCAAAGCAGGAACTAAACCAACAAATACCCTGCATTTACAAAATTATAAACCCGTCGTCAAACTAATACTCATAAATACCAATAACCAACCCCATCCCCATCCCACCTCGCCTCTAGATCACACGAACCATCAACTTTATAACATACCTTCTGCATGGCACAATTTGGACATTTCACCTTCCATTTCCCCAAGTTCGAATCATACATCGCATGTATATCTTTAAGATGTGTGAAACTATGGCCTTTGGGACAATGTTCTGTGGTTTCCTTATGCACCTTAGGTTGGCAGATGGTTGCAGAAGATTGCGAGGCAGCCGTCGTGAACAGGTCGTAGGCAATTGCAGGATTATTTTTGCACAGACTAGTGAATTCCTCTTTATCTTTGAGTTCCTTCACATGCTTGCTTGCAGTTTGAAGGGCAAGCGACGTAAGACACATATCACTCTCTGGGAGCTCTTCGTACATAAGCTCTAAACTGGCCGAGAAAGAAGGGGTATTCCACTCCGTATCTATGGCTGCCTCATACTTTCTTTTTGCGAGGGTTTTGAGGCCTTGGATATCGTATTTGTCGCCAATAATATACACCATTGTGTTGATTAAAAGACGTCCATAACCTTCCTTAGCTTCTTCAATCGTCTCGGAATCGTCATAATCTTGGAGGTAAAAGAAGTTGATCATTCTTTCGACAGTGCCGGGGTCATCATCCACTAGGTCTAGAACGCCAGTAACAGATTCCTGTACTAGTCTCAGCAATGATTGAGCAAGGTATGCATTTTTCAACTGTCAGTTGAGTTGGTCGAAGAGATAAAGAAATAGGAGCTAACCAGGAAATTTCCATTTGCTGCAGCCTGTATTGGTTTCGATTGCGTGCAAACGACAATTCGATGGACATGAAATGTCCTTGAGTGACATTTAATAATGAAATCACTATATTCATTTGCTTCCATCATCCTAATTTCATCAGTGAAATTAGACTAAACGACAATAGGTTTCAAAACCATACCTAGTCCACAGGGCTTTAGATTCAACTGAATAATTATCGCTTGATATGATCGCCGGCATCTTTTTGACTTTGGATGAGCGCTGATGTTTGTAATTTTTCTTTTCCGAGATGTGAACTGGCTAATCTGACAAACTTTTGACATGGAGAGAAGTATTTGAAAAGAGCGAGCCATGGATTTAATTGTTTATTATAGTAGGAGTTAGAATTAGGTTTGAAGAACTTGCATCATTGAATGAAAAACAGGGGAAATGTTCCCCATGGAGAAGCAAATATGGGGTCATGCGCCTTAAATTCTCCGCCCCAATTATTCTTCAGCATTCCGTAATGAAAATCAAACGAGTGCCACAAATTTAGTCAACATCTGCCGGCCAAGCTTGGTATTTATAAAAGTAATTGACGAATGTAGCATACTCTATTGCGAATCGAAAGGTTTGCATTCTTATCCAATCACCGAACTCCAAATGCCTGTCCTACCTATAATATACAAACCCAAAACATACAAACGTCCAGCCATTCAATTCCAAAACCAACCTGGTTTTGCATTGTTCTTGGTTCGTGACTTGTCGTCCTGATCATCAGTCTCCACTTCCCGTTGCTTTGACTCGTGATGGAAACCAGCACTAGCGAGTTCGCGAAGTCGGGTTGCTTTGTCAACTGTATGGCTAGACGTTGTTTCTGTTTCAGTTCCATCGTCAAATCTTTTCCATACACGAATTGTTGTTTCTACACTTCCATCTTCATTGGTGTAATGTTCGACGGTTGAGCTTGAAGATACTTCTCGCTTTGGTTCCGTTGTTTGTGATATTGACTTCTCACTCGTATGTACCCCTTGCACGTCCGGGAAAGCTGCTGCACGAGCTTCTTCGAATGGAATACTCTTGCTCTTCATTAATCTTTCCACGGCAGTGAGGGTGGACTCAACTTTAGTTAAGAATTGATCAGGCGTTGTAGACGCATCGGTGAGGAAACTCTCGTACATTTGTTCCTCGGTCTCTGCATCCTTCGCCAATCGTTTGACCCAGGCGATAGATGGACTTGAATCCTGATTGCTAGGGTCCCTTTCCTGTTCAAACAGGCGAGACTCATTGGAAGTATCGTTTAAATCCGAACTGCGCAGATGAAGTATGCCCAATGCTCGAAGCCGTTCAATCCAATTCAATCCACTCTCTACTGTTGAACTAATACTTCTCGGTTCTGAACCGGCTTTTGAGTTGAGGTATTTGGATGGATCTTCTATGTGCCGACTTTTCCCTCGGCTGGTAAGGAGTAGGTCTTCAAATGCTTCGCAATAAGGGAAATCGTCTCGAGGAGCAGCCCCATGAGTCGCACCGCACATTCTACCTCGCGCATCATATATTCTATTATGCGCAAGAATAGATTGACCAACGGATAGAATTAGGGGCGAATATGGCGAGCAAAGAAGATAAGGCATTAGTGAAATATCATTTGCATCGGCTCTGTACAAGATCATAGCAGCGAAAGAGCTCATAGTATGCCTGAGGTTATCAGGGAAAGGAGCGGCTAATGGCGAATGCACGGGCGAATAGAGTGGAATATCGTAAGATCTGAAAAGATTCATCGTCCGGTCAGGAGAGAAGTGATCAAGATCCATTCGGTTATGAGAGGTTTGTGATTTCTTCACCGGTATTTGGACTTCATCATTCTCCGATGCCGTTCTTTTCTCACTTCTTGCCTCTCCGGCCTCCTTCAATTCCCTT
Source organism: Sclerotinia sclerotiorum 1980 UF-70 (assembly GCF_000146945.2). NCBI lineage: Eukaryota > Fungi > Ascomycota > Leotiomycetes > Helotiales > Sclerotiniaceae > Sclerotinia > Sclerotinia sclerotiorum. The sequence goes on from NW_001820826.1 coordinate 490,088, forward strand.
CGCCTTGCTTGTAATTCATCTCTTCTTCTTAAATCCTCATCGAATACGGACCACTGCGAATGACTTTCAGGCTTGGCAAATGCAGATGGCAGTCCAATGAAGCCTTGAAGAATTGAACTGACGTGCTCATCGGCGAAGTGTCTGAAACGAATGAAGGGGTTATCGGAATGTGATTGATTATCTTTGGAGCCTCTATCGATGTTGTCGGGATTTGGTGATTTTGTCATTGTGCTCTGGGAAGTGTTATTATTCAAAATGTCGGCGATATAATGCAATAGTCTTGTGAAAAGTTAGTGGTTCTCATCAACAATGTCGAAATCGATGCGATGATAGATGGCCGGTTGTTGATAAGAGAAATTGTGAGATTGGATTGTGAGATTGGGAAGGTTGAGAAGGTGGGGATTTGTTGAATGCCAATTTTGCGGGGTCTTAAGGTTGTAATTTAATTTAGCGCTGAACGGGAAGAAAGGCACGGCTCGAATACAGGCATGCCCGGTGTTCAGAATGGGCTTTTAGTGTTGATTAGGTGTTCCGTACCGTTTACCGGTAGTATGTACTCCGAAATATCACAAGATCTTATTATCAACCCACCAAACCTTGTTATCATATCTTCCTTCTCTCTAGCCTTCACCGCACACAAGCCCGAGTCTCCTGCTACACAAGCACTCTTGTCTGCTTACACTCAGATCAACATCAACCAATAATTGCATTCTTTTATCTCTCTCCTTTCTGATCCTTCACCGCAAACAAGCCACCAGCACCTAGAAAACCCTGGAACTCGACTTGACTGGCTCTGATAAAAGAAAACCGGTGAACCATTGGGGGACTGCCACGAAAATTGCACAATTTGAGAAAGAGTATTTGACAACACAACACAGTATTGAATCTCCTATTTCATATATTCATACGAATAAATGCCCATGTAAATGCAGCAATTGCTTCTTTTTCACATACTTCCCACTTCCCTTAATGCTGGTAATCCATGCGAATTGAAATTAAAGGACAAAAGGAATAAACCAAAACCACAACAACAGCAACGCAATGTCTTGCCTTTTCCAATCCTGAGAGAGATTGAAGAGAGGGAGGTATCCACATCATGACAACCACTGGAACATCATTAATTGTGCGAGATGCATCAACCCCTCACATGCGACCTCACACCACTTCAAAAACTTCCTCAAATCAACACAATTCAAATTCCAGCTTCAATCAAAATAATCATCTGAATTCAAACCCCGATAAAAATAGCAAAAATAACAAAAATAATAGACGTCATTCACTTCCACTTCATTTTCTGTCACCAGCTTTATGGACTTCTAACACTTCAACTGCAAGTCTTGTGGAATCTGAAGAGGCTGCTCGTGGTGAACATATCCTAGACGAGGCAAAGGTCGCACATCGTCTTGCTGCCCTTCGCTCTCTCAACGGTGCAAATCAATCTCATCATAGTTATGCCAAATCTACCGGAGAAACATTCAATCAACCGGTGATTGTGCGGACTTATTCGGGAGCCGCTCGACCTCGCTCTCAACAACGGGATCCTATCGCTCTCAAAAAGCAGAATGGAACAGCGGGCATAGCATCAATTAAAATGGATATGAAACTTCCACCAGTGGAAGCTTTTAGCTTCAAGGGAATCATGGACGATATAAGACATGGTGTGAGTGAGGATTTAGAAAGGATCGCAGAGATATGTGCTAGGAGCAAGTATAGTTTGGCAAATCAACACGAATTTCATCATCCCCCTCATGGTTCTGGAGATCGCATACCACAAATTGGCACTACTTCAAGACTAGATTTGGGCGTATCAACATTACAAGCCGTTGAGCCGGATGAAATTCCTACAAGACATTTTGCACGAAGCTCAAGAGGAAGTCGAAGAGGGAAATCTATCGCTTATGGTACACTAGAAACTATTATGTCATCGTCAAGATCTTCTGATGAGGATAAATCCAGGAAAAAGCCCGCCGCTGTCCTGGAAGACGAGGTGCGTGGCAGAGCAGTGAACAAGGAGGTTGAAATATCACCTTCAAGTTCCGAAGTGATAGGAGACTCTGCCGCCCCGGTAACAATTTCTGAAAGGCAACCTCCACCCAAGCACGCCCGGTCCAAATCTGCCACATTTGCATCAATGATTATAGACAATGCTCAAGGCTTCAAACAGGAACATAAACCACAAGTTGCATCTCCCACCTTTCTTGTTAGCGAACCTGCTCGACCTCAGACATCAGCTGCGGATCTTGAACATATGCCTGCCTTTGATAAATTTACGCCCACCCGACCTTCCACTTTCCATGAGATGACATTACCAAAGCCTACCTTGATACGCAATGAGTCAATAGCTTCTACTTTAAGACCTGAGACTTCGCCGAGATCGTCCATACTCAGTAATCTAAGTTCATGGTTGCCCTGGAGTAAACCACCCAGCCCAGTACGATCATTTCAGGGTAGGGCTAGGAGTGGATCACATGCGGAAGGAAGTTTACGAAGCTTGTTGAGGTCTACAGATATTGAAAGAAGGTGCAAGAATGCTGGCAATATCCCTTGAATTAGAATGTTCAGAGCGTCCTGGAAATCATCTTGAGTTTCAGTGTGATGAGGGACAGTGCTTATTCACAAGCTGTAGGAATGTTTTAAGCCATTGGATCGCGAGTTCTCCTAGCTTCAGTCACAATCCACCAATACCAGCATGAATTGTCTCGACTTTCCAACTTCTTCCAAGAATAAGATCGTGTCCTATGTCACATTACCTAACCAGTTAATGTCAATTGCCAGAATCGGGCTAACGACATTTGCTGGGTCAATTTTGGAAAATCGCTAATGTGAATCGGCTCGGCGAGTTGTAAGTCAAGATTACACGTCATACTATCGAGACTTACTAACAGGCACTGAGGATTTTTAAGGAAACAAATACTAAGATCTCACCAGAAGATGCCCTGAAAGACTCTCTCGAGTGCACAGAAGTGTCATTTGTGTACAATCCGAGATTTTTTGCAACTAAAGTGATTAGTCTTCGGCAAGTAGGCTAGTGTGAAAGACAGGTACTCTTGAGTGCTAGGGGTGTTCGCTTATGAGATGGTACTGGGCTTTGATGGGGCTGATTTCAAAAATGGGTCGAACTTCTCAATTACTACTCTTTCGATGATGGATGTGTCGCTATTGCTGTCGCCAAGCTCTGCATCAAAGGAACAAATGGGATATCCCTTTTTCGAAGTGGAAGGCGGCTCTGAGCTCGAATTCATTTATCAAACAATCTACGACCTACGGACGAACTACAACACTCCACCATCTGATGAACACGTAGCAGGCAAAGCAATCACAATATTGCAGCTCGCTCTTAGACATTTTCCACGGTCGAAAGAAGTCCTCAGACCTATTTTCCTGCAGCATCTCCTCGAGGATCAGGTTCTGCAAACCTTCGTGTGGGGAAAGGTGGGGGTCAATTCCAAAGACTTTGTCTCAAAAACTGGAGAAACATAGCTTTGAATCTCTTAGATGCCTAGTTTCAATGTCCCAATGCGGTTCTCGAACTTTAAATGAAGTGCCCAGGCCCATGGAGAGTACATTGAATTATAAAATGCAATATTGAATTCCATCTACTCCATTCTCCAGCCAAATATACTCTTCAGATCTTTATATGGTGATCTTCTGACTCGCAATATCTTTCGAATCATTACCCCTAATTATACATAATTACTCAGTTTTACTATATCATAAGTTCATAATCTCTATCTCTTTCGTATATTACATACCTATATGCAAAAGTCATAATTATATAAGATCTTAACCCAAGACAATCACACACAATCACACACATACATGCAAATTAAAATCTCATCAACTACCTAGGTAGGTACGACAAGAAAGTTAAACCTACCTAGGTAATTATAAAGTGGATTATTAGTGACATTAGTGGGATTAGACTCTAGAGATATTACTAATACGGTTGGAAAAAATTGGGGTTTGGGGGGTGGGGGGGGGAAATGGTGGGAATGGTGGGTGGGTTGTGATGAGGGGCTAGTAGGATATAGAAGGTAGGTGTTGATGGGTAGATGGGTAGATAGGTTGAGAATTGGAGGAATGTGGAGGGAGAGGGGGAATTTCTGAGTGAGGGTAGGTATATTTGAGGAGAGAGGGATGGAGGGAGATATATAGATGAAGCTCGATGCGGATATATTGATGGTTTGAAAATAATTAGGTTTAATGGTGACTGAAAGTTGTTTTCAACATTGGTGACCTCGGGAGGGAAAGGTGCTAGAGAAAATAGGAAGCCAAGGGTGTTTGTACTTCAAATGAAAGTCTCAATGTGCGTGATTTGACTTGCTGATTTTCTTTATGCAGGATATCTAGCTATGTGTGGAGTTATTATACTCCGAGTAGGTATCTTTAGTAGATAGTATTTACAAACCTTCACTCATCTATTCATTCTCCTCCCTATTCCCGAAATGGTATCCAAACCACATATGAACATCTGGTATTCCTAGACTACAACTGCAATGTCTCTATTTCCCTTCAAATATATTTATATGGATTCATAATCCCATTCTATTAAAAGTTAGTATACCTCTACACGACAAATTATCCCAGGAAAGGATCGGATTGGAAAGCCTACTGGATCATAAAGGTTCTTGATTCCCTTCATCAGTTCAATCATTGTCTCACTCCTACTATATCCAATGTAATTCTTCTTCGCCAAACCTAGTCCATGTTCGGCACTAATGCTCCCATTTCTTTTTGAAACCCATTCGTATACGAATGGTTCTAATGCCTGCTCAACTCTCTTATCATAGCTTCGGGTTGCTACATTGAGATGCAAATTTGAATCTCCCATATGTCCGTAACCTACTACACCTACGACTGGGTAATCCTCGGTATCGCCGATGAGACCAGCTTCAGTGATTTTTTCTCGCACGTCTTCGACGAGTTGGTAGAGTTCTTTCAGAGGAATAGAGAGGTCGTATTTATAGACACCACCCCAGTGGCCAAGACATTCGGGAATACCTTCTCTCCAGCCCCAAAGATCTTTAATTTGTGTTGCATTCTCGGCCAGGGTACCATCAGAAACAATCTCTTTCTCCATGACATGTTCGAGGAAATTGTTCAATTTCTCTTGATCATGTTCGGAGTTGGAACCACTTGTTTCGATAAGACAGTAGAAAGGATACTCACCTTCCAATGGTCTTTTGTTTTTGGTTACTCTTTGAACCAAATCTTGGCTGTGGCTGTCCATGAGTTCAAAGGCAGAAAGGATCTCGGAAAGTTGACCTTTGGCTTCTTTGAAAGCTTCTTGTACTTTTTCGAAGGATTCAAGACCGAAGAACGCAACATTTGTAGCGTTTGATCGTTGAGGACAGAGAATCGATACTCCGGTAATTATACCGATTGTACCCTCACCACCGATAAACAATTGTTTCAGATCATAACCGGTATTGTTTTTGCGTAATTTGGAGAGGTCATCAACAATTGTTCCATCTGGTAGGACTGCTTCGATACCAAGAACATTTCCGTGTAAACTTCCATATCGTAACAACCTCAAGCCTCCAGCATTTGTAGCAACATTACCTCCAATATGACATGATCCTTTTGCACCCAGGTCCAATGGGAATATATGTTTGCGCTCTGCCAAATAATTGTCGGCGACTTCCAGAACAACACCGGCATCTACAACGAGAGTACCCGAGACCTCATCAAATGACCGAATTTGATTCATTCGGCTCATATTGATCACGATCTCATCAAACACAGGAACTGATCCTCCTACGAGCCCAGTGTTCCCACCTTGTGGCACAACTGCCAACATATTATCATTGCAGTATTTTAAAATCTCGCTCACTTCCTCCGTAGATCCAGGCTTCAAAACTAAACTTGTATGACCCCTATATTTGCGCATCCAATCCCCATTGAAAGGTTCAATATCATCTGTAGCATCCTTTGTGACTCCATCAATAACCGCAGATTCCTTCTTCAGTAAATCCTTGAAAAACTTCACATTCTCCTCAGATATTTGTGCGAATCTCGAGTCTCGTTTTATATCGGGATATGTTTCGGATGTAAACTTTATGGTCTTAGATGTACCAGTCGTTCCTTTGGCTACTCCTTCACTGCCTTCGGTAGTCGCAGTACTTTGGCGTCTAGTTTGGACCAGTGGTCGTAATGGTCTTATCTTTGAGCATGATGACGATACCGATGATACTCGAGCTCTGCGAGCTGCGAGAGTAATCCGTGATCGAACTGCCATGTTTGTGATAGTCAATTGAAGAAGGCTTGTCAGATTCTTGCGGGGGAAAATTAGGAGTGGGGTTGCGATGGCGAGCTTTATCAAAGCTTAGATCCACCTCTTCCAAGAGTTTGTTGCATTTCTACGTGAACTGTCAAGTTTAGGGCTTTTGATAAAAGTATAGTTTCTATTACAAATTTGAAGTTTTGAAGTTTTTACGATCTCTCGAAAATAACTGTCCCGGGACTTTGAGAAGAATTTGGCTCGTACTCTCGTTGTTTGGCGTTTTGGCCAAATTTTGGAAGGCTGCGATGTTGCCTCGTGCTGACATGATCCGTGCGGGTACCCTGGTGGACAGCCCGCAGATTCCCAATTGCCAGCCAGCCTTGTCAAATTGGGTGCCTGAGGATTGAGGGACAAGCTCAAGCCTGTTGGACCTTCCTGTCGCGTAGCTTCGTATGCTGAGCTGCCTGCAGTTCAAACATCAAGCTTTATCAATATTTTTCCCGCTTTTCCATTAAGCTTCGATCATTTTCGAGATACCCCAAAATTACTTTTCGTTTCACTTTTACGGTTCAGATCATCATAAATCATGGCTTCAGGATATGATAGAGCGTTGTCTGGTAAGGTAATTCCCTAGGCAAATCAAAAGGTAGCTGCTAACATATGACAGTTTTCAGGTTAGTTTGCTTCACGATTTATAATTAGGGACGGATCTGACAGCTGCCATAGTCCGGATGGTCATGTTTTTCAAGTCGAATATGCTCTCGAAGCTGTCAAAAGAGGTACTTAAGATAGCTATAAACAATCAATGAACGGCAGCTTATATATCAATCTAGGAACATGCGCCGTTGGAGTAAAGGGCAAGGATATTGTTGTCTTGGGATGCGAGAAGCGTTCGGCGATGAAGTTACAAGATACCCGTATTACGCCTTCAAAAATTGGTCTCGTCGACACCCACGTTTGCCTCGCCTTTGCAGGTCTCAATGCCGATGCACGAATCTTGGTCGATAAAGCAAGATTAGAAGCACAATCACATCGTCTTACAGTGGAGGATCCAGTTACAATAGAGTACATCACAAAATATGTAGCTGGTGTGCAACAAAGATATACACAAAGTGGTGGTGTTAGACCGTTTGGTATTAGTACCTTGATTGTTGGATTCGACCCCAATGATCAGACTCCAAGATTGTACCAGACTGAGCCATCCGGAATCTACTCTGCGTGGTATGTTGTTCATAATTCATGGGTTCTATCAGGTCTAACAAGCTCCTAGGAAAGCCAATGCTATCGGTAGATCAAGCAAAACTGTACGAGAGTTCTTAGAGAGAAATCACAAGGATGATATGGATCGGGAGGCTACCATCAAATTGACAATCAAGTCGTTACTGGAAGTTGTCCAAACTGGAGCGAAGAATATCGAGATTGCTATCATGGCACCGGGCAAGCTCATTGAGATGTTGCCAGTGGAGGATATTGAGAAATATGTGAAGGACATTGAGCAGGAGAAATCTGAGGAGGCTGCTAAGAAGAAGGGTGGTCGCTCGGGGGGGACTGCTGCGATCTTGACGAGAGGACCTGATGATGCTGCTGCACAATAAGCGGGGTGATATTTATGACTTTCTGCACTTCATAGAGCCTCTGTACTATAGCAATGAGCGACGAAATGACCCAAATTCGGTACTTCTGATGCACCCTAGTTTCACAATTACTATTGTGTGCCAAAAACTCCGGCCCTCTTCATATCTGCATATTAGCTACCAAATAACCATCGCTCTGAATCCGAATTTCCCATTTCCATGCCGCTAAATCAAACTCCTTTTAACTCTCCGCGTTCGTAATGCATCTTATTATCCCAGTTTATTTGGAGCCTCCTCCACATCGAAGATGGTTCTCCGTTCTTTCCCTTGCAGTCGATCATCCTTGATCATCCTACTATCCTTCCTGATGTCCTCTCCTTCGAATTTCAACATTGGCTTTGGTTCCACAGCGTCAATCACATAGTGATTATCGCAGTGCGGGCAGTATTCATCTCCGTCATCCGTCTCGTCGGCAAAGTCTTTCCGGAATGCCTTTTTACATTTCTTGCACGCAAATGTCTTGCACTGTGATTAGTATGAGGGGTCAAAAAGAGCGGGGCATAGGGAGCAACTGCAATACCATTTCTGTTGTTCTCTTTAAAGGGTGTGATTCAGTTTCATGATGGCATTCAGCGCAGTCAAACCATTTTCGACCTTTGGCAGAAGTTAATATGGAAAGGATAGCTTGGTAAGTTGGTCTTACAGCATGGCGATCGAATGGAAACTTGCGCGTTGAGAATATGTTTACTAGAATTCTGTTAGTTGTTAAATAGTGTTGAGAAGGACTTAGAATCTTACCACATAATGCGATATATTGAGATCTCGTATTGTTTGAGCTTCCGCGACCTTGAATTTATTCCTTCGAGGTTCTTCTGCTGGAGGATTTTGTTAATATTTATTAGGCAAGTCCAGTAGTAGTGACCGCTTCACATGCCTCCCGAAAAAAAGGTTCCAAATCAGTGAATGCCAGCCAGGCTGAACCAGGTTAATTTTTACGCTAAAACCATATTAATCAGCAGCCTTGCGCCGCAGCTACCTAGTAAATCGATAAAGCGACATCCAAAGGAAACTTGAACCTCAATCTCTTCAGTTCCTCCCAATTAATCATTCAACCTACGAGGTATATTTTCTTTTAGAAGGAACTCCGTGATGCCTCTAAAGAGGAAAGCCGCATCAAGTATGATGCTTTATATTTGCTTTACGAGGTACAGAATTTATGATAACTAACTGTATTTAGGTGTGCGAGGTGCTACCAAATCGAACAAAGACTCAGCTGCCTCTACACCGGGGCCTGCGACGCCTCGCAGTAATTTTAGCAGTGGTGAAAGTGATGATGAATATCAAGATGGCACCATCGATGAACTTGAACGACAAGGTCTAGAAGCAACAGAGGACGAGAAAGCAAATATTAACAACACAATCAACAAATTCTCGGCGGAAAGTTATCAGGCCAAAAAGAGTTCCAAATGGACTAGGGATTCTGCCAGTCACCATTTTGGCAACAACGACTTTTCATACTTATCACTGAAACCCGATCACGCAAATCGTCCATTATGGATAGACCCCCAGAAGGCGCGCATTATACTAGAAAGTTTCTCTCCACTAGCGTCACATGCTCAAGATTTCTTGACTACAATAGCAGAGCCCAAGTCACGGCCGAGTTTCCTACACGAATATGCTTTGACACCTCATAGTTTGTACGCCGCTGTGTCGGTCGGCTTGGACCCAAAAGACATCATCAATGTTCTCGATAGACTTTCAAAGATGCCCATACCTGATAATGTTAGAGCTTTCATAGTCAACTGTACTCAAAGCTATGGTAAAGTCAAATTGGTCCTTAAAAATACAAAACATTTTGTCGAAAGTTCAGATCCCGAGTTGCTACAACGTCTTCTAAAAGATCCAGTAATAGGTCCGCTTAGGGTCCAAGGAACGACAGAAATTACTACCACTATAGCCCCTAGCATGGGTGGGTTGGTCATTCCGGGAACGACAAATGCAGCTGGAGTTCAGCAAGCTGGGGACACGCGCCAGAGTGCAGCGGATAGACAACCAGATGGACAAGATCCTACACAGGAAGACATTTATGCAAAGCTTAATGAAGAGGACGACGATGAGGACGAAGAAGATGCGGTGCATACTTTTGAGATTGCCGATGACGGCGTAGAAGCTACACAAAAACGATGCCTAGAGCTTGGATTACCTGTGCTCGAAGAATATGATTTTCGTAATGATGAAGCAAATCCAAATCTCGAGATTGATCTGAGGCCAAGCGCTCAGATCCGGCATTATCAGGAAAAGAGCTTGAGCAAGATGTTTGGTAATGGTCGAGCTAAGAGTGGTATTATCGTCTTACCTTGTGGTGCTGGAAAAACCTTAGTTGGTATCACAGCGGCTTGCACAATTAAGAAAGGTGTCATCGTCCTCTGCACGAGTTCTATGTCTGTTGTTCAGTGGCGACAGGAGTTTTTGAAATGGTCTAATATCAATCCCGCTGATATTGCAGTATTTACTTCTGATCACAAGGAGAAGTTCACGAGGAGTACTGGTATCATTGTAACGACTTATTCTATGGTCACGCAGACACGTGCACGAGCTTTTGATGCTCAGAAGATGATGGATTTCTTGACGAGCAGAGAATGGGGGTTGATGCTTCTAGATGAGGTGCATGTTGTGCCCGCTGCTATTTTCAGAAAAGTCACATCCTCAATTAAAACCCACTCGAAATTAGGTCTGACTGCCACACTACTTCGTGAGGATGATAAGATCGAAGATTTAAACTTTTTGATCGGTCCAAAATTGTACGAAGCCAATTGGATGGAACTCGCTGCGCAAGGTCATATTGCGAGAGTTCAATGTGCAGAAGTCTGGTGCCCGATGACGACTGAGTTTCATTCGGAGTATTTAAAAGCACCCAGTCGAAAGCAGGGCTTGATATCTACAATGAATCCTCGGAAGTTCCAGGCATGTCAATTTCTGATAGATTATCATGAGAAGCGTGGCGATAAAATTATTGTGTTTTCTGACAACGTCTTCGCCTTGCACGTCTATGCTTCAAAATTGAACAAAGTTTTCATTTATGGTGGCACAGCTCAGGCCGAGCGTATTCGAATTCTTGAGAATTTCCAACACAACCCTGACATCAACACACTCTTCCTTTCAAAGATCGGTGACACTTCTCTCGATTTACCCGAAGCAACTTGCCTTATCCAAATATCTTCTCACTTTGGTTCTCGTCGACAAGAAGCTCAAAGATTGGGCAGAATTCTGAGGGCGAAACGCAGAAACGATGAAGGTTTTAATGCATTCTTTTATTCTCTAGTCTCCAAAGATACTAAAGAAATGTACTATTCTTCAAAACGTCAAGCATTCCTTGTTGATCAGGGTTATGCCTTCAAGGCCATTACCCATCTCCAAGGCATTGAGGATCTTCCTGGCCTTGCATTCAACACACCCCAAGACCGAAGAGAGCTTTTGCAGAATGTGATGCTCCACAATATGGACGAGGAGCGATTTCAGGAAGATCTAAGAGACGATTTATTTCATCGAAATGATGGTAAACCAAGACCTAAAAAGAAGTCTAACGTAAGAAGGACCGCAGGTAAACTTGCTGATCTAGCTGGTGGGCAAGACATGGCGTATATTGAGCAGAACAGAAGCAGAAATAAGGACCTTAAGAAGAACAAGGGGGAAAGTTCTGCTTTCTTCAAAAAAATGGAGAGAGAGCGGCAGAAGAGAAAACTTGCGGACTAGAGGTGTATTACAGATGGGCGCACAATTGTTGGCTAAATTGGTATGCGAAAAACGGCAGGGGCGTTTGGTTGATGCAGGCAGGGGACACATATAGGTTTTTATTTCTTCCTGTACAATACAATTTTGCGAAGTAGACGAATAATAACAATCTAAATATAGTACCGGTGGTGTCCTACCTGTTGGTATTATGATAATCGAAGGTTGATGTGACTAATGCCTTCATCTGTTCAGGATGGACTTGTACACAAGCAAACTCGGATATACAATTTCCTTTAACATTTAAAAACGCTATTACATCAGTCGTTTGCATCACCTGGACTTCTCAGTTCTTCTCTACATCATCCCCTGCCTACCCAAATTATCCCTTCCCCAGGAGCTACGCAATATTCACCTGCTCATCAACAAATATCTATCCTTGGCCCCCACAATCATTCACGATATCCTCCACCTGTCGAAGTCCTACGAATCTCCTTTATCGCCAAGTTCCTTTCGAGCATGCTGCCAATGTCCCTCGAAAACACGAAGAGAGTACTGCATTTCTAACTCGGGAACTTGTAGACGGGCGAACGGGCGGTGCTGGTTCCGTCAAGCTGGTTGCAGTGTCAGAGAGACGAGTTGGCAGTTTAGCCATCTGCTCACCAGTGTAGTCGATGAGTGGTTTGGGTACGGTTAATTATGATGATTAATGAAATGGATTTTATGAAATCATGTTTTACAGTTGAGTAGTTGGGTATGGATTTTAGGTTTGAATCTTTATAGGTTGATGGTTTAGTATTTTATGATTCAAATTCTGAATAAAATGATTAAATTTTAGGTTCACAAGATTATACAATCTGGGGTTATAATCAACGAATAAAGATTTTTGGTTAATCATCAATCGATTACACTGCTGCCCATAGGGAAAGGGGTTAATGGAGGTGTCGCACGTGCTGGAAAGGGAAGTCACGTACAAGAGTTATCCAACTCTCTAACTACCACTCGTCCCAACAAAAACCACAAGTACTGCTGCATATGTTGCAGTGGCTGCTACGGTGTCCGTATTATTTGCGCGAAGAACTAAACTTGTAATTCCAGAAAACAATACCACAGCCACACTTGTTGTCACTAGACTCTTGGTCAAATTCTCCCCAATTCTCATGATCAGCATAGGGCCTATTAGACTCAATCCACCCGCGAAGGCGACCATAAATCGAGCTAGCTTATCCACGAAGGGAGAAACTTGTTCTGGCGGCTCGCTTTTGAGATACTCATCTGTACGAAACAGTTGCTCCCGTTTCGTGTATGTCAATCGAGATGGTAGCCGCGCTTTGAGCCATTTTCTTAAAGGGTCAACTGGTATCAGTGATTGATCGGGGAGACGACGATAAGCTGAGTTGAATGGGTCACCTGGTAAGCCGGCAATCTCGGGAAAGGCATGTGTGAGATCTCGACGCTTTTCTTGTGCATGGGATCCGGTAATGGCTTGGAGACCAGAGAAAAAGGCATAATCTCGAATTGCATTGGCTTCAAAGCTTGAGTGTTATTATCTGAGGAAACTAATCAGTTAACCTTATAGTTTATTGAAATCAACCTTACCATATTGGTGCAAGAGTGAACTGAGATCTCGAGTGTCGTCTTCAGAAGCGGTCATGTTGATCCACATGGAACCCTTTTTCTTTGCCAATTCATTCTGGAGATTCACCATATTGAGTCTTTGCAATCCACGAAATACCAAGAAATGTGGTTCCTCAGATCCTATGGTATAAGAATAATGGAATAGCCGCTCTGTGTAGGACATTCCGTCGGTAATAATTCCAGCCCCTGGCTTGGTCGTCTTATTCATGGTGAATGGTTGCTTATTAGGAAATCGGTATGGGTCTGATTAAGGTGCTAGGGATTTCAAATCTATACAGGAATACCACAGTAAGGTTACTTGGGGTGCTGTGCTTATGGGATCCTCATTTTCGGCTCAATCCTTGCTTACAAAACAGCAGCCTGAAGTGGCAGTAGTCTGCAGACGTCCATGTGATGTGTTTTCAGCTCCCCACATTAAAACGTAGTCCGGAATCAAAAAGTTTTGATTTAAGCTCTAGGGGTGCAGGTAACTCTGTTAACGTTGTTTATCTGGTCACTTTCGATGTCCCGATCCACCAAGTTCAGCAAAGGCGATGATACGGATACACATTTTGCCATCGTTACGAAGAATGATTCGAGTAAATCGGATGAAACGGTACAGTTTAAACTACCAACATATGGAGTTATAACCACACTTCATAGTGCCGTTGACTATTTGACTACTGTGGGTATTTTAAAGGAAATCTACACGAACTACTACCGTGGCCGATTAATGATCTTCGAGATCGCCAGAAGAAAGCGGCCATGGGCATCGTTGTTATCAAAAAATAGAGATAGAATAAAGCTGGATGGGCCCGCATCGGAATTAGATCGTGCTCTTTTTGATATGATTTATCATAGCGTCAGTGGAGACGTTGGTACTTCAATTTGGCTTTGGCACGATAGAGCTCTAGAATCATCAAAGAATAAGGAAAAACATCGCGAGATGGAGCACAGGCAAAAAGAGCTGATTTTATATGATCCAGAGATCAAAGAATTTCTCAGTAAGTTACTTATCTCTAGAAAGTACTGAACTCTTGATTCTGATCTCTTGTTTCTAATAATAGAGAGCGCCGCTTCGACTCTTCTAGGATTAGATAAGGAGCTTTGTGATGATTTTATAAACCCTTTCAAACAATGTATGGTTAACGAGCAGGAGGTCAACTATAAGAACCTCCTAACGAAGATTCGAGAGGTTGATGAGGAGGTCGGCAACTGCTGTCGATAATTGAGGACAAAGTTTGATGAACGCCAGCGCCAAGTCATGGAGAAGTCCATGGTAGATTAGTTGGGAGAAGATTGGGAATCAGAAGATTCGAAGGAACAAAGAAGGCGTTGAGGGTGGTGGAGGCCGCACTGCTAAGGAATAGCTAGTACGACTCTTGTTTGAATCTTTACCCGGAACCACTTTGCTTTTGAAAAGCTTGCAGCGAATACTTCATGAAGTATTTGTTAGGCTTCTCCAATGTTGATTTGAGGATGCCGATAGAAGGATTGTAGGGTAGGGATGATGAACTCGGATGGGTCTCGTACGGAACGAGAGGGGGATTGACAATCTCAGTCCTGCAGCTAGAATGGGGAGGGTAGGGGATAATTTGTGGATGTATGGAAGCCGAGTAATTCTTGACGATGAGAGCGCCTGAAAGAGTGGAGGCAATGGTATGGTAAAATTTTGCAGGCGATCGCACATTGTGTAGCCGTAGTCGGCGATAGTAGTTAAATACGTGTACTTGAACCCTTCCATTTCCTCCTTTCTTCCTTTCTGCCACATTCTCTTGCAGCTCGGTCGTATCGAGAGAATGATAAAGACCTCCAAGACCAATCGTTTTCGTACTCAATATGGCTCCTTTCAGCCCCATTCCATATAGTTACGGACCAACTGCCCCAAGCTTTAAAAGCAGAACGTCTCGTCACAGACCTGCACGGAAGCAGTGCAGAACTCCTAACAAAACTTCTATCGATGATGATGAGAGTTACAAATGACAAAGCCGAGGTATGTTCTAACTCTGCGGGATGTTTGGCTTTCCGTGACCATAACTGACAGGTGAGAATTTAAGCAAAGATCGATATTATCAGCGATGCTAAGCACCATCTCGAGTTACCTGTTGTCGACAGCCTAGGCTCTACTACATCACAAAAGAACGTTGGCTCTGAGGACTCGGTTTAGGGAAACGCAGGTTGGGAGGATGAGACCGCCTCACACCCGAAGGACGGCTGCTCCTCCTCGGGAAGGGGGGGATTGAATCAGTCCCGCTTTTGCACAGGGAGTCCTTGATCATCACGCGTGAAAACTACCGAAGCACTCAAGGTATCCACATAAACTCTTAATCGCTGTAATAAGCAGTATTCTGATCTCTTCTAAATTCAATTACTGTTCCTCAAGAATAATGAATCGTACGCTTCCGATACTGAATCCTCTTCCGCTTCGGCTGATTTTGTCCTAGAGCCGAGCAAGCAAGATCCACCCGTCGGCCATGGAGCGTGGCTTAACACGAAAAGGGACGAATCCAGCGAGGGTGACAATATATCCATATCGTGGCAAGACTTTGCTTGTATACCTCCTCAAGAGCAGCCTTGCTATTGCCATGACTTTCTTCAATCTTCACAAAATCACATCGGCATATACACCGATGATGAGATAATGCAGCATAGAGCAAGCAGGAAGCAAGTTCCGAGAGCATTAGCATCAGCAGAAAGTAGTAAGGGTGACAGGAAAGAAGGAAGATGACAATAAGCAAAAAGTAAAGAAGCGGTGGCATTCAACAGAGACTGAGACTAGCAATGGTGATAGTTATGATACAGACCTCCAATCTGAAAAACAGCAAAAGCTTCCTTCACTACCTGCGGACGACGCTTGCATCCTTACTCCCTTTTCTTCATTCACGCAATCTAAAGTGGACGAGATACGATCTTGAGGCAATTAGAGATATCTACCAATAACTATAGAGGAGAATTATTATTCCCCAAAAACCTTTCGAATTCTCTCTAAGAATGATTACTTCTAGGAGGAAATTTATAATACTCTTCCGCATCGAACTCCAACAACGATCCGGGTACAATACTCTACAAAGCTCAAAAGATAATTATATAGGCTAGCTCGTAATCTCCAATTACTTCTCCAGCTTGCAGAACATCATGTTATTAGATATACGTCCTAGATGATCAGTAGCAAGGTGAGAGCCGAAAAATATAAGATTTCAGATGCCTGTGTGAATGGGTAAGTATGTAGTTCTACAAATCTCGGCAAGTGAGCATCTACAGCCCATAAGCCACAATCCGTAAGCCATATTGAATCCCTCCATTTCACGCACTCTCCATCTAACTATGTTTTGAGTTGAGAGTTTTTGCCAGAGCTGTCACAACCTCGAGGCTACCTCTGGACCCTTGAAATAACCCTGCGATATATAACGAGCAAAGAATGAAATCCAAAAATGAAACCGGGAAAGATATCTTGAGAATCTCAGCGAATCGAGAAGAACAAAGAAAATTGAAGTCTACAGTCGGTTTGTTCGCTTATTCCATGTATATTCCCGTTGACTATTGTTTTCTTGTAATTACTACTTTCCTTCTATCTGTACAAATTATACCAATTGAAGATTTCTCCTCCTTCTCAAGCTCACTTTCTACTCTTCTTATATTTGAAAGATAGAATAATTAAGCATCGTCATGATGGAAACTTCTGATCTAACATCATTATCACCATCATCGTCATTAATACATTTTCCATCTATTTATATTAGATGGGAAATTATTGGGTTTCTTGAGACCAGAAAGAGCATCAGATTGAATTGATTGATTCTCTAGCTAAGCAGTTAAGCTGCGAGTATATATTCAAAAAATGAAGGAATCAGGTTAGGTATTCAGCCTTCGGAATTAAAGTGCTTTGAAATCAAAATATTGATAGCAAACAAACAATATACCAAAAAGGAAAGAATGAATTAAAAGTTGAGTTTTGTTTGCTCCTTATATGCATCATGCAATATATATGCATATGCTGCCAAGATCCCAGGAGGTCAACAGAAATGTTCAGCAAAATAAGTGAAGACATAAACAAAAGTAGTGTAATAAAATTCTAATCTTACAAGTTTAATTTCTTGTAGTAGATTATAAATCCCAGCTTTGTGAAATGAATGATGATCAGCAAACGAGTCTTGATATTCGAATTCCAAGATTGTTATTATGAAAGTCATTATTTAGTAAATCAATCTATATAGGGAACAATTGCATATTCCATCTATCACTATCTTTCAATCAAAATTCAAAATCAAGATCAAAATCAAGATCAAGATCAAGACCAAGATTCCAACAACGACAACGACTCGAAACTTCCCCAAGGTGTTCATAGCTAAGGAGTTTGGGGATAACAAAGATGAACTTGTTACTTATAAACATCTCGTATCTTTATAAGACATTCACATTCCCAAAATGCTTTAGGGAAATCTAATAGAAGGATGAAGAGAAAACAATACATCAAGGAATTGCACTTGAATTCCTAAAGGGTTTCGAACTTTGGAGGATATTGATGTCAAAAACGATGTTGTATATTT
Organism: Sclerotinia sclerotiorum 1980 UF-70; assembly: GCF_000146945.2. NCBI lineage: Eukaryota > Fungi > Ascomycota > Leotiomycetes > Helotiales > Sclerotiniaceae > Sclerotinia > Sclerotinia sclerotiorum. The sequence continues at coordinate 507,778 of NW_001820826.1, forward strand.
AAAATACAAAAACATTTTCAAAGCTATTGGAAGCAAAGATATGTATTATAAAAATATTAATTTTAGAAATCTTATATCTTACCCAGAGAGCAAAGATATAAAAATTATCAATTTCGAATACACAAAAAAACAATCTAAAGAATTGAAAAGAGATAGAAAATCAGTTCAGGAACAGAATATTATTACTTTGGAATTACTTTTTGCTATAAAGTAGAGTGATATCATTTATGGATATTTACCAATTATATAAATCAATTGCGAGTCGAATTTGTATCTACCTACCAATCCTGCTGTTTAGGGAAATTCTTGAACAATTTCATGGTGTTCTACCCAAAAGAGATGAATGATTGAATGAATGAAGGGAAACTGTTGACCTCCTGGGATCTTGGCAGCATATGCATATATAGTACATATGCATATAAGGAGCAAACAAAACTCAACTTTTAATTCATTCTTTCCTTTTTGGTATACTGTTTGTTTGCTTTCAATACTTTGATTTCAAAGCACTTTAATTCCGAAGGCCGAATACCCAACCTATTCCTTCATTTTTTTGAATATATGCTCGCAGCTTAACTGCTTAGCTAGAGAATCAATCAATTCAATCTGATACTCTTTCTGGTCTTAAGAAACCCAACAGAAACAGCATCGTAATTATTTGAAGATTGATATACTGTTAAATAGTTGATTGTAATCTAATATGTAATAATGAAAATAATTGTCTTTTATATTCCCCAAGCTTAAGATTAGGAGATTGTGCATGTTCTGCTTGAGGTCGATTCAACCCTTTCGCTATTATTATAGTTTATGTTTTTCCTAATCTTGATATATACTTCATTGTCTTGTTTTGTGGGATATTGGGATAAGATGGAGATGTTAGTGGAAGTAGTAGTAATTCTTATTGTTAGAGTATTGCTTTTGTATATTAGCATTAATGATATAAAATACTTGATGGTGACAAAAATAAGCATATACCGATTTATGATCTTTAACTTCGTTTTCATGTTCATGCTCATCAATTGTATATGTCTGCAATATAGAATGGTGAGAGCTCGAGACCCCTATCTTCTTTACAGATAGTCTTGATCTACATCTTACAAATTAAATTCATCCAATATACATTCTAAACACCACAAATACATTTCCCACCACATCCTCAAATCTTAGGACTCTCACCCAAGAAACCCTCAGAAACGGCTTTGATGAGCTGCATCGCAATTGCCGTAGAAGGCGCCAATCTCAAATTTCCCTCCTTATACCCCGGACTGGGTGGTTCTCCCAACGCACTCGTCCCATTGACCAAAGCTTCCCTAATTTCCTCCATGGAAAACCACCTTGCATCTTCCAATTCGGGATCATGCTCTAGATGGATTTGCTCACCATCAGGTAATGCCTGTGCAATTGCTCCAATCATCAAGTTGGCGGGATAGGGCCAAGGTTGCGTGCTGTGGATGACTACACGACCGAGTTTCACACCGGATTCTTCCCAGACTTCTCGACGTACTGCTTCTTCGACTGATTCGGCGGGTTCGCAAAATCCGGCTAGCGCGCTGTACCAATCTTTTGGCCAGCTTTTTGCTCGTCCCAACAGGAGTCGCTTACCGTCGTGGCTTACTACTGCTGTGATGACAGTGGGATCAGTGCGGGGGAAGCAGAGATTGGATACGCCTTTTCTGGTTGCGCATGGTGCTCTTTGGTTGGGTGTCTCAGGGTTGACTCCTGCTTGGGCTGTAGGCAGAGATGCAAAGTCTGTTGGTGGACAGACCCGTTTAGTGCCTGCTTGAATCTGGATCTTACATTAGCATTCTTATTTTGAATCTGTATTTTTGGAATAAAGTGAACTTACAGATAATGTAGGTTGTCCACACCCTCCACAAAAAGGATTCCTAGCATTCCAATCCAATAGGGCCCTCGCTTGAGCAAAAATCGCCGCATCCTCTGCATCCAAAGTCATGACCAATCTACCACTATGAAACTGCAATCCCTTTTCCTTCATTGCCTCCACCACGCTATTTGCTTCCGTCTCATATGTACCCTTGGGCGTCACATCGATTGCAAAATAGGGAACTCCACTATAAATCCCATGACTAAAGCCTTCCTTCTTCTTCTCATCCAAACCCAAAAACAAGACGAGAGGTAATGTTACCGAAGAATTAAATTCTTTAATCAAATCGGCCTCTGTTTTTTCAAAGGGATTGGAGCCGGTTAAACCGGATATTTCGGCGTGAGAGGCATAGGCTAGATGACTTGGATCTTTAGTGAGAGGAGCGAGGTTATTCAAGAGTAGAAAATTGGTGCTGGGATGAACGAAGGCTTGAGATATAAATTCATGATTTGTACGCAAGAAGGAAACGCGGTTTAAAGGGGAACCGCTGAAGTAGTTGGCCACTTCACGGCCGAATTTTCGGCTCAACATAGAGTCTACGTCTGGGTGGGCTGGAGGTGGTAGAGAGGGTTGGGGCATCGTCGAGGTTTGGAGTTTTGGAGTTTGGAGGTTTGGGATAGAGGTGGCGATGTAGAGGTACTTATTAAGTAGATGGTTGAGGGGGAATGCAGGTGCTTTTCAATTGGGGAGGATGGAGTAGAGATTCACGGGAGATGTGGAAAGTAAATAAATAGTGGGGTGGCTCTTTTGGATTTCTAAGCCAACGCATTCTCAAATTGATAGCCAGCCACTAATTGCAAATCATTCGATTTATTGACGGAGTCAATTGGTAGATTTGATTAGTATTCCAAACCGGTGAACAGTAATCATAAATAACTCTTAAGATTTTTTAAGAAATTTAGAAAAACCCCTGGAAAAAAAGACATAAGATATATTTAATTTTCCGATTCACTCCCAAATAAGAACAATGATGACGTCTTCACTACCCCGAATTCCTTCCGAGCACTAGTAAGATCTTACCTAGGTATTTACAATAAGATCGGATAATTCTCCACATCACGTGATCACGCTAATCATGTGAGATTCAAACCCTGCTTCGAAGTATCTTTCAACAATACCAACGACAAACAAGTCTTCACACAACTATACCTATACAATACCATACCTTCACTTTCACATCTCGCTCATTTGCACAGATATCAATATTTACACATCAATAGTATCGAGAAGTTCGCTCGACATTATTGATACGATCTTTGTGTTACCATAAAGACGTTGGGTAGACCGCCACACTTGCACGAGGTTCAGGTTCAGGTGCAATCGATATATCAAGCCATTTTTGACAGGAAATTAGAGGAATTGAGGTGGATTTTCCCTCATTTTTTATTATTTATTTTCGGGGGAATATTTACTACCATTGGTAATTACATACCACCAAAACAAAAATGGTTCCACCGACTCAAAATTTAAATTTGGATATTACTGCCATTTCAGGTATATGTGGATCCATTTCAATTGCGTGTTGGATAGTAGTTTTTAGTCCTCAGATTATTGAGAATTGGAAAAGAGGTTCTGTGAGTATTTCCATGTGACTTGTTGAGGGTTTGTTTGCAATTCGAGTTGCATGCATGCTTGAAGGCAAGATTGGTTGGTTGGTGGAGCATTGCACTGATATTTCGAATAGGCTGATGGATTATCCTTACAATTTATCATTATTTGGCTTGCTGGTGATGTTTTTAATATCTGGGGTGCTATGTTGCAGGGTGTCCTTCCTACTATGGTAGTTATTTTCCGTGAATGTCACGATTCCCGCACTAACACTTCTAGATTATCCTCGCCGTCTACTATACCATAGCCGATATAGTCCTCCTAGGCCAATGTTTCTACTACAAAGGCTTCACCTGGCGGGATGAAGTCAAGCCACCTCCAACTCCACCAAAAAAACCCACCTACGCAGAAGTCGCAGCTGTTCAACCCAGCGAGACCACAGGTCTGCTGAGTGGTCTAGAAAGACGCCGCAGCAGCACTTCCGTCTCGGCTCAACATCTCTCCCCCGTCGTTCCACTCCTCGACCCCCCTAACCCAAGTGATGTCTCCACCACCAAAAACGACAAACCAACCACCCCCATGCAAACTTTCCTCTTCAACCTCTTCAGCATCCTCCTCGTCTGCATAGCCGGTATCCTAGGCTGGTGGATCTCCACCACCACATCCCCCTCCTCCTCCACCTCCCACAAACCCCACAACAACACCAAACACCCATCCACACCCACCTTCTCCCCCCTCGGCCAAATCTTCGGCTACCTCTGCGCAATTCTCTACCTCTCCTCCCGCATCCCCCAACTCCTCCTCAACTACCGCCGTAAATCCACCCAAGGAATCTCTATGCTCTTTTTCCTCTTCGCCTGCATCGGCAATCTCACATACGTCCTCTCTATCTTCGCCTACGAAGCTCCCTGCCTCACCGCTTCCAAGCACGGACACTCAAAATGCGAGGTTGGCGAAGCCCGCTCAGAGTATCTGCGCTATATTGCTGTGAATGCGAGTTGGTTGGTTGGGAGTGCAGGGACGTTGATGCTAGATGCGGGGGTTTTTGTGCAGTTTTTTTTGTATGGGGATGGGAATGGGAATGGGAAGGCGGTGGAGGAGGAAGTAGCTGTTGAGGGGGAGGGGGAGGGAAATGGTGGTGTGGTTGTGGTTGTGGCTTGAGTGGTTGAGTGATTCAACTTATTTCCAAAGATGTGGAAAGCTGCACAGGAACGAAAAATGATGGATGGGAATGTATTGTCTAAAAGCGAGGTGAGGTGAGGTGAGGTGTAACTACAGTACCTGGATACGAGTGTGAATATCTCTATTACTTTTATGTACAATACATTACAATACGCACATACATACACATTTAAATATGAAACAGAGGAAATGGGATAGGAGGAGATGAACCGAAATGGAATGGAATAGGATTATAATATTTCTTCTTTGGGATTTTGGGGTATACAAAATGGGTTGGTGGGCATTTGAATATCTTAGATTACCTTGTACATCTGTATCAATTATTATATCATCAAATCAAAAAATTAAGTTACCAATACCTAGAGACGAAAAGGTTTTATCATATTATATCATATCACATTATGTCACATTATGTCACATTATATCACATTACATCAGAACGGGACAGAATACAACAGATCCAAAAAAGAACGTGATTTTCATTCCTTCATCAAAATCATCTATCGTCAATCACCCCACCCAAGAGATATCTGAGTTGTTTACTTAGGTAGGTAGGTAGGTAGGTAGGTAGGTAGGCACACTGATGGTACCTAGTAGACAAAAAAGTAACAATCTTATCTCATCTCATAGCCTGCCGATTCCATTCCATCCTAACCCATCCCGTACCATCCAATTCACCAGTTTCATCCCATCCATACATTACACGCAGAAGAAAACATTATCATAAGGATACCTACCTACTAGCCAGTTACTCAGCTCATCAAGATTGTGCATCATGTGCAACAACACCAGGCTCTCGTTCACGTCTTCCATTAACACGCGGAGACCCGGTGAGGAAATCTCCAGAGTGTGTTTCTTCAGGGGGTGGAGTAAGGCTTTTTTCCCATTCTTTCATTGCTGTAGATATTGTTTTCTTAAGATTGCCCGGTTTTAAATTATCGAGTGCAGGCCATTGGATCTCATCCGTTCTTGAGGGCGATTCGAGCGGGTGGTGTTGGTCCAGAATGCTATATAGTTGTTAGTGAATTATTCTCTCTCCATGACAGAATGAAATGCTCACTTTACTTCATCTTCACTGCTCGTGTTTCCTGGGGTCACTGGACCAGATAGTGTGGAACTGCCGCTCCATCTCATAGGCGATTTGGGAGTTGGAGAATCCCAGTTTGACCAATCATCGTCATCAATAGTAGCTGTGGGAAAGGAAATTGGTCTTGCGCTTTTCTTTTGGACGTTCGTGGGTTTCAGGGGTGCCGCAAGAGAATTAGGGTCTTGCCATAATGCGCCTCCTAGATCTAAGAGGGCAGGATTACTACCAGTCAAAGAGTCCCATGTCCTTTGTGATGATGGATCTGGTCTTGGTGATTTCCCTCGTCGTCCTCGCAAACTACCCTTGCTGATTCGCTTATTGAGCCCGCGTTGTGTCGCATCTAAGCTTGATCGTTTGCTCGCTTTGCCATTGACTGCCTCTTCGCCTACTGTAGCTTGGCGGAGGTCCTCCAGAAAATTCCATAGCCCGGTCTTGACATCTTCTGTAATCTGCTTCACCCCATGTGTTACTCCCAATCCTCCTTGATATGAATTTCGGTTTGCTCGGTTTGTATTGACCCTGGAAATACCAATACTCGTATCTGGCATCGTAGTACTTCTTGGGAGGTCGACTGAGGTTGTGCCATTCACCTCGTTGACAGTAGAATTGCGCGTCATCCTTTCAGGAGATAGGAGCGAAAGGGTGCGAGTATGACCACCGGTAATGATTTTCCTTCGAGGATTCTTCTGATCCTTCGGCAAGTGAGGAAGGTTGGCAAGAAAAGCTTTCTTTCGATCCATATCTATACTTTGTTTCGGAGTCGTTAATACATTTTCATCGGGAGACCCGCGCTCAGTCTGCACAGGTTGAAGTTTCTCGACATGTCGAATTTCCGCTCTCTTCTTTGTTGCTTCATGAAGTGCCCATTGTGTTTTCAACTGCTTAAGTTCAGTCTCAGCTTTGCTGAGTTCCTCCTTAAGTTCGAGAACCCTTCTTTCTTGACTGGCAAGGGCAACCAGAAAACCGTTTGGATCATTTGGTGATACGATAACATTTGGGTCTGCGGGAGTGGCAGGAACTGATGGGGTATTTGACGATGTTGGAGTAACTCTGGCCGATTCGGGGCCGCTGCTTGGAGCAACGGGAAAAGTGAGCGAAAGTCGGTTTGGTCTTCTAGAAGTATATGATAGTGCACGATCTGGTCGTACAATGGGTCGAGGTGGTTCCTTTACAGAGAAATTTACTCTATTGGGTGAAGCACCAATATGGGGACTGGGAACTTCAGTGGGTTGATCGGCCCCTGTTAGAATAGATTCGACAGAAGCACGATCAATTGAAGTCATTCGATTGTGGAAGGAATCCATTTTGCATATCGAGGAGAATAAGTATATATAATGATCACAGAAAAGTGGAAAGAAAGTAGTTCTCGCAATGAGCATTCAAGTTGAAGAAATCCCGAGTTTATGTTTATGGTATCGTAATCGAGTCGCTATGTTATGTTATGCATTCGTAGTAGGGGAAGCGAAATGTCAACAAACAACAAAAACAAGATGAAAGCGAACAATCAAAACGAGATGAACAAAGAAATAGTGGTGGAATTGAAGATAATTTTTAGATAAATCGCTGAGGTGGATATGGATTTAGATGATCGTGAACATCATACATATATAAGAGACTTAAATATCCATAATCATTCAGAAAAGCAGATTCGTTTTGGATGTCATTTCGAGATCCATAAAGGAGGGCATAAAAAAGAAGTGTGTAGTTGTTAGTTATGTTGTAACCTTTAAGTGAAGAAAGGAATGGAAAAGAGTTGTACGAAAACGTTCTAGGCTTGGCTTCAACGGTTATTGAGTTGAATTGGGAGGTATGCTGTTCCTAGGTAGCTTAACTGACCCTTGAGAGATAAATATCCTCGTAGTTTATGGGGTTTGAAGGGTTTTGGTCTGGAACAACCCTGAAGCTTTGTCTAGATGGTAGTGGATGAAGAACAAATGGGATGAACTGGTGATTGAATGGGACAACAACTTACTAAACAAGCAGTCTGATAGTCTGAGCTTGGTCAAGGGTTATAAAAGGGGAAATTCAAATATCAAAAGCGGCAAGCAAAGCAAAGTTCATGCAACTTAGAGGGGAGAGGACATGCTCTCCGGATTAACCTTGACATCGGAGCTTATAATATCCGATCCTGTTCATCCGAGTCACGGGGTTTCGAGCTGCTTTCGTGTCTCCTAGTGTGTTATCTACTACAGCCAAAGGTCTTTACGCGACCTGACTAGTGCATAACAAAGAAATACCATTATACTTCCATTTTCTATATAACAACCATAATCTGTTCACAAACATGAACATATTCCCATATTCATTCTATGATTCATCTTCTTATTCATTCCTCTTCCTCATCAGCACATCCTACAAGTTGGCACAACATACTTTCTCATGATGAAAAGCATTCCATTCTACAAGGTATGCAAACTTCCGGATGAATTCGAGAGGCTCCTTTGCAGGACAATACCATTGCTTCCTGATGTTCGGATTCAAAAGATGAGCCATGCTTGGATCAGTTGGTTTAAACTTCATCGTGATGAATTGGATGCTATGCATAAAGATGATCCTTCTGTTCTATCCACCCTCAAGCCAGAAGCCCTAGTTGATCGGGACTATGATTTTAATCAAGTTACTTTCGAACGCTTCATCGCCAGAACTTTTTATATGACTGTCGAACAACGTGCTAGGTTCAAAAGTTTTACCGAGAATGGACTCTATATCTGTGTCAAATCCTAAAGGTAGTTGCAATGAGATAATCAGGAACGATATAGGCTACCATGTAGAACGAATAATGAAGGAGATAGGCCGGGATACAGACCAGGTCAGTATATCATCGCTAAGGGGGAACTATTCTCCTGAAATCATCCATGAAATAGACTCAAGTTTCGGTTACGCAAAGTATCATCCGAGGAATATTCGTGTGCTGTACGCATTTACCGATTAGCTTTACTAAAATTCTGTGACAGGGGACAATTTTTTCATACAAGAACGTGACTGTGGAAGAGATAGAGGATTCGCTAATCATCATTGCTGCTCAAAGTAAACGGTCATCACCTGCTATAAGATCTCACGCCCAGCCTCATGACAATTGCACCTGGAATCGTCTTGAAGAAATATACTTGAGACTTCAAGGGCCTCAAGCCAAATGGCTCACCCGTATTATCCATAAGAACCTTGGGTTCGTAGTTCCAGATGAAATGGTACTTTCAGCGTATCACACCAGCTTTCCTCGGTATCTACAAGTGACCGCGAAGTTCAATATTAGAGGCCTGGTGCCTGTTCGAAGGGATGGTCAGACCGGGATGATATTTGGACATCCACCTCCGCAAATAGCTGAGGAGATTCCGTCGAAAGACAAAGTAAATGCAGGTCCTTCGATCACGCAATCTACACAGTCCGTTGAACGGCTAGTTTCACCGCCCGCAACTAAGCCTTGAATGAGTGAGATTTATGATATAATATTATGTAATGTAACGTGAAGACACAACTTAAGAAATTATATTACTTCTCCTCGATAATATAGATATTTATACCAATACAACTCCACAAAATTAAACATTTCCTTTTACCTTCTTTCAAGTTCCTCATTTCCCAATCCCAATCCCAATCCCAATCCCATATCCATACTATGAAATCCATTAGCCCCATCTATCTCCCCGTAGTAGAGTTTTATAAAGACGAGTATAATATGTATATATATCTTCTGAAAAATTAAGTCTTAATCTTACATTCGCTTAGTTAATGTGTAACTAGTGAGTGAAGTAACCTTAATGTAACTTCTAAAACTCTTATGTTATGGGGCAAAATTAGATGATGGGATGGAATTAGATAATATGGGGATGTATAAATTATTTTTGTGTGATAGGATATTGAAAAGTCTTACAGAGAGAGTGAGGGAAATATTACATTTAATGGGTCTTGCATGATTAGTTGATTGATGAAGCTATACAAGCCTGGCATCATATATTTTCAATCTCACTCTCACACACAAAAACCTAACAAAGAACCACAAAAATAAACACAAAAACCAAGTTAATTTTTCCATCCATATAATATGATACAACCTAATCTAAACCAATCCATTCCGCATCCGCATCATCATCATTAATATCCACATCTTGTATATTCACATCTCTATGTTCTCCATCCAAGCCATCAACAACCTTCTCAACTGGTTGATTAAGAAGATAATCAATCATATAAACATTTTCATCCGCCAATCTTCTTAAATCATCTCTGATTCTTCCCACTGCTCTTCCCACAATCCTCAATTCGGAATCAACCAAAATTCTATTATCGCCCACCCATTGACCGTGTGAGACGAGAATAGCCTGAACCCACAAGAGACAGAATTCCAAATGTGGACTTTCCTCGGTTTGCATGGCGACGAAACGTAGAAGACGTGGTATATATACTACAGGTAATTCGTCAACAACGAGGGCGATATTGGAGTGAGGGATACCCTCGAAGACTTGGCGGATTATAGGAGCCTCGTTAAGACGGAAGCCCATGACTAAGGCTTTGAGATAATCTTTTTCGGTTTGAAGAACGTGTAGAGTGGAAGAGGGGGTAATGGCTAGGTCGAGATCGATAGGATCGAATAGGGGCATGGTGTCCAAACTATATATGAGGAGACCTTCGGTCGAAGCTGCGCAGAAGGATCTTCCAGTTGGGGAAAATGCTACACCGGCGACACGTACTTCTGGGAGTCTTTTGCGGGCGGAAGGATCTCCACCACGGGTAGATCCGGGAAGAGTTCGATCGATGCGGTCTTCGAGATCTGAGGCTTCGCCTTGGTCGTCGATAAGACCGGCTGGTCCACCTTCAGTTAAGAGTTTGCTATTGAGGAATTCTTGGGTTCCGGATAAGGATAAGTTGACGCTGACAGTGAAGCGCTTTAATAAGACAAGAGATGACACCGAGTACAGACATATGTACTTGCTGTTACCACCTGCCAGTACGCAAGAACCATCTGCACTATACCTCAGAGAGCTGAAACTCTTGTTACCTGCAGCATTAGCTGCAGTTCGTCGATCGGTTATTTTTCGACCACCTGATACATCTCTTCTTCCATCAACACCTGATTGTTGTTCGGCTTCCGAAACTGACCAAAATGTCAACTGTCCATCGAGAGTAGATACTGCAAGTTGTAGAGAATCGGGACGGAATGCAACGTCTAGTACATCCGCTTGAAGTTGAAGTGGCTCGCTTGTCTGTGTCCGATCGAAGATTGACCAGATTCTAACTGTGTGATCCCAACTACCACTTACTACTACGCCTCCATTTGGCGCAAAGGCCAGTGATGATACAGGTCCCTCGTGACCTGATAGTCTGTCTAATAATTGGCCAGTCTGCACAGACCAAATGTGGATATCAAAAGAATCTAGAGATCCTGCGCAAACAACTTCACCACTTGGATCAACAGCTAAAGATGAAAATGAAAGTCGAGTAGGAGCTGTAAAGGTTCGGAAATTCCTATATCTTATCAAATCCCAAGCTCTAATCGATCCATCAAGACTTGACGTGAAAAGAACATTCCCTCTCTTTGCAAACTCACAGGCTGTGACTCCACTGGTATGTTCTGTGAATGTAACAATACAGAAACCAGTATTCACATCCCAGACCTTTATCTTTCCGTCATCCGCAGTAGTGATGATCTTTTGTCCATCCGGAGAGTAGACTAGGGAATTCATCGAATCGAAATGGCCTTGTTGTTTCAAGATGTATGATTCAGATTGCCATTCCCAGACTAAAAGTTGCCCCAGCTTTGAGGCTCCAAATGCAAGCCATTCTCCAGATTTGTTAATAGTGACAAAGTCAATGTCATTTTGTGAAATACTCAAAGTATGGATCATGTTAAATTCTGGCATTTCATAAAGTCCAAAAACACCATTCGAGAATCCAGCAACTAAAAGATTCGTTTCGGCATGGTATGCTACACAATTGACCTTGGCGTTATTTTGTAAGAAATAATGTCGCTCCGTAATTCTCCATTGGGTGTGCGAATCATCATCGGGATCTTCCATATCTTCATCCTCTGGCTCTGGAGCATTGGGGTTCCGTATGTATGCCCATTGAAACACGGCTCCATCCTTACTGACAGTGTAAATGGTCTCCTGATCCTTTGAGAACCATGCGCCCATAACACCTTCTCTATGGCCGGCCAGTGTAGTAGGTATAAAACTATCCTCTGGATCCAAACTCCATATCCGCGCTGTCAAATCTTTTGCTGCACTAAGGAAGAATCTAGAATCGCTTGACCATTCAATACTCTGAACAGTATCATAGTGCCCAGCATAGACTCTGTGTCGAACAAATGGGGCGAACTCCAATTCCCCCTCTGAATTTGTATCTGGTGTTGAGGGTGTATGCCATACCTCGATCGTTCGCCCAACTCCCACAGCAAAATGGCGTCCGGATGGAGAGAACGAAATAGCTGATACAGCCGATTTGAAGGAAAAGTGGTGAAGGACGATTCGTCTCGGTACGTTGGTCAATATCGCGCGGCCATCTTCATCAACAGAAAGTAATAAATTTCCCCGCGGCGCAAGTCCTAATCTTGCTATATTCTTTCGGTGTGCGAATGGAAGCGTATGGGACTTATTGCTGGAAAATCATTAGTACAATAATACGCAATTGGAAGGATGGTACTTACTTCACTAAATCAAAGACAGTAACTCTATTTCCTACTGGGGAAAATAGACATGAACCATCTGGACTGAAGAGAAGGTTTCCTTGGCTGTAAACAGTCCCTAAGAGATTGGAGAACTAATTAAGACTTAGTAAATACCGATACCAACATTCAAAGCCTCTTACCTTAAACTCCGTCTTCATCATTACCGTTTTACTGGCATGTTAATATGTGGATGATTTTCTGAGCTTCAAAATCTTATCGCATTGCATGGATTAGGAATTGGAATTTTTTCTTAGAATTAATCCGAAAAGATAATCCGATATGCAACCAATGCAACCAATAACTTTTAGCGTTTATTAGCACATGTTTAGTGGCTTTTGGGGTGCTAGGCGAAATAAGGAACCAGCAAATCCCCAGGGGCAGCTTGTAACTCGAATTTCAACCAGCGGCAGATCCAGCAGCAGCAGATACCACCATATTATTCTCCTGAAGTGAGAAAGAACCAAGTCTTACCATTCGTTCAACCACCAAACTGTCCGACTCCCAAATATCGGAAAAGACTTCATTTTGATACCTCATCCACCTTTTTCATCTATTTCTTCTTAACAATCTTTTCAATCTTTGATTTCAACAAAATAATAATCACAATGGCACCACCCACCGCTGAAAGCGCTTCTCCCATCGGAATTGCAAACTTACCAAACCAGAGACACAAGATTGTCGCAAAGAGAGGTGCTGCCTTCACTATTATGGTATGCATTTTCTTATGCTTCTCTCAAATCCTTCTGCCGTATCATACTAATGACTTCCTCTAGGTTGCTGGCGAATCTGGTCTAGGAAAAACAACCTTCATTAATACCCTTTTCTCTACCACAATCAAAAACTATGCCGATCACAAACGCAGACACGCGAAGCAGGTGGATAAAACCGTCGAGATCGAAATCACAAAGGCTGAATTAGAGGAGAAATTCTTCAAGGGTATGAATTCGATACATCCAGTACGCTGTGGTAATTAAATACCCATTGTTGACATTATCTTAGTTCGTTTGACTGTTATTGATACACCTGGTTTTGGAGATTATGTCAACAACCGCGATTCCTGGATGCCAATTATTGAGTTTTTGGACGATCAACATGAATCCTATATGTTGCAAGAGCAACAACCTCGTCGTGTTGATAAGATTGATTTACGTGTACACGCTTGCTTGTACTTCATCCGACCTACTGGCCACACCTTGAAGCCTCTTGACATTGAGGTTATGAAGAGACTCAGTTCAAGAGTGAACTTGATTCCAGTAGTTGCTAAGGCCGACACCTTAAGCCCGGCTGATTTGGTCCGTTTTAAGCAGAGGGTATGATATAGTCAATAAATCGTTTCACTTCGAAGCTAACATAATTTTTACAGATCCAGGCTGTCATCGAAGCACAAGGCATCAAGATCTACACACCACCTATCGAAGAAGATGACGAGGCTGCTGCTCAACATGCACGAAGTTTGATGGCGGCTATGCCTTTCGCGGTTATTGGCTCAGAGAAGGATGTCAAAACTGGCGACGGACGTATCGTTAAGGGACGCCAATATGCGTGGGGTGTGGCCGAAGTCGAGAACGAAGATCACTGCGATTTCAAGAAGTTGAGATCCATCCTCATCCGAACACACATGCTCGATCTTATCCACACCACCGAAGAAGCACATTACGAGGCTTACCGTGCCCAGCAAATGGAGACTCGCAAATTCGGTGAAGCTAGACCTAGGAAGCTCGATAACCCCAAGTTCAAGGAAGAGGAAGAAAGCTTGAGAAAGCGTTTCACTGAACAAGTTAAGATTGAGGAGCACCGTTTCAGACAATGGGAGCAGAAGCTTATCAGTGAGCGTGATCGTTTGAACAAGGACTTGGAGAGTACGCATGCTGCTATCAAATCTCTAGAACAGGAACTTGAGCAAATGCAAGGCAATGCCGCAACTCGCAGTCACGGCCGTCGTTAAATAATGCATGGTTCGGGAGGAGTTCTAGTCTAAAATTGGATTGTGGGGACGTAGCAGGGATGGATGACATGATGGAGGTGATGCCGGGATAGTTGCAAACAGGTCATTTTGCAGCTTGTTTTTTTCTTTTTTTTTTCCGACAGTTAATGTTCAGAAGGCTTCTTAATTCTAAATAGCTTCGTATGAGGGGCTTCCATTTCCACTAGTTTTAGCCACGATGTAATTCATGCTTCTTCATGATAGTTTGTTCACTCTACTTCTTATTACCCTGCCTACATGATTCTTTTCTGTACTATTGATTTTCTGTCCTAAACTGTCTGGTCGCTTGTATATATAGACCATCGTAAATCCCATACTACTTCAACACCTAATCTCTAATAAAAGCATATAAATCTGGTATAATGATATCCATACTCGAAGGTAATTCAAATCATCCCGGATATATTCAAAAGATCATATCCTGCTATATAGCATCCATACTGGCTCTCATGGTCAACTGCTCATTCTTATTCCCAAGTTTGGATATCTGTAAAAATGCATCGCAGCCGTATCCCTCTAGACTGTGCAGCTCCAAACTCCCAGCCCAGTATTCGGCATATACACGGCTTAGGGGGAGACCCATACCCAATCGAAGATTGGGAGGGCGGCTAGTTAACGAGGAGAGGGATGTTTCGTGTGTGGATGTGGAGCTGGGACCTTGATTGCCGATGGTTTCTGCGCTTCCCTGAAGTCCAGGTAATGCCTCATCCGTCACCCGTAGTTCTTGCATGGTTGCTGCCATTTTTGGGACTTGGTTGAGGTTTTCGAGGCGTTGGTTGCTGCGCGGTCCTTTGCTGAATGCCCAGAGGTACGGAAGGATATCTCGCGGTATACCGCCTCCTTGATCTGACACTCGAATTATTACGTGTTGAGGTGCTTCGCAGACTGTTACATCTATGGGTGGTGGTGGTTTATTCATGTTACGACCAGTTCTTTGCTTTTCGACTACAGCTTGGATCGAGTTCCTTAATAATTCGCCGATTATGTATTCGAGATGACTGAGAATGTATGGGAATGTAGCTTCGAGATGCCCCGCGAGCCGAATCTCAGGCATAATCGTGGTAGATCCATAGGTTGCCGACATCAAGGCCTGAACTTCCCTACCCACTCGTTCGACCACCTCCTTTGCATTGCACCTCAAGAAAACTTCACCCACGAACTCCGCCTCTACTGGTTTCCCATCAGGAAAATGCCCATGGGAATGAAATGTCTCCGTTAATGCTAAGTGTTGCTCTGCAATCACCCGTCGGGATATCCTCGATCGTAAAATTGTATTCATAAATTTGTCCATATCTGATGGATTCATTAGATCTCGACATTCTAATACGCCCATTGCTAATTTTGGAATCACGGTAAGATGCTCTTGTAGGGTACTGCTGATGACTTTGCATAGTCTTTCGTTATCGTCTAATGTTTTGATATCGCGCACACGCCGGAAGCTTTCAAAAGCTTTGTAGTATAACTCGTAGACTTGACTCATATGCGGATTGGTGACCACGACATACGGAAGCGTTTGCATATCTCGTATGCGATGCGCCAATCTGTCACTCTTATCAATACAAGCAATAGAATGCGTGACGGAAAGAGCATATTCACCTGGTAGGAAGCTCTGTTCGCACATAATTTGCAGAGCTTATCAGTCGAGCTTCAGTCAACGATCGCCCGAATACCATAAGTTGGCGCAGACTGATAGGTCTGGCATCTTTTGCGACCCATCTAACATGGTCAGCAAGAACATACGAGAGTTCGGACGGGACCTTCATATTCATACTCATCTAATGGTGATGCAGGCCTCCATGGTGGTATATGTATTTTAGAACATTGCTGCAAAAGCCCACCTGCATGTATCAAATTTGTAGCCTTGGTAGCATTGTGCGAATATGATCGCAGCATACCGACGATTCCATGCGTGGAGGGGAAAAAATATCCACCTCGAAGCAAACTCGTTCTCTGCGAGCTATTTCATTTGAGAAGGAATATTGAAGCTGTACTCGGGACACTAGACCTATCCCGTGGTCCAGAGGATTTTTGGGAGGGGGTTGAATTATTTACTTTCCTAGCTAGTGGGTAACTAAGTATCTATGAACGGAGTACAGAGTAGTCTGCGCAGGAAGTAGGAGGACTTTGCCGATGACTGGGAGACACAAGGATTAACCCCGCTTTGCAGTTACATTTCATCCTTATTAATGATTCGACTTCGAATTTCGATAAGGTGAATCATGACTGATCACGTGCCGATAATCGCCTCAATCATTTCGTTCGGTGATTAATCGGGTCTCAAAAGACTGAACCACTGGAGATGAGGATTGTTTCTAATTGCAACATGAAGGAGAGGAAAGTTCAGGAAAGTTCTTGAGGTCTCATTTTTTGTCTTTGTTATATATGCAAGACTCAATCTGATACGTGCAGACTCATGTTTATAACTTAAAATATATTAATCTAGAAGGATGTGTGAGATGAGAGAATACAGCAACTCGTCAAGAAATGATACTTCTATGTTATCGACGGCTTATTAGAACGTACGTATTATTCAGTGCGACTGCAAGTGATATATCACTTACCTACATAGTACACACACCAAATCCAGGGACCTCGAACGGCATTTGCCTTTCAGTTTGTTCAGTAATCATCCTTTGTTCACTTGGCTTATTAATAGATTAATAAAGGTTTTGAAATACATTTTCTAAATATCCTCTTGAACGTAGGTCTAAGACTCTGGTCCAAATTCCGATGACATTCAAAACAGCCCACCAGCTTGGAACTTCAAAGAACGGAAGATGGAATTACCGCTGACAACTGATTGCCAAGTTACGATACCCCTTCATCTGTTCGGTTATTAGTGAAATGCTGTTATGTCCGATACTCTCATAAACATTATTTGAAGATGGATTTTTTAGTTTTATAGGTCAGTTTCGATGTACGGTGCGTGTATACCACGGAAGCCCATGCCACATAATCAACATACCCTCCTTCTCACTACCCTGTGCTCTAAATTTGGATCACCGGGAAGGGGTGTATGTTTGTTTGCCTCAACAAACCAACCCGACATCTCCAAGTTTCAAATTTCATGTTCAAAGGCCAAGGAATCCAAGTAGCCCGATTCAAGGGCGAAAGGCTATGGATATGAGCATCTCTTGGGATCAATAATATACTTTTTAGCTTTGACAAGCGCTGTGATGGTGATTCATATCTACGAGGAAGAAGAAGAAGCGCAGTGTGATCAGATTTGCAGATTCGCCTATTCTCCACATGATTGACGGAATGGAAGAGGAATGAAATTTGTTGTACGAAGGGCACAATGGAACAATAAGAGATCAAGTGGCCAAAATTCTGATATTGGCCCAATGTGGTCGGCCCACTAATAAATGAACATTTTTGCCTGAGCTTAAGCTCTCTCTGCATAACAAAGAACCTAAATACTATAAGCTTGTTGCTATCCCTATGCAATGCAATACAATCCAATAATAAAACAAGAAACCGACATCTTGCTTGAGTTAACATCATCAAATCATCTGATCGTCAAATCATCAACACTACCTACCTAGTATTCCAACGCAGAATATCATCTCTAAGAAGGGTTCAATAGGTACATTTTATATGTTTTGTATCGCTCAGACTACTACAGGGTTATCAGTGCCTACTTGGTATTAATTCTGATATACATTATGATACGATACTTCTAACATTGTATTGGAGTGATTGATTCAATACTCATCAATTACTCTATGTTTGTTGTAACCAATATCAAACAGACAAACAAGCAAATATATCTATCTTATCTATCTATCTATCAATCTATCCATCCATCCATCCATCCATCCATCAGTCAATCAATCAATGAAAACTAATTCCAAACCAAACCCATTTTTCAACGTACACACATATCAGCTAGGTATCTCTTATATCACAACATATATCTGATCCTGATTCAGCTCTTGTTTAGATGTTTAGATGTTTCCTGTTTCTTGCTTGCTTTTATTAGTATGTTGATTTTCATATCATGGAAGCTAGTCGCAATTCACAATTCTCTACTCTGTATGGAGAAAAGAGCTGTGGGGCGAAGCAAAGAATTTAGCATGCACCTCAAGTTGACGACCTAGATTGTACCAAATCCGAACGAACATCAGAGCAAATCCTACCCATCATCACCAGGTTCCCAGCCGCCTAACACCAATCTCCTCCTCGCCCACCAAATAATAGTTAGAAATTCCACAAAATATCACTCCCCCCCCCGCGCCATTGCACTTATACTTATACCTACACTTACTTATACACTTACACACTTACCCTCACACCTACTCACACTTACACTTACACCTATACCTACTTCCACCACACCCACACACCCGCACCCACTCTTACCTCACCTCCCTCACCTCATCTCACCTCCCTCAATAACCCCTCCAAAAATCTCAGAAATATTCCCCTCCACTTTGCATCATTCACATCTCCCTCATAATAATCTTTCCGCGGATGGACGGTTTTTAGCTTATATACCTGGTCAAATATGACCAGAAAAGATGGTTCCTATCGTAATAGCTCCGCTACGAGCTCAAGCACTGGGAGTTGGAAATCTACTGATACGATAAAAGGCCCTGGCTCCTCATACTTTCAGGGTTCATCAACGAAGAGAGGAGCCCCAATGCAGGTGAAGACGGATAGAACGAGGTAAGCAAAAAGGAAAAAAATTTATGATGCAAAAAGGAATCTTTATTTTTATTGCTTTAGTTCTTTGCGTTTCCTTTTTCCTTTATTTAGTTGTCTCACATAAACATTTCCATTTCAAATTCCATTTTTATTTTATTATGTCCTGGAACAAAAAGCTTTGAACCTGTTCCATAACTAACGGCTTCCTGCATTGAACATGGCAGTAGGGTAGAAAATGATGCTCAAGTTTCGCCGACATCTGCAGGACCTCGAAACACAATATCTCCATCTTCATCGATATCTCCTAATGTATCCCCACGGGAGCAAAGAATGGCCGCCGACTTCGGCAATTATCGACGTGATCTCGCAGTCCTCGAAACATCTGGCGGGCGCATTCCTCAAATCCACCATAATCCACCAACAGCGATAGCCTCTACAAACCCAATTACTCCGTGGATGTCTACTGGAAGCAGCGCGACAGGTTCACCAAATGGCTTTACGAGCTTTTATAATGATTCGAGCGATGCGTTGTCGCAAGCTTCACAGTTGTCGCCGATTGCGAGGCCCGGAACAGCAGTAACGGGACACACAAATACGAGCGAGTCGCCTGCAGATGCATTCTTTGGCGATGGTGATGAAAGAAGACCATCCGTGGCGAGTATAACGACAGCGAGTAGTACTGGTTCAAAATCTAGTCTCGGTAGGGCGGTGGGTGGGCTTCATAAAAAGTTGACAAGTTTCTTTGGTGAGGACCTTCCAAGTTCATCCGAGACGAGCCTTCCGTCGCAGGGAAAGGAGGTACGATCGCATTCATTTGCGCGGAGTCATCGAGACCGAAATCATTCATCTGCCACAGACCACGGACATTATAGAGACGCATCCCCAGCAGGTGGATCCCGACCTAGAACACCGGTACCATCTAGCGAAGTTGTTCCATTTTTATATCAGAATTCCCAGGTCAGTAAATTCGATCTTCACAAGTAATCTTCGCTTTGGGACTTTCACTCCTCGACACGATTTGTATCTTCTCAACAATTTTGAGATGAAATCATACGCTTCGTCAATTCGCTCTTATTTTTCTACTGATTCTCAATCTAATGTTGAGAGTGATATGGCAATAACGACCCCCCGTTTCATGCATTGAAGCGTACGTCGTGTACCTGAAGCTAACGGAAATGTATAGGATATAACTCTGTATGGAGAAGCACCTGTGCGAGAGAATCTTTCCGGCCCTGATAGAGAACGCTACATAAATGATAGTTCAGACAAACCACCCAAAACTTCATCGTCTGCTAAATCTCACCACCTCCCTGGACATCATCTACGTAATCGAAGCAATGATGACACTAGATCCTTACGACCGACCGTAAGTAGAGAGGAGTCTGCATTCAGCATGCGCTTCAAGGACCGAAATAACAATCCTATGGGCACCGCCGCGGCGAATGCTTCCAACCCTAATCTTCAACGACCAAAGAGCCCAACACCGAGTGGCATGAGTACGTGGAGTCAAACAACGAAGGGTGGTAATAGCGATGGTCCGTCATCGCCCAGAGACAACAATAATGGTACGAAAAGGAGTCTTCTGAACTTGACTGGTCGATTCAAAAGGCACAAGGACAAAGATCACACCCCATCGCGCTTGAAAGAAACACCAGCAGCCAGTCGGGCACCTATCAATGGATCTTCAAAGCAAGATGCAGGAAAGATATATGAATCACCGGACCTTGCAAAATATAGCCAAGATGGAAGTATTACTGGATCAGAGCTCAATCTACCGAGCCAGTCTACCAATGGCAATGCTCGCCCGCCGGGTGGACGACAAGGCACCTTCCCGAAGCTACCATTTCGGAAAGGCCGAGGAAACAAAGGCGCGGAGGATTCAGATCAATTATATGATACATCAGATCGCAGTGGAGATAATGTACACCACCTGGATACCAATCTATCGAATATGGAAGGGATCTTGACGAAGCCGCCACCTCTAACTCCACTTGATAACAGCATTTTTAACGGAGAGGAGGACGAAGGAAAGGAAGAGACCGAAAGTTTAGGTGGACTCGGGTGGAACGCACCAGACAGTTGGGCTGTAAAAAAGATTGACGACGACAATATGTCGCGGCTCCCTGAGATTGACGAAGCAGGTATCCCTCAGAAGGCCGAAGAAAAAGCAAATCCTTATTGCATAAGGATATTCAAAGCGGATGGGACTTTTGCTACGTTGTCGACATCGCTCAACACTACCGTCACCGAACTGCTGGCTCAGCTTAACAAGAAGACTTACCAGGCTGACAGTCTCGACAACTACCAGATTGTGATGAAGAAACATGACTTGCAACGAATCCTTGCTCCTGGAGAACGCCCACTTGTTATACAGAGGAGGCTCTTGGAGCAAGCAGGATATCAGCCTGAAGATCGAATTGAAGATGTGGGAAGGGAAGACAACAGTTACCTCTGCAGATTTTCCTTTCTCCCGGCGAGGCAAGGCGGTTACGCATCCGTGTCAAACGACAATGGGCTTGGCCGAGTCCAGAAATTTAGTCATGTGGATTTATCGGGAAAGAACCTTATCACTATTCCGATTGCACTATATTCCAAGACTTCAGAAATGATCTCGCTCAATTTGTCGCGGAACTTGTCCCTCGATCTGCCAAAGGACTTCATTTCTTCATGCGTCAATCTAAGAGAAATCAAGTTCCTCAGCAATGAAGCGTGGAAGCTTCCAGCTAGTCTCAGTCGAGCTAATCGCCTCACAATCCTTGATGTTTCCAATAATCGACTCGAGCAGTTGGAGCATGCCGAACTATCGAGACTGCAAGGCCTCATTAGTTTGAAGCTTGCGAACAACCGACTGAAAAGTCTGCCTTCATATTTTGGGATGTACAGATCAATGAGAACCTTAAATCTCTCATCAAATTTTCTAGAAGAGTTTCCGGAATTCCTTTGCAACATGACTGCTTTGATCGATATCGATATGAGTTTTAACGGAATATCGAATCTCCCCAACGAGATCGGTAAGCTAAAGCATCTGGAAAGATTCGTCATCACGAACAACAGACTGAAGGGCTCACTTCCAAACACTTTTGGAGAACTTGTGAACCTCAAAGAAGTTGACGTTCGCTACAACATGCTTTCGAGTATTGACATCATTGCAACTCTTCCCAAGGTTGAACAGATTTCCGCCGATCACAATTCAGTCTCTGTTTGCGAATGTGAATTTGCCAAAATTCGAATCCTTCGATTGAACTCGAATCCCGTGACCAAATTCGAGATCAAAAATTTGGTCCCCACCTTAACAACCCTTAATCTATCTAACGCAAAATTGGCACAAATTCCCGACGCTGCCTTTGACAAGATGCCGAATCTCAACAAGCTCGTACTAGACATAAACCACTTCGTCTCACTGCCCGCGCAAATTGGCAAGTTACGCAAACTCGAATATTTTAGTATAGCGCGAAATGCTTTGAGCAGTCTTCCAGCGGAACTTGGGTGCTTGACAGAGCTTCGATATCTTGATATAAGACAAAATAACCTCAAGAAACTTCCCATGGAAATATGGTGGGCGAATAAGTTAGAGTTCCTCAATGTATCTTCTAATGTCTTGGACAATTTCCCAAAACCAGGTTCAAGGCCTCCGCAGCCACCTGGCGACGTTGGTTCCACAAATAGCAATAATACTGGTGCAAATTCACAAAATTCAAGTTTTGAAGAGCTAGGACCTCTGGACTTTGCACATAGACGACCGAGCCAGGCGTCCAGTGGGCTTCTCAGCGTGGGCAGCTCCCCGGTCCCTGATGCTAGGAAAGGGTCTGTCGTGTCTGTTTACGGTAAAGGAGGGCGCAAAACTTCAGTAGTCTCGAGGAGTACTTCCGCAAGCACAATTAATCACCAAACACCTACAAACATCCGTAAGGATTCTGGATTATCGGCTAAACTTATCAATACATTCGCTGGATCATTAAAAATTCTTCACCTGGCCGACAATGGACTTGATGACGATGTTTTCGATGAAATCACTCTCCTCAGCGAACTACGAGTACTAAACCTCTCTTACAATGATCTTAACGACATGCCATCGAGGTCTATCAAGAGCTGGCCACAGCTGGTTGAGCTTTATTTATCCGGAAACGAGCTCACCTCCCTTCCTTCTGATGATTTTGAGGAGTTCAGTCTCTTACAGGTCTTGCACATTAATGGCAACAAATTCCAGACCCTACCTGCGGAGCTTGGAAAAGCACATCGTTTGCAGGTTCTGGATTGTGGTAGCAACTCCTTGAAATACAATGTCTCGAATTGGCCTTATGATTGGAACTGGAATTGGAATACTAACTTGAAATACCTCAACCTTTCTGGTAATAAACGTCTAGAGATCAAGCCGTCCTTGCCGGGAAGTGCAGCTGCTCGAGATGGTCGTGATCTTACGGATTTTAGCGCATTGCAGAACCTGCGAATATTGGGTCTCATGGATGTAACCTTGACTATTCCATCCATTCCTGATCAAACTGAAGATCGAAGAGTTCGTACTTCAGGTTCTCTTGCAGGCCAGCTGGCATATGGTATGGCAGACAGTCTAGGAAAGAATGAACACTTGTCCATCATTGATATGGTTGTACCTCGTTTCAATTCTACTGAGACTGAAACCTTGTTGGGTATGTTCGATGGTCAGGCGCTGTCGAGTGGAGGTTCAAAGATTGCCAAATACCTCCATGAGAACTTTGGCCACATCTTCAGCGAGGAACTAAAGAGACTGAACGCTTTAAATAACGAGACTCCCAAGGATGCGCTGAGGCGGGCTTTCCTGTCACTCAACAAAGATCTAGCCACTGCTGCAACTCAAAATACAGAAGAAAGATCCCTGCTTTCGCATCGAGGATCAGCTACGCCAGCAGTCCTCAGCCAAGCGGATCTTATCTCCGGTGGTGTGGCTACTGTGATGTTTTTGCAACAATCTGAGCTCTACGTTGCCAACGTTGGAGACGCTCAAGCCATGCTCATTCATGAGAAAGATGGACATCGAATATTGACCCGGAAACATGACCCAGCCGAACCAAACGAAAGGCAGCGCATCAGAGATGCAGGGGGCTGGGTCTCAAGGCAGGGAAAGTTGAACGATGTTCTCGAGGTGTCCCGTGCCTTCGGATATGTCCAACTCATGCCAGCTGTTCAAGCTGCCCCTAATGTGGAGCATATCACTATCAAGGAGCAAGATGAGATGGTACTGATCGCTTCAAGGGAACTTTGGGAGTACTTGTCTCCTGAACTGGTTGTTGATATCGCCAGGTATGAAAAACATGACCTGATGAGGGCCGCACAAAGGCTTCGAGATCTTGCTATTGCCTTTGGCGCCTCTGGAAAGATAATGGTTATGATGATGGGTGTTAGTGATTTAAAGAAGCGTGCCCAAATACGACCACACCGTGTTCAAAGTCTATCATTCAATCCAAATATGATGATGGAAGACGGATATGTACCTTCCAAGAGACCTAAGAAGAAGACCGATGACGTCGACGATTCAATGCTTCGAAGATTACAAGCCGAAGTCCAAGCACCTGTAGGAGACATTGGTATTGTTTTCACTGATATCAAGAGCTCTACGGCGCTCTGGGAAACCTATCCTAGCGCTATGCGATCAGCAATCAAACTTCACAATGAAGTCATGCGTCGCCAATTGCGGATTATTGGTGGCTACGAGGTCAAGACAGAAGGAGATGCTTTCATGGTATCATTTCCTACTGCTACATCTGCTCTTCTTTGGTGTTTTGCTGTGCAATCAGCGTTGCTTGAAGTCAATTGGCCCGCCGAAGTCATAACTAGCAACATGGGACACGAGGTCTATGACAGCAATAAAAATCTGATTTTCAAAGGTCTAAGCGTCAGGATGGGTGCTCATTGGGGTCGTCCAGTGTGTGAAAATGATCCAGTGACAAGACGTATGGACTACTTTGGTCCTATGGTTAACCGTACTGCTCGTATTTCTGCCGTCGCCGATGGTGGTCAAATCACCGTCTCAGCTGATTTTATATCAGAGATCCAGCGATGTCTCGAGACATACAGTGAAAGCGACCGCTCAGGGTCCACGGGCTCGGAAGATGCTTTCGACAGCGACTTTATCAGTCATTCAATTCGCCGTGAGCTTCGCTCACTCAGCAGTCAAGGATTTGAAGTCAAGGATATAGGGGAGAGAAAGCTCAAAGGATTGGAGAATCCAGAATATATCTACCTCATGTATCCACATGCCCTTGCTGGCAGAATTCAATTTCAACGGAGCTTGGAAAGTGGTGAGGCAGCCGTTGTTGAGGAGGAGCCTGCCACTCTTGCTCGCGATTCGGAACTGAGCATTGACACCGAGAATGTTTGGGATATATGGAGGCTCAGTCTAAGGTTGGAGATGTTGTGCTCAACTCTAGAAGAACCCCGAGGTTCTGCTCTACAGCCTCCTGAAACAGCAATGCTTGAGAAGATGAGGAATAGAGGTGGAGAGGTATCGGATCGTTTCTTGCTGAGTTTCTTGACCCATCAAGTTTCGAGGATTGAGGTAAGTTTCCCAAAAAGGCACTGTTATGGAATTTGTCTGACAATGTCATAGACATGCACCGCAGCACTCGCTACCCGTCATTTAGTAATTGGACAATCACTGATCTCAGACCTCGATCAACTACGTGCACCAATGGCAGGTATTATTGAAGGTCTTGCCGCTGATTTGCAAGAATTACAAAAATATAGAGCTATGTACGGACCCTTGGAACCTTTGGAACCCTTGGAGCCCTCTGTATACGAATATGAGGACGAGGACGAATCCGAGGATTTATAAACCAAGATACACTGAATCTTCCATACGGACAGCATAAATCATTTCACGAGCAAGACGACTAGACAATCTGGCTAGGGTAGCACAGTATATAGCTTACCTAAACACCATGTAAAGCATTTTTTTAACTATATTTCTCTTACTCACTTATTTTAGTATAATTTACTGGGAGGCAAAACAGCGATGGTATAGTTGAATTTTCAGCTACCTATTTATACACGTCGACTCTCTTGACTTTTTTGGTCTTTGGGTATAGGCATTAGCGGCTAGGTTTATATATGGATAAAAAGGGTACGGTCGGATAGGAGACGGGAGTTTGCCTTATATATTTGCTGATTGATTGTTGGGTTAATTCTTTGAGCGGGACGAGCATGTGTTTTTTTGCGATTGTTCATTATTATCATTATTGTGCTTCATTTTTGTTATTGAGCTGGAATACTTGGAATGGAATATATTTGGTTGGCGGTGGAGGTATGGATGGAAAGACATTGGAAGGAAAGGAGGAATTGATGGAAGGATCAATGGCTTACTTGGGTCCGGGGATATTATTAAGAAGACAGTGTCTTGGATTTGATACAAATTGGAGGAATGCATGCATGGGCGGACGTAGACGGGGCGGAGGAATTTGGAGCAGGACTCGAGCTCGAACTCGATGGGAAGGAAAGGAAAGGGAGGGAAAGGTAAAGGAATATCTTATGACTTGATGACTCGGATTTCTTTGGTCGGGAACTGAGAATTATAGCATCGGTGAATGGGTATATAAAGAATAAGCGAGCGTTGCATGTCTGTGTTGTCTGTGTTTTTCTTTTATGTTTCATGTGTTGTGTAGATTAAATGGTGTGGAGTGGAGTGATGTGGATAGATGTTTAGGAGGAATAAATGGATGAAAGTTTCAAAGAGTGGTAATGAGAAAGGAAAGAGAAAAAGAGGGAGAGAGAGATTATATTGAAATGCATAGTTGATTGGGTATAGCATTTGAAGTTGGTGTTGCTATGCGATTGAGTCTGTGTGGTTTGATTGTGTAAAGGGGTTGTTATTTGTTGGGTCGGTTAGATAGGTTGGATGGCTTGGATTGATTGAATGTTTATTATTATTAATCGGGGAGGGTAATATAAGTAATTATATACAAGTATAAGTGCGAGTATAATTGTATATAAAAATTATTAAATTACTTTTATATCACAAAATAAAATTAACTCTTAGGATGTGAAATTATTATCAAAATTTATTCCGCGATAAAACTTAAATTAGTTCATACACCCCATCAGAGTTTATAATATTATATCTAGATATATATAAACATCATAAACTAATAATATATCCCATTGGATCATTCACTCAATCATTCACTCAATCATTCATCTATTCGATCATTCAATCATAAAAAGCTAAATTAAATAAAAATATACACATCAAACCCAATCCCGACTCCTCGGACTTCCCAACTCCCCCTCATCATCCACACTCCCCGCCTCACCCTTCCCATCCAAACGCGACGACAAACGACGCCCCAAATATTCAAAACTCACCCTTTGTTCTGAGTCCTTCGTTCCAGGCCTATGAACTAATTCCGTCCCATCTTCTTCTCCCATTTTCCCATCAAATCCCCCTCTTCCTGTGCCTCCCCGCTGATTCGACACCACCTCATATGTTTTCTTCATCGTGATGCCGGGGCCTCCGACGCCTGGTGTGCCTACAGAATGTAAAGGACCTCTCTTATACGCGTTTCTGAACTGGATTTTGGGTACGCTAGAGCGTCTTTTGCTGGGGTCGTTGCCTTGATTTTTCGAGTGGTTACTCGAGTTGTATGTGGTGCTTGCGAAGCGGGGGAAGATTCGGACGAGGAGGAGGCGGAGGGCGGGCATGCTGGAACAGATTATGCCGACGCAGATTTCGATTGTGGACCAGTAGCCTACTTCGAGGTAATCCCCTTGATATATAAGTTAGCTTCGAGTTTTTTCCAGGGGGAATTGGTGGACTGACATGTTGGGTTTTGTGTATTTGCGAAGTGTACTAGTGATTTGAGGCGGAGGGTGCTGACTATAGTTATGCTGATGAGAAGGTAAGCATAATAGTATCTATAAGGGATGAGCATATCCTTACAGAATACCAATACCCAACATCGCTCCCACTCCAACCTTCTTTTTCCAGTGTAAGTTAAGATCGTATAGTTGAGTTAATGGCAATATCAACATCCAAATGTCCATAACAATACTTTGACCAGCACTTGTAAATGCCAGGATATTGATATTTAGACATGTCCCAACATGTTCGTTATCCCATCTCTTCCAGTAAAAACTTATTGGACGGCACTGAAAGACGGCAAGTAGGTCAAATAATACCAGGATTACGCCATTTAAAATGATGGTACACCAGATTGCCACGCGAATCTTGCGTTCGGGGAAGAGACGGAGGAAGAAGAGAAGGATTGAAATCTTTACAAAGCTAACTTGTGCAAAGTACAGGATCTCGGCTGCATAGAAGAACTGAAAATGGTCAGTTCCAAATGTTGATGGATTATGAGTGTAAACCATGATGATACTTACACGAATCATGGCGCTGATATCATTGAAGCTTAAAGTCCATATATCTTTTCCCAATCCATGGGCGCTTACTGCCATTTGATGAGTATATGTACAGAATAGACACTTAGACTACAGGAAACTCACGACCTTGAACGTTGATGACGGAACTTGGTATACCGATAATCTACAATTGAATCAGTAATGTCCGTGATTTGGTCATAACCTACTAACCATAACAACAGTTGCCATATAATCATCCCACCAGAGGTTAGTGTCAGAAATGAATCTTGATGTAATTCTTAAAAGATATGCCACCCAGGAAACAATAACGAAGGAGTTAGAGAGCCAGGTATAGAAATTCCCTTTGTCCCTATAAGGTGCATTGCAAGCGACAGATGTTACGTTCTTAGTAGCTAGAACAATCAGAACTGAAGTTGATATGATATATGAATTTGACTTACTAAGTGCTTCTTTAACGGTGCAATGCGCCGATACACAGACATTAACTTCTGTGTTCAGTGGCACGTTTGTACAAATACATTGTTCATCGGTAGGAGAGCAGGTAGAATTTGCAATAGCTGTGGTGAGACAAGTGACCTAATTTATTGTCAGGGCTGAGGAAATGTCAGGATTCAAGAATATTCACAACTTACAGCACATGCGGGAAGAGCTTCAACGATATCACTCAATGATAGTGTCTCGGCGACAATGCTGACTGGGAGCACAGCACACCATAAGGATAACCAAGAAGATACTCTCATGTTGACTTCGAATAACGTCGATGACCACCGTTCATGAACCAGGATAGGTCTTACATATAGAAGCTTCTGTTCGCCATATGTCTCAATCTTCAATCTTCTTCATTATCCAACGTGTAGATCGGTATAGAAAGAAATAGGTCGGAGGTGGACGGTAAGCAGAGTGAGATAAGTGTAAGTATAGGTTTTGCAAACCGAGCCACTGGGCAGACACTAGAGTGCATAGGGTTATTGAACGGCGATCTACGTATTCTGTACATGCATCGGGGGCAATCTATCCCGCTAAACTTAAAATTCGGGGTACGTCTTATCGCAGGGCATAGTTTCAGTCGCCTCATCTGGTATCAGTATAGAGCGCATTTGGCAAATCTTTCCTCATTAGAATGAAGCATAGAGTGACGAAGCTCAAAACATCTTTTACCGGAATATTTTATTCCATCATCTCAAATGTTGGAACATTTTAGTAGAATGTATTGTGCAAAGCAGTTTTCGATAGTTCCCGAGTCCTGATGGGATATTGACTTGGAGATCATCAAAAGTTTGATAGTGGGGATATGTTAGCGTGCTCGAGCGAATTTCCCTTCTCTCGGGATGTTCAAGCACCCAAACATTTACCTATGCCCCTGTATGCGGAAAAATACCGTAGAAGCATGCTAAAACCAGTTGTAGTCTAGCCTATATTCGCAAGGATATCGCGAGCAGAACTAAAGTCTAAAAGCCACTTAAGTATGGGGGTAATTGGTATTAAAATATTGATACCATGATCACTCGTGGAGTTGATGTGGGGACGATTCGCTGAAAGATATTCTAGCCTTTAGTTGGTATGAGCTAAAAGCTGCAATTTCTGAGGATGAAGCTTGATGATTCCGTTGAAGATAGTGTTACGTACACTGGTGTCTGTATTGGTACATCTCATCGGCCCAGAATAGCCAATATTGTAAGCGCTGCCTCTCTTTACGGCATGCTCTTGTTGAAGGTAGTTAATGTAAAACAATGAGGTTGAGTTGAATAAAGTGACCCGCTTGGAGTTTTAGACGAAAAAGAGTACGATTGCATGACTGCGTGCAGCATTTATGTACTGTAAGTAATTAGTAACTGTTATAACGTAACGCCTAGCTGTACCAATATTTTGACTTTACCCAGTAGTCTAGACACAAGACATTTTTTCGGTATCGCGAAAGTTAACGTCGTTAACGTTGTAAGGGTCGAAATAACTCGGAATTAACCTTCAGAAGAATTGATTTTTTACGATTCAAGTTAGATAATTAGTCGGTAGTTTTGTTTGCACTCATGAATCGTAAGGTAGTTTTAGTTGAAATTTTCTTATGCATCTAAATGCTGCATGTCGTGATGAGAAATCAGAATGAGACTTGCGGTCTTCACTATGGGTAAAGTCAGGGACAGGAACAAGTGAGAAAGCGGGAAGAGGATGATCAGGGATCCCCATACACTAAAATCACCAAGTGGGTCATGACTTACGCAGGGAAGTAGAAGGTAAATAGATACTGCACTCCCTACTATGCACTGCCTACCCTGTACTACCTTGGCATTCATCCATCTGGGAATTCCTTGTCGAAATAACCAGAAAATCAACTTGATTTATTTTGATTATATTGAGTGAATTTTTACAATTTTGATGGAAAAAATTAAGTTAAAAATCTTTATATATTCTTAATCATTTAATTAATTTATCAGATTTTAGAGACTAAAATTGTGACGCCTCACACCTCCGGGTCACGTGGCATACTCCGTTTGTATTTAATTACAGGAAAACTCTCTACTCTTGTTTTCCTTCTTCTTTTCTCTTTAGTTTAGTATTTTCTAATACAAGATACTTTACCCAGTATTCTTGAGTGTGACAAAAATTGAGATTTTAAAATTTAGAATAAAAAGCGATTATACAAATTGATCAATATTTTAATATCTGAACATTGATATATCAAAGACCGTGATGTATTATATTTAGATCTGATTTTTTATATTCAATATAATAAGGTTCTACTACTTGGTTACCATACTATTTCAGTCTTCTTCACCCAATTCACTAACTGTTCGAGGTTCCTAACTCGCTAACAACAGCCGTTATCCCTTTCCGAGTTTCCACGCTGAGCCTTGTTGCTTCTAATTTCCAATTGACAACAAATCAACAAATCACTTGCTGCGAATTTCCACAATCAACATTGATATCTCGACTAAATATCGAAGAGAACGGAAATGCGGAAAGAAGCGGAAAGTTCTTCCTACGTCGTTCGCTCACAATTGACATGTTGACATGTCAACCAGACGTTATTGCTCTCAACATTAGCTTCGCTCATCTCAATTGTCTTACCTTCCAGTACGATTCAACCATTATATCGACTCTCAGATGATACCATTCCCAAGTGTATCAAAGAGATTTTCGGTGGTATATTAAAGATCTTCACTCTTCCCTTTGAGATCGTCATTGATCTTCGATACATTCACCAGTGCCGGCAGATACCCCATTATACCACATGGTAATTTGGAAAAAGCAATTTCTCGACCCCGCAACATGATGATTATAAGTCTGAGAGCTTTCGGACATCTGGATGCACATTCATATCACAATGACAACTGATTAGACTTCGGATGTTTCCACATATTTCAATCCGGGCTAGTTTTCCCTTTTGCATGAAATCTTAGTATAGATTGGATTGCCGAGAAGAGCTCATCAAAGCTTGTAGCTCGCAATATGGTCATAATGTCTAGCTAGGGTCTTTCAAGAGAGCATACCTATCATAACAATCTCCATCTCCAAAGGGCATTTGCCGAGCTCCGGGAGCCGGGCCTCAGGAGAGCCGGTGGATGTTAAGTCTGTGCTTTGAGGTTCACATGCACATGGCGAGCATGTTGTTCGCCACCACTTACTTTGAATTTTGTCCTGCTCCGCACATCGTTCAAACCTCTCTGAGCAATTACGAATACGATTTCGTAGATAGTTGATTTATATTATCTACAAAAATGAGTGTAAATTTAACATTGAAGTCAATGACTTGGATATCCTGTCTATATAAGGTTGTCAAGCCATGCAAAATTCAGATTGATACCATGTTATCGGGCGATACCTGCTTTTAGGTTTTCGTAGAACACCTCGGCCCAGTGGCTCTTGAAGGTACGCCCGAGCGCAGGTTATCCTTTCGTTCCTCTTTATCATAGTTTTTAGTTTGTGCTTGCTTACCTAGGTAGTTAACAAGAGAAAGGTAAACACTTGAACTTTCAGGGTGTTTCCCTATTGACAAATCGATCCAGATCAGATAAAGTGCTGGCCAAAGATTAGCTCAGATGAGTCTCTGGATGATGGCATTGATTGTGCCAGTATCACTTGATACAGTAATAGTACGAGATATCATCATCGACTAAATCTACCAAGTTCCTGAAGATCCGCGGTCCTATTTCAAGCGTTACATCTGAGAGCAATGACGATCTGTACATTAGCTAGGACCTAGCCACACTCATTGCCTGCTCCTACGCTTAATCCCTTGCTTGTATGCAGCTCATAATCAATAATATGGGTAGAGTAGTTCGACAATGTGAGTGGTGTTGATGTTGATAGGATATCACTGTGGTCGATGTACAGCAAATCTCTAAAGTGGGTATAAGATTCCATCTACTCATAAGCTCATAAGCAAGAGCAATAATGAATTTCTCTAGAAAGTCTTTCTTGTAATGATGATTGATAGTGTCAATTGTCACGGACAATAGCACTACTATCATTCAGGGTCACACTACCTCAATCCTTCAACTTACAACACACCCCATACCTCAGAATCCATCTATCCACTACCCTCCTCACCCTGACCTACATATATCAACACAACAGCAATTCCCCCACAATATCCCACACACTGACAGAATGATCAACATATAGATGAGGTTAAAAATAATACAGTCATAAAAAAATCCCACTCAAAAAATAAATAAAACAAAATAAATCCTCCTCGATCCTTTATCTCAATCCACTCAAATCATATAAATCATCCCCCTCTCAAAAAAAAACTATTTATAAATCTATACATAATAACAAGAGCTAAACTATTATATTATAATATGTTAAAGTGAATGGTTCCTGCGTAGCACGTGCACAGGGCACTAGTCCTATTAAGACTAGATTGAGAAGCTCTCTGTAAGAGAGCTTCGCACTTCCGTAGAACTTAGAAGAGAGATTAACCTACTAGACCAATATTACCTCAGTTCTGCCCTATCAGCTTCCCACTATTCCCTGTGTAAAGTCATTCCTTTTAACATAATATAACGTGGTTTATCAGCGAGCGGGCCATATCACCGAGCGGGCCACTTTTACCTCAATTTATATCTTTCAACTTCAATACGCGATTTATCAACAATATATTATGGAATCGAATAATCAAGAAGGTCGAATACTTTTAGCTATCGAAGCTATCAATAAAGACCAAAAATTAAGCATTCGGAAGGCTGCTAAGCTATATAATATCCCGCGTACAAAGATTCAGCGCAGAATAGACGGTACTACCCCTCGTATCGAATCTCGAGCAAATAGTCATAATTTGACCAAATTAGAAGAGGAAGTGCTTATCCAGTATATAATCGATATGGATGAGAGAGGGTTTGCACCTAAATTAAATGGTGTAGAAGATATGGCGAATTATATCCTCGAATCGCGGGGTGCGAAGAAGGTTGGAAAGCTCTGGGCTTATCGCTTTGTTAAACGATGTCCAGAATTAAAGACGCGTTTTAATCGCGTTTATGATTTTCAAAGAGCTCTCTGCGAAGATCCCAAGCTTATTGAAGAGTGGTTTAGATTGGTATCGAATATGCGGGCGAAATATGGTATTGTCGATTCCGATTTCTACAATTTCGACGAAACCGGCTTCATGATGGGTATAATATGCCCTGGAATGGTTGTAACTAGTGCTGAACGAAATGGCAGAAGCAAGGCAATACAACCAGGCAATCGAGAGTGGGCTACAGCAATTATATGTGGCAATGGAGAGGGTGAAACTATACCTCCATTTCTGGTAGTTCAAGGACAAGTTCATCTTTCCAATTGGTATACCGAAACCGATTTTCCTGCGGATTGGGCTATTAAACCTACTTCCAATGGATGGACGAATAATGAGACAGGCCTAGAATGGTTAAAGCATTTCGATAAACATACTATTCGTCAAAGAAAGGGCAAATATCGAATGCTAGTATTGGATGGGCACGAAAGCTACGAATCAATACCTTTTCAATCATATTGCAAATCAAATGATATTATATGCCTCAAATTACCACCACATTCAAGTCATTTAACTCAACCACTTGATGTTGGATGTTTCGGTGTACTTAAACGTTCATATAGTTCTCAAATTGAGGAGTTTATCAAGGCACATATCAATCATATCACTAAAGTTGAATTCTTTATAACTTTCAAAGCTGCATATCAACAATCATTTACTATTCAGAATATGAAAGCTGGTTTTCGAGGAGCAGGTCTAATACCATTCGATCCTCAATCTATACTCTCAAAACTAGATATTAGGATTCGTACTTCTACCCCTCCATCTACCTCCTTGGAACTTACCAACTCCTGGATCTCTCAAACCCCTCATAATCCAACTGAGGCTCTCTTACAATCAACTCTAGTAAAAGCTCGAATAGCTCGTCATCAATCAAGCTCTCCTACACCTATATTTGAGACTGTACAAGCTTTAGTTAAAGGTACAGAGAGATTAGCACATGAAGTTACACTTTTGAGTGCTGAGAATCGTATGCTTCGAAGAGCAAATGAGGTATTAAGTAAACGTCGACGCGCTAAAAAAATTCAACTACGTAATGGAGGAGTACTTACTGGACAAGAAGCTGAAGATATATTATCACAACAAGAGGTTGATAATCAGATTCAACGCGACGAGCGTCAAAATGGGGGAAATTTTAATAGGGAATCATCTACTAGTCAATGCTGTAGTAAGTGTGGAAAGACTGGTCATAATTCAAGAACTTGTCAGAATAGTATAATAGATCCTAGATTATTAGATTCTTGATAGTTTCAATCAATTGATTTAATTGTTGTTAAATAATATGGGTTTGAAATGATAAATTGAGGTAAAAGTGGCCCGCTCGGTGATATGGCCCGCTCGCTGATAAACCACGTTATGATAAAATAAATTTTATTATTCTCTCATTATTTTATACAATTACCGAATCCCATTCCACAAATCCCTAAATCAACTAATCACATCACTCCTTCTCATTAAATAAAAAAGCCATACTATAATCATAAATCGATTAAAAGAAGAATATAATCCTATTATCCCAATCCCAATCCCTCATCTATCCCGAGATATAAACGAGTGCGAGTAGGAAGATTAATTAATCTAATACTCCGTAAAACAGATACAATCCTGTTTTTCCTATAATTAACACAAGATATTATATTAACCTTACATCTGGTATGTAAATTTTTGTCTTATCTTTTTCTTGTTTTTTTTTTAAACAAAAAGGGGTAGAGATAGATGGAATCTAGTTCTAGATTCTAATTAGAATGAGACTGAGAAGATGGAGATGAAGATGAAGATTGAGAGGTGTGGATTAATATTGTAGGGTGTGGGTGGGAAATGAAGAGAGAGAGAGAGAAAGATGAAAATCAGCGAGGAGGAAAGGAAATATAAGACTTATGTTTTTTTGTTCGGTTTATTAGTTGGGTTTGGATGATGAGGTGTGGAACTTTTATATATATAAGTCTAGTACCCTAATTTTGGGCCACCCCTAATATAGGCCACCCTTTTGTTACATTGTAGTATTATAAACTATTATCATATGTTATAGGATCACATGAATAGTCTTGTGAAGGAGCGAGGGAGCGAAGGAGCGAGATTCGAATCTCGCTCCCCAGCTCTATCGCTTCAATATTGGAATATGAAGATTTATATAATCAAAATGGATTTTTTTTATATAAAGTTTTATATTTAAGATCAAGATCAATCATTTAGTATACTCTACTATTAATTACGAATTGCATTATTGTCATTATTTAAGTCCCTGCTTGACATCTAGTTATAAACCACCTTAAGAGCCTAGAGCACTTCCACATGATCTAGATGGCAAACCTTGTAATAGGCGTCAAGCAGGGACTTAGGTAATGATAAATAATAATATATAATTCGTAACTAATAGTAGAGTATACTAAATGATTGATTTTGAATATAAAGTTTTATACAAAGGAAATCCATCTTGATTATATAGATCTTCATACCTATAACTAATTAGGACCGCTGTACGATCCTGGACAGCTAACGTTCCTCAGCGGTCCATAACGTGACTTAATCATGTTACCTTGGTTGTGACGCCTCACACCTTCGGGTCACATGGCATGCCCCGTTTGTATTTAATCACAGGAAAACTCTCTACTTTTGTTTTCCTTCTTCTTTTCTCCTTAGCTTAGTATTTTCTAATACAAGATACTTTACCCAGTATTCTTGAGTGTGACATAGACTTATATAGTTAAATTCCCAAAGGAAAAAGTCTGCTAGCCTATTGATCTTTTATTATTCATCGGCTCGTCGTTCTACCGCCTCACTCATTATCACGCTATCTCACTCACGGCTAATACTACAAACACAAGAAAGCGTTTAAAATGTTTTTATAATCAGAATAAATAAATAGATAGATAAATAGATAAATAAATAAAACACAACTTTCCGAATTGAACAAAAAGGGCTAATAAATAAATCGCCTGCATACATACACGCATGTATAAAGCATACTTTATTTAAAAAGCAGGTGTCGAACCAGGTTCCTCCCACCTAGGCGTTAACGACCTCTCCAAATACTTATCCCTATGCCTTAATGGTGTTTCCCAACTAACCCTCTCGCCTTTCCTCCTCCTAACACTATTCTCCACATCCTCCAATGCACCAATCCATTCCCAAACTCTGGAGATTTCACCATTTTGACTCTCTCGTTGCATCGATCGGATATTCGCATTCATTTCCACTACATTCCTCACTTTTGTCCAAATCTTTTCCCGCTTTTGTAGACTATGTTCATCCCGTAAAACATCGTCTCTCAGTTGGCCAATACTGATCCAACTCTCCTTTACGGTACCTGGATCTTCTGCGTAAAGAGATGCTTGAGTGGCGAGACGCGACAGAGTGAGTGAAACTAAAGGGTGGATTACAGCTTGAGTAGCTCTATGATTGCTAATAATTGAACGGACATATAAAAAGAGGATAAAAGCAAGACCTAAAGATCCAATTTCGAAATAATGTCTTGCCAATGTGACTCTAAAGGATCGTTTGATAGCACAGGTGAGGGGGAGACGTGCGAGTGAGGTACTTGTGAGGGTGTTTGATCTACAACAGGGATGTTCAACCTGATTAGTGAACCGAGTTGTCAGAAGATATTGTGTAATAAAGGAAGGATACATGTAAGAGGTGAAAGAGGGGAAAATCTACAACTTACCCATCAGCACCAACAACCACTTCATCTCTCCCCTTAATTTCTCCAATGGCACCAACCCATAACTCCTCAAACTCAGCCTCTCCCATTCCCCTTCTCCTCTTCTGACTAACTTCTTTTTTCAATTCTTCGGCATCTATTTCGACTGTTGGTTCAGGTGCTCCAGCTTCATCAACTAAGTCACCACATTCCCACTTCGCTCTTCTCTCCCTTAATTCCTCAACAGCTCGATCCGCAACGGCTTTGACCCGCCGAGCTTTCTCCCCATCAGGCTCACAAGTTGGCGGCAAAGGTAGGAATCCACCCAATGAGAGAGGATGATGCTTGAGAATAAAATCTTGGTCGCACTGAACTTTATAGTTTGTATTACAATAAGCATGCTGTGGGCACCAATCGCACTGCGGTTCGGCAATTACTTGTACCCAATCCGGAAGATTTGATCGGACGGGTATGATCGAATGCGCTTCTCTACCTACGCCACAGAAACCTACAGCAATCTTCTCCTGCCTATACCAAACAGCATAACCACCAAGCAATGTAAGAAGGACCATCCAGATAGGTCCACTCATGCTAACTCCGTTTGATGCTTTTCGTCGAGGCTGAATTTTTGCGAGTCCCCTCTGTTGCTCACGCTCGAGCTCAAATTGTGCCTCTGGAGTAAAATCCTCACTAACTTCTACTCCATTATCATCATAGTCCTTGAGACCATCAAGGCTACTAAGAGGAATTTCGAAAGTGGAAGAAGTTGGTGGACGTATTCCATCATTAGCTTGTGGGTACGCCATGCCTCTTCTCGGAATCGAAGTCCTCGACTTCTCTAGTTCCTTCATAGCACTTCCACCAAAGCTTTTCCTCTTATTATCATGGCTCGATATAGGTCTTCTAGGCGGCGAGCCTTTTTGAAAGGGATTGTCGTAGGTGAAATTGGTCTCTCTTCGCGAGTCTCTTCTTTGTGCCACTCCATCTAGATTATTCCTCGCCGCAACCATCGGTGTTTGAACTGTTGTACTTTTTCTGGATTTTCGCACTATATCCTCATCCTCCAGAGGAATCTCCTCCTGCCTGGGATGTTTGCTGCTTGGTTTCGTTGTCCTTTTCATGGGACTACTAGCTCTGGGCATTCTCTTTACTGGGCTTATGGATCGGGTTGATCTCCTGGTGTTCCTATACAACGCTGGTTCATCATCACTAATATCTACTGGTGCTCTGACTTCTGCAGGTGCTTGCTTCGCAAATCTCGACCTCGGTGGTGGTAGTATCGCATCACTCTCCTGTGTACTTTCTGTTGTACTCTCCTGAGTGCTGGTATCTGTTGATGATTCGACATCGATAATCCCTCGGCTCGTTCTCTTCGCACGCGCTCTCTCATGCAATATCTTTCTTGCTTGTGGGACTAGATCGTTGTTGAAGATTTCGACGAGCTGCCCTTTCTTGGCATTAGATGGGTAATCGATGTTATGTTGGACTAATATAGAGCGAATCCGGGCCATCGTAAGGGAAGAGGCATCGAAGCCTTGCTGGAGGTAATCGAGTTCATCTGACATAATGTTTGTTTGTTTTCTGTTTTGTGCTGACAAGTTATGAGATTGAGAAGCAATGATCCAACCAAGCGAATGAACAAGAACGGATACTAAGGAGCAGTAGAATTGAGATAGCGTTGCAATTCTTAAACAATTCTGAAAATATGATCAAAGACGATAGTTTGAAGTAGTTGACTGGTGATGTTGATGAGCTTGGCACACGACGGCAATGACGTATAATCGTGCAACCAATTCAATGTACCAATCTCCCTGTATCCAGAACTTATCTTTAGATTTGCGCAAAGCTGCAAACGACGCCAGGTCGAAGATGAGGTTGACGAAGGGTGTTGTGAATAAGTGAGTGTAGTCAGATGGTGTCAAACCTTTGTTTGATGAACAAACGCACTATGGTTCCTTGTTACTCTTGAGATCAAAAAAGCTTTGATGAAAAG
Source organism: Sclerotinia sclerotiorum 1980 UF-70 (assembly GCF_000146945.2). Taxonomy (NCBI): domain Eukaryota; kingdom Fungi; phylum Ascomycota; class Leotiomycetes; order Helotiales; family Sclerotiniaceae; genus Sclerotinia; species Sclerotinia sclerotiorum. The sequence continues at coordinate 547,268 of NW_001820826.1, forward strand.
TCGATAAGGAAAAAGTGAAAATAAGAGAAAGATAAAATAAATGGTTGTGGGGGAAACCGGAATATCTTTATTAGGGACCTAGATGTGTGGCGTTGAAAGGTCTTTGTTTGGCTGCTTTACGGGTTAAGCCACAGTCAGTCACAGTCAATAACAGTAACAGTATCAGCCACACCCACAGCCACAGATTTTTGAGCTTGGGCTCATTGATTGAAAAGCTTCCCTCATCATGTGAAATTTCCATGAATAACAAACTTTAGGTACCTGCCTACCTACTTACTCACTCACCTACTCACTTATTACTTACCCTCAGTCAAACTTCACTTACAAACCCTCCAAAATCAATGACTTTTTCTTTTTCACTTGGTGAAAGAGTCAATGTCAATGTCAATTTAGATTTTAATGTGAATGGATTGATCGTCTCAAATTCTCAAGATACATGATGAATTATCAACAGGATGAAAGTATTCGAGATGTATGTGGTTTCCCTTCTAATCTCGAATTTTCTCAATGATTACTTGCTTGATTGCTTCATTGGTTAACATTACGGTAAAACAGCTCAATGCCGCACTTCAAAAGGTTTTATTGGCATTTCCAGGCAACAGTGGTCACCAAATAATCCAAGATACGGTTAAAAGAGGTATTGTGTTTATTTTTTTATTGATTGATTTATATATCTTCATTCTCTTTTCCTTCATCAGAATTGTTTTAACTCATCAAATCTAAAAGCTATCAACGCATCTGGATCACAATTTCCAACACCAGCATGCATCCAGACTGAAGAGGAATCAAAACATTTCGATCAATTACGTAACTTCATCGACAACCTTGTCTTAACGGTAACGCCTCAAGCTCTTCCACCTTCCACAGCAACAAGAAACGCATCACATCCATCCAATTCCGAGCACAACAAACGGAAATCTCTCGATGATCCAGAGCATGATGCGAAGTTGTCGAGGAGAAAGTTGTCAAAGGCGGAGCAGGAAGCAGCGGGAGCTTTGCAAGAATTATCGGCTGGTGTTTAAGGATTTCGATATCGATGGGTTGGGGTCTGGCATTTCACGGGTGGTAAAAATTTGAAGCAATTTTTGTAAGATTACCAAAATGATATAGTTAATGGACATCAAGCGCAGGTTTCACGGGTTAACAACAATCATTACATTTTCATGGTACTTTGACCATCTATTCTCCACTTAAACTAGAATATCGAATTTGTTGCTTTGGAGTGTACATGCACATTCGAAGTCTGCATTTGAGCCATCCCTCCAGCTGCTTTACAACCACAATCTTCCTCGTGGCACAACTTCTCACGAACTATTAACTCTAGATCTTATACAAGTCGGTCTCGATCGATTATTTCACATATTCAGAATGCCCAACTATCATAAGACAAGACACTAAGGGTGCCATTCCCTCAAAGTTGTTGGAACGGCAAATTTCAAACATTCAGAAAAGGTCAAGTATTGCAACACCAACGAGCAGAAGACGAGCTATTATGATGTGAAAATATAGCCACAGCGCTCATATCAGATCGAACTTTGACACTTGAATATCTTGTCTTGATGTCTACTCAATTCTAAACCCGCAACTCCGGGCCCTTTCTCAAGATTCCTTCTGCTTTTCAAAAATATGGTCACGTGCCGAACCCTTTCATTCTCTCAAGAGGTTTGTTCCTTTAGATATGTACCCTTTACATCCTCATTGCGAATCATTTTATAATTTTATTGTACTTAAATTCATCAGCCATAATTACTGATCACAAACTCGTCAATATTCTTCATCGAAGTAATCTTACGTTAATTTTTCACTTCCAACTTGTTGAGAATGTGCTTTTGTTCGGTAATTTCATCTTCGCTATCAATTGTCCACTTATACGCCTTCTCTCACTTATTCCCATATCGAAGAGTAATTCGACTCTCCAATGGAGTATAGCCAAATATTCCGACCCGAATATCGATGTCTACAATATGGAAAAGTTTCTTACATCACAGTTTTCATGCAGATCAGTGGAAGATGTGAAGTATATATATTGCCAAGTGGCATTTTTTTGGTTATTTTTTTTAGTCATGAGAGACTCTTTATGGTAACTATACTAAATCAAGATACCGATGCCAAAATTCAAACCCTAACTATTAAGAAAGAGGAAAACCTGAAACAAAAAGGATGCGAAATTAAATCTCCCAGCTAACCCGAACAGGCCCCATATTATTATCCAAATCCAGTCAATTGATATCGACTCTCTTGATCTCAGTCCAAGATTCTTCCTTCTCCAGCTTTGGCACAGTAACGACCAAGACACCATCCTCCAATTTGGCGGCGATGTTATCACCATCAATTTCTGATTTATCCTCTTCGTTGAGAGGCAATTTCATAGTGCGCTCAAAAGCACCCACCTTTCTCTCCTTCTTGGTAAGACTCGCCAAGAATTTCTCATCTCCTTGTCTGTAAACAACACCTGCCATGCTCAATATTCCTTTCTCGGCATCCCAGTGTACACCTACGTCTTCTTTCTTGGCACCGGGGAGTGCAATGTGGAGAACATATGCATCTTCAGTGGTGAAAACGTCAATAGGAGGAACAAAAGAGTTTTCTGTGTCAACATCTTCGGGGACGAGTGTTTCGCCGGAGCGCTGAGTTGTAGGAATACCAAATGCCTGTGCGATTGGGTGAGAAGAGAGTGCTTGAATCATTGCACTAAAGTCGAATGGGCCACCTGGGCCGGCGAATGGAGGTGGGCCGCGTCTTCCATGATGGCCGTGGGGTCCTCCCCGACCTTGATGTCCACCATGTGGTCCACATCTGCCTCCACCTCGAACGCCCCATCCTCCTCTGCTACCTGGTCCATGGCGTCCGTGGTGTTTGGGTCCTCGCCGTGACCCCTGGCCTTGTGACCCTTCTCTTGCTTCAACATCCGATGATTCTTCATCGAAATGCTCACCCTCTCCGCGACAATTTCCTTTCTTGCCCTTGAAATCTCGAGGGCCACGTTGTGGTCTGGAAGAACCCTCTCCAGCCTCTGCATCGGAAGTAGGTGTTTCCTCTCCAGATTCTTCTCCGCCTCTACGGTTATATTTGCCTTTACCGTGATGACGATGTCCTCGGAATTCTTCTCTGCCTTCTTCATCGGTATGTTCTCCATCTCCGCCGGGGGTGAAAGAGTGACGTCCTCGATGATCTCCTCTGCGTCCGAAGCCACCTCTACCAAATGGTCCTGCTCCGCCAAAAGGAAAGCCAAATGGACCAAATTCATAAAAGCCATGGGCCCCTCTGGGACCATGATTTCCATGACGTTCATGAGGTCCTTCTGACGAGCCCCACATATTGAACTCTTGGGAAGGTTGGTCGGCACCTGCTCCAGAGTTTTGTTGCATTGAGCGTACAAAATCCCAGAAGGGACCTGCTTGTTGATGATTGTTTTGATTATTGAAATCCATGATGATGATGATGATGATGATGATAATGATGTAGAATAAAGAGATAGAAAAAAAACAGCAAGATCAGAGAATATATACCTTTCCCTGCGACCACCAAACCTCGAGGCAAGCAATGACCGCGTAAATGCAACACTAAGACTAGCGGAGGCAAAAAATGAGTAACGAAACACAAACTTACCTATCTTTCAGCCAGAAAGACATTTACGCAACCCATAAAGAAATAGTAAGAATGCACCAGAAGCCTCGGAAGAGCTGTGGTTGGTAATTGCATTTTTGGTGTAGCAGCCGCGCGTCAGGTAAACAGGCAGTATTGTGTGGCGTAATCTTTTATGGTTTCGCGCCATGAGTGCAGCTTATTTATCGAACCCTTTTTTGGTTCTGGTCGAGTACCTAGGACCTAGGTAGGTAGGGGAAAGATGACTCAAAGCCAAGAGTTATTATTATTCGGACTCTTAACAATTCCCGTCAGTTCATTTGATTAGCTACTGACCATGATCTCGGGACCGATTCGGTGTTTATTCGGTCCCGAAATGTGGCGGAGCAAAGAACTGCATTTATAAAATTCGCCACTCAGAATAACCTACCACAACAGCCATAAAAACCAGGCAAAAATAAATTCCACACTGCACCATCCCATCCCATCACTTCCCCACATAAATCCTCACGATCCCAAACATCACTTTCCAACCCTCCATCATCGAACCCTCAAAAACCCCCCAACCACTCTCAGCAAATCCCAATTATCCCTCCCAAATCAGCAAATCACCAAGACAAATAAACAAACAGAACCACAAAAACTTCCTGCCGCCGCGCGGTTTTTTGCTACAACCGGATTTCTTCACTCATAAATCGGCCATGCTATTCCCCAAATCTCCATGTCGCTTTCCCATCGTGTGTCGCCCGTATTTGACCAATATCCCATTGTTGCGAGATGTGCAACAAAATGTAGGGTCTGGGATGCTGCTTTGCGAGAGGTACTTACTTGTAGGTAGGTGGCTGAGGGGTTTTCTATCATCTTTCGCTAGTGAATAAGGTGCATTGGTGATGGTGGAACGTTGGACGGTGGAATGTTTGCTCGCTCGCTTGGTTTGTTTTTCTTATTGTGCTTGTTGTTGTTGTTTTTGGATATATATGTTGATGATGTTTTCGGATTTATTGTTTTGTGTGTCTTTTTCGGGAATTATGCTAGGATGGACGGTTTTCTTCATCAATTGGGTAATTCCAATGTCATCTGTTAAATATTGTCGTTGATAGAATGAAGTTATATACTTGGTATATCATTTTTGTTTGTTACGAAGATTTTTCCCGTCTTGTTCGGTTTTGTCATATTTATTACACTTGAGTTACTCCATAACTTCCGAATGCCCGCATCATTCGTTTCATTGAGCTCAATCGTTTCGTTTGCAAATCACAAGTCTATATTTCTCAACTCCCCAACGACATTTGATAGTTCTTCAGAGAGCGGATTCCTTCCAGCAATGTTCATGTCATCCAAACTACGATTGCTATCTGCTCTCTTTCTCCTTCCCTCTCTACGTCTCCCTCAATTCCCCTGCGCTGCTTCCTCACATATGTGACCTCTCTTTCCTGTATCAAACACGACACAATGCTCCGTTTTCACCGACCTTCCAATATACATCGCTACCAACTGCCGCATTTGCCCAAAAGAAAAACTCCGGATCATACTTCTCCTTCACTTTTAGCAATGCCTCGTAATTTGATCCAAAATAGTCAGCCTTCCAATGCACATTGTCCCATGTTGCTTCATTCATATAGGCACCTCCCCCAGGTGTGATATCGCGCAGCATATCCTGCCATGTATTGAGTTGTACCTGGTTTCTGCGGATATCCTCGAGTTCAGCGTTCTCGGCCAGCGGTTTCATATGTACCACGGAGAATAGCGCATCACGCCAAGACGGCAGTAGGGCATTGGAAGTGTAGTTCTTGTGTGCGACGTTGGTTGCAGCCAAGACTATTATTCCGCCGCCATCTGTGATTTTGCGGAAAACGTCAATGAGCGCTGGAAGGCCAGTGGCTTTATCTCGCACTGTCGAACGTGGAACATTCCGACCGCCGACCGTGATGTTGCTAGTATATAATTCTTGCAGAACAAATGAATCGTAGAACTCGGCGTAGTTAGCATGGACTTCGGCTCTGTAGCTGTTACCGATTGAGAGATTGAGTTGTCCAAGCTTTGTGAAAAATGGTTCGAGGACAGCGTGGATACTATCCGTGGTTGTAACATCTGGCAACGCAGTGAAATTCAGCGAAAAGCTATTAGCTGTGATCGTCGAGACTGAAGCCAAACCATTAATAGTATCGAGCACAAGCAGAGTTTGTAGCCATGCCTGAACAGCAGCCCAATACGTCGTGCTATTATCGTTGTTAACGACACTGAAGGCCGCACCCGCCGCAGGACCATCATTATATACTCGAACTGTCACCGAAAGCACTACCGCGAAATTTCCGGGCCCCCCACCACTCAATGCCCAGTACAGATCGGCATGATGCATAGGTGACACGATCAAATGCTGCCCTGAAGCTGTTATCACCTCCCACTCTAATACCTGATCGGCTCCCATTCCATATGCCGAGGCGAGGGGTCCATGACCACCCCCCTGAGTATACCCTCCTGCTATCCCAACCGTAGAACACGAACCACCAACAACACGATACCCATACTCTCGCGCCACAGGATACAAATCAGAATATCTAACCCCGGCTCCAATGCGAACTGCAGGTACTGTATAAAGCGCATTATTACTGTAATTAAAAAAGTCGATGTCGTCAAGATTATGCATCCATAAAGCTAATGAACCTGCACCGGTGGATCGTCCTAGAAAATCATGCCCTGTGTTCTTTATCGTAAGTCGTATATTGTTCTCCCGTGCGAATTTAAGCCCGGAAATGACATCTCCTGCATGACTGATGTTGAGAGCGTATGACGCGAGGTTTCCTAAAATACAGGTATTATAGGTATCGGTATTATTTGTATTTGTGCCTGTATTTGTCGCTACCATAGGATTACAGGAATTATTCTGCCAATATGGAGCCATGATATTCACGGGGTCGTTTTCACTTTACTAGTAGTATTAATTTTTATGTCTTCTTTTTTCTCTTCCGGATTTTTTCTTAGGGGTTAGGGGGCGGGGTCTGGTCATGATTCTTGTATCCAAACTCGAAATAATAAAATTACTATACTTACTAAGATTCTAAACTAATCCACGCATCTCGCACTCGAGCACATTCCTCTGCATCAAATTGTGTTTCGTAGCAGGGCTGGCCTAGGGGTATTCCTCGGATTAATCGTCCGTTTACGGTGGTGTTTAGTTGGTTCCATTTTGTTTTGTTGGGCCAGGAGGAGGAGGTGGGGAGGTGGAGACATTTTGGTTTTGGGTTTGGTGTTGTTTTTGGGTTTGTTTTTGGGTTGTAGGGGATATCGGTATGAAGATGCGGTTGGTGGTAAAGATGATTGGGAATGAGGTAGAGTGTTGTGAAGATGAGGAGGAGGAGGAGGATTGGTATAGAGGAGAAGAGATTTTTTGTGAGGAGAGTGTGGATGTGGATGTGGATGTACATGGTATATAGAGGATTTGAGATGTATCTACAATTGTCTATAATGATTGATTGAGAAACAACACCGGGCTGTGCTGGGCTGGGATGGGGTTGGTTGTATTTATATTTATATATTTATATATTTATACATCTATACATCTAAGTATTGATTTATTAATTTATTAATGTATATCTCTCTCTTTCAAGTTCTGCAATATTATAATGTAACCTTATACCGCATAATATGATGTCATTTATAAGCAAGTAGACGAGTTTGTAAGACTATATATTCAGCTGGGGAAAAATATGTCATGGGTTGGGGTAATCTTATGTTGATACTACTCTGCCGGGTAGCTTTTTGTTACGAGGTTTGCCGTCTAGATCACGTGGAAGTGCTCTAGGCTCTCGAAGTGGTTTATAACTAGGCGTCAAGCAGGGACTTAAGTAATGACAATAATGCAATTCGTAACTAATAGTAGAGTATACTAAATGATTGATATTGATCTTGAGTATAAAGCTCTATACAAAAAGAATCTATCTTGATTATATAAACCTTCGTATTCCAACATTGGAGCGATGGAGCTGGGGAGCGAGATTCGAATCTCGCTTCCTCGCTCCTTCACAAGACTATTCATGTGATCCTATAACACGTGATAATAGTTATAATGTTGCAACGTAACATCTTATAGATTTGATTTATAATCAGATGTTAAATCAGAAAATTCGATATATAATTGTGTAATCAACCTTATATTGATAATATTTGAATTATAAAAATCTTATTCTTTTAATATATTATATAATTTTATTTTATTTTAAATTTAAATATATAAAGATTAGTATTTATTTTATTGTTACGCCGAGTAACAGGAAACTCTCACGTGCAATCAATATCACGTGATTAGCTCAGTGAGGATCAGTGAGCTCAGTACTGAGCTGTTACGAGGTTTGTGACGCCTCACACCTCCGGGTCACGTGGCATGCCCCGTTTGTATTTAATCATAGGAAAACTCTCTACTCTTGTTTTCCTTCTTCTTTTCTCCTTAGCTTAGTATTTTCTAATACAAGATACTTTACCCAGTATTCTTGAGTGTGACAAGGTTTGCCGTCTAGATCACGTGGAAGTGCTCCAGGCTCTCGAGGTGGTTTATAACTAGGCGTCAAGCAGGGACTTAAGTAATGACAATAATGATATGCAATTCGTAACTAATAGTAGAGTATACTAAATGATTGATCTTGAGCACGAAGCTCTATACAAAGGAAATCTATCTTGATTATATAGACCTTCGTGTTCTAGCTGATCAGTAGGATCAGTATGGCTCAGTACTGAGCTTGCTGATCCTCACTGAGTCAGTCACATGATATTGGTAGCACGTGAGGGTGTTCTTGTTACCCGGAGCAACATGCACTGCCTTGGATCCTCACTGAGTAGCCCTCCGCCCCGAAACCTCCATATAACCTCAGATGGGATTTCCTCTGTATAGAGCTTCGTGCTCAAGATCAATCATTTAGTATACTCTACTATTAGTTACGAATTGCATATCATCATTGTCATTACTTTAAGTCCCTGCTTGACGCCTAGTTATAAACCACCTCGAGAGCCTAGAGCACTTCCACGTGATCTAGACGGCAAACCTCGTAACATAAGAGCTTACAGATTTTTGTTTAGAATTATCTTACTGAGTATAGATATTTATATTGTTATTTTAAGAATATATAAACTTAAAATGTGTAATCGCGTTCTCTTTCTGCGGTGTCTTGTCTGGGATTCGGTATAAAATACAATAATATTAATAAAATAGAACTTAATACCTTACACTTCAATATATCTCGCACAATACAATACATCTCACCATAATTGACCATCTAGGCGGGAAAGAAGAGAGGAATCACACCATATAAAACTCCCCCTCATTAAGGCAGTTTGATATTCATCCGGCCGCCTCTAATCTCTCGACATTATAATACAGCACTATAGAGGACGGTATACTCAGAGTAACTGACGGGGAAAAGAATCTGTAGGATTTTATTAAGGTACCACGAGTTTCTAAAATAAACATCATATATGATGATACACTAGTATACTCCAAGATAATAGAACTTTAAAAGAGAGCAATCAATCTGATACTCATCCCAGGCCTATTTTCAACCGAATGAAATATCAAGAGCCGAGATGTTGACCTCCTGGGATCTTGGCAGCATATGCATGTATATTACATGATGCATATAAGGAGCAAACAAAACTCAACTTTTAATTCATTCTTTCCTTTTTGGTATACTGTTTGTTTGCTTTCAATATTTTGATTTCAAAGCACTTTAATTCCGAAGGCTGAATACCTAACCTTATTCCTTCATTTTTTTGAATATATACTCGCAGCTTAACTGCTTAGCTAGAGAATCAATAAATTCAATCTGATGCTCTTTCTAGTCTCAAGAAACCCAACACGAGATCTCTAGAGAGTATACTCGGTATGGTACTTCACCATTTGTCTATTAAGTATATTGAAAGCTAGCATACAATATATATAATAAATATCATCCAAAATACTCCGTATAAGAGCGAGAATATTAACTATAAGAATATCCGGATGGGAATATAAAGGTCTAGATTCTTGTTGTGATTAGAGCTTGAAGCGTCGAGTGAGTAGGTCGTGGAATGCGCTTGTATTCGTAGAAATAGCAATTCTATGTAGAGGAAAATAACACAGATGATTTATTGACTTTTGTTGACCTCCTGGGATCTTGGCAGCATATGCATATATAGTACATATGCATATAAGGAGCAAACAAAACTCAACTTTTAATTCATTCTTTCCTTTTTGGTATACTGTTTGTTTGCTTTCAATATTTTGATTTCAAAGCACTTTAATTCCGAAGGCCGAATACCCAACCTATTCCTTCATTTTTTGAATATATGCTCGCAGCTTAACTGCTTAGCTAGAAAATAAATCAATTCAATCTGATGCTCTTTCTAGTCTCAAGAAACCCAACAACTTTGGTCTGGAAGTATGGAGAAAGAATCTTTCGGTTGCTATTCTAGTAGGGCTTATGAAAGCTTAGATTGACTGATTTCCTCGAGGTTGTTCCCGGTTTGGAATGTTGACTAAATGGCGATCATGCTTTGAGTAAGTACGAAACTTCACATGAGGAATATTTTTAATCTGTGGTGACTATTTAATAGTTGAGCATTGATTTTTCTTTAAATTTGACGCGGAAATCACTTCAAGCAAAACTTCAGTCTTGCTTGTTGGGAAGGTTATCTTCTATGTACTACTTGGAATTGATACAATTCTAGATCAGCACACATTCACATTGTAATCGCTGGCGACAGCCCAATAAGCGAAGCCAGGATGGAAGAAAGAATTGAAAATATTGCTAATGCAATCACCTGAAAACTCGATTTATGGTGAACACGACGAACAGGGAACCGCAAGGCTTGACGGAAGAAGAAACTGAATTCCTAATGTGAATCCTGACGTAGGAGGACTAGAGAAGTTCGCACCCGCTCAGAAAACAAACAGAACGTGACGTTTGCGTTGTGGTGGAGTCAATAGTCAATATTTTTGGACTCGGCTGCAAATTTGCAAAGCATCCAAAATAAATTTGTTGTTTTGCCGCTCTTCATTGTCCTTATGCCACTCTAGTATATATACATTCAAGTATGAAGTACTGGTTGCAATGGTGATAGGACTGAGACGTGACACGAGATCAAGTAAAGTAATCATTCGCCTGTTGTCCAGAGCATAATTACTAGGCTCTACCTATGATTCTCTCTTTTTTAAAGAAGAAAAATAAAGCCTCGGCACCTTAGAAGCTCTCCTAATGGGAATAAATGATATCTAGGATTAAAATGTGCGTCTGTAGATCATATCCTGGATAAATAGCCACTGTAGACAAGTCAAATGTGTGACTGAATCTTTATGTGGGAATTTTCAGAAGGAACGCGCTTTTTCCGAGATGTAGCAGACGACGCAAAAAGTGAAACTAGGTCAACAAGTTTGGGTAAACGAATTGAATTGACAGATTGCTATTTTGCGAAGAAAATGAGGCCGAAGTTGTCTCATGTTGAGGATAAATGCTCAGGTAGAGTGTAATTACTTCGGAAATGAAGCGGTCAACGTCTTTTGCAAGCATTGCATCCTGCAGTAGATAGCAAATTTCATGTTGATACCTTTTATACCTCCTTGAGGCATAGTGTTAGCTACTTTAAGAGGCGGAGAAAAGGCTCTTAACAAAACATTCTGCTAAGTTGACGAATATGAATACTTTTGTGTCAAGGTTACATGTCAAGCTTGTGTGCCAAAAAGAGTTATCTGTTTAGGAAACTTCCACAATTGGAAAAAACACCCAGACAACTTAAAATCTGCAGAACGGTAATCCAAGTAAGAGTGATATATTGATATATGCTTCAAGCAGATTCTTTCTCAAGTAAACTTAAAAGTTCAACTTTCACATGCTTGACAATATATTTTCAAAAAAGACCTAGACGTAGCAGAAGCATTAAGAACTAGATATAACTAGAAGCTAGCCGAAATAGATGGATACATAGAAACTATCTTACAACTTATAAGGATGGGAAATAGCCGTAAGAATCATGCCCAATAAGTGCGTCAAGGAAACAAGCACCGTGCCATTGTTATACTAGTGAACACCTTATGTCAACAGAATCGGAGCAATGTAAGGAGAGGGACTTTTACGAGACGGATGATTTACAATCAACTAGTGACATGAATTTCCTAAAACTAGGAAGTTGAAGAGACGTAGAGAATGAGGCAATAAGAGTTTGCAAGCGAAAGATACAAATCTGAGAAGCTAACGACCAATCACGCTAGTGACAGTTCCCTCCACATTCTTCAAACCTTATTTGATCCTCAACGCAAACAAACTAGTAGGCTTGAAGCATGAAAAACCCAACTGATTCGGACAAAATCTCTTTCATTCCCGTTGATATCAAGCAGTTTTAAAAATCATCCGGGCCGCAAAGGACAACAAGCATGCATTACATGACTCGGGCACAAAGCCAAGCAAGATCGACAAACGCCTCCAAAGTGCGAGATGCAACAAAAGATTCAAAACTTTGCTGGAGCAAGTAACCTGTCAAAGTACGATGTGGAAAAAGTGAGTGCTCGGACAGAAACAACATCTCTATTGGTCTGGAGAAATATGAGAAGCGGGTCAACTTCTTCGCTTGTATTCATTCTCTCCCTTTCTAGCGGCATGGATATTATGCAAAATTGGCAATCTCGCGGGAAAGAGATCCGAGTATCAAAATGGAAGGAAGGTTGATGGTGGAGTTTGTCCAAGTCTTCCCACGAGATTTCCCTTTTGCTACGAATTTTGGGACTAACCCTCGATACTGAAAATGCGAAAAGATTCTATGAGCGGTGCCATTTCGTGTATTTTGATTCGGGAATATTTTCAATCGAAGATTCAATTGAGATAATTTGTTGTTTATAGGACGACTATTCCTTGACACTAGACAAAGAATGCAAACGTTCCCAAGCGTACTTCAGATGAGCTCTGAATAAAGTTATTGATCTTCACATAAAGTTTGTATCCCTGGAAATATATCCGACGAATTGAAAAAAAAATTGGAGTCAAATTCCACATATGATTTTCTTGGTTTCTTGGTACGTGCGTGAAAATTTCCATAATATTTAGAGGAGTCGACCCACTGCCATTCAGATCCCCAAAGATCGGCCTCGTGGTAAATGGACAGCAAGCAATGTTTGGTTACCCGGCCATTTGGTATGGAGTGGGGGAAGGGTCAACTCGGGGAAGTATTTGGCGGTAACGAATGATGTTCACGAGAGAGAATCCATCGACCATCCACGATGATGATCATGTTGTCGCATAAAAAGAAGATATGGCATTAATATGCTTCTCATTTTCTTCTACATCTAGCCCTCAAGGTCAGTGTGCCCATTTCCGGACTGTGCCGCAATGCCGCTTATAAAATTGTGTCTGGTGCCTGGAGCTTGAACATATCGCGGATGATATGATCCACTTCATCCCACTTCCGATGGAAGATGATCAAAGGGGGCTTGTTCACGATTCTTGGCATTGCAGTGCGATGCGAGTAAATTTGGTTGGAATAGGTAGCTAGACTTACTTGACTGTGTCTTGAAAATCGGCCGACAAAGTTGTTTACTGCCCCTTTATTTGAGTTGTCCTAAAGCAATTCAATCATTCATCGACTGGATGGACTGCGATACGAAGTTCATATGCAGAGTCCCATACAAGTACTTTTTATATCATATCATTCCTCCGTATTCTCACGCAGTACATAATAATTTTATCCCCATAACCGATAACCCGTTTAGACCTTACGTGATACTGCGACCCCAGTGTTGGGATTCCTAAATAGGAATAAAGGGACATGAATTTTCAAGGGAATCGTAGAAGCAACCGCTGTGATGACTTTGACAAAAGAGCCCTGACCAGTAACCGTAAGGACAGTCAATAGATTAAATGATTTATTTACCCAATCAGAAGTTTCCCAAGGGTAAAATAATAAATTAAGCTTATTTTTCAATATGCAAGGGTGTAGTAGAGGATTTATGTTGGTGTCTCAAGTGGTAAATAAGCAGTATACAACACTTAAATACTCCATCTTTCTTCCTCACTTCAACTTATTTCCTTGATTAACTTCTTTTTTAAGACAATAATCGTCAAGGTCCCGCAAATATGCACGCAGTCGCTATCACAAGCTTTGTAGTTGCCCTTATGGGTACTGTTACTGCTCAGACCAGCTCAGTTGTCAACCTCCATCTTATGGGATTTGACGGTGGTGATGATCAACCTCCATTCGTTGGTTCAATTATTGCTTCCGTAGGTCACATCATGAACAGTGGAATCGAATCGCGAATCTTTTCTAACCATATATTCGATTTTCTAGGACGCTACCGCCACTACGTATTCAATTACCTGTGGTTCTACAACCGCCAGTGCTGCGCCAACCTCGGCTTACTTTGACGATGAAGACGACTGTGGTATTCCAGATAGCTTTACCTTTACCCAAGGTCCATCCACAATCGCATATGTTTACACGATTGATTATGCTTTTGACATTACCATGATTCAAACTGCTTCTGATGCTGCACCAACAGGATCTGGTCACGCGTATGTACCTATTTCGCAAATCACGACTGTAGATCTAGATCTAATACTAACACCTATCTCTTTAGTGAATATAGCGTCGGCTGCGTCATCTCCAATTCCTCTTCCGCTTACTGCACCGGCATCAACGTCGAGTCTAGCGGTACATCGACCATTTCCTCAGACGCTAGCACAACCGTCACTGGTACCGATTTCTCAAGTCTCTTATCCGGCATTCCTGTTACCATTACCGCTGGATTGGCAAGTACTACCAGTTCTGCCACTCCAACTACATCTGGCGCCTCAGCGACTGGTGCCTCAGCGACTGGTGCCTCAGCAAGCGGTTCAAGTAAATCCAGCACGTCTGCTTCATCGTCTGCTTCGGGCCCCACTGCTTCTACTGGAGGTATGCCAATGATTACTGCTAAGGCGCAATGGGTTGTCGGAGGTGCTGCTGCTGCTATGGTTATGGCTGCTTTGTAATTAGAAACTTGCTTTCGTAATTATGAGGGAGTTGAGAAAGATATTGATTGTAAATTAGCGTTCATGCTTTAGATTTATACGCATAGGGTAGGATGGTTTCGGCTTCTATCGCACATATACCCTCCAGGATGGGATGGGAGTTTTATTATATTTGCTGGTAGATGAGACACGACTCGAGTATGCTAAGCAATGGAAAGATGTGTAATTTATAACCTCGACTGGCTTATTTTGTTCTTGGTATTTTCAATAGTTTAGATTATTGTCACGGTCCAATAATGAATTAATTAATATTGAGAGAATTAATCGGGACTGAGCGAAGATTTGACTTCATTGAATTGATTAGAAGTATTATATACCTAATCAATACATTGAATTCAGTTGAATCGTCTATATATCTACCTATAAAATCTATATAACTCACCTTACTGGATTGGAAATTGAACAATAATCGATTTAACATACCCAGACTGGACGAGAAAGCTACGAATACCCCAAAATTGATCCACCAACCCATGAGAGATTATTCTGCAAGGACCCCTAAATTAACCTAGTAGGGCTATAGCTACTCCGTATGCATACATGTAAAGCGCCATGAAGCTGCATAAGTTTTGCTCTGCAGTGTCTAATCACCAAAAATAAGATTATTTCATTAATTGGAGTTGATGTTTTGGTTTTAAGCCGTACCAAAATCCTCTTCTACTTCTTTGTCATATTTATTATAAGGGAATCTGGATATTACAAGACTGATCATGAATTGTTAAAGTTAATAAATCTTAATCAAATATAATTCAACAACTTTACTCATAAAGGGTTCAAAATCCTCCCCAACCCAAAGAACAACAGAAATAACAAACAAATTTTTTTTTCTCTTCCTCTCAACATTTACATACCCTACTCTGTGCTGCGCCGTGAGCTTACATACGGAGTACATACATATGCTATGGCCCCGGAATCAAAACACAGCCGAAAAAGATGAGCTGTCCGCAGCAGCATCAGCCACTGAAATCACTGTAATTGGTTACGCCATATAAAATCATGTCGATAAGATGATTTGTCGGATTTTGGGGGGGGGGTTGGGGGGGGGAAACTCTATTCTTGTATTTTGGAGGGATGGTGGACGTCTCATCTCATATCATATATTTATGTACCTAGGTAGGACAAGGTAGGACAAGGTGAATTTAGATTTTGGTTTTGCGGCGGGGTTTTTGTATGTCGTCTGTGGATAATAAGGTTATTGAAATCATTTATGTTTGTGTGTTTCTTGAAGATCTAACCTACAGTTTCATATTCTCCGTACATGCCGTTTTCATCATCGTCTTTCTTACATCTTACATCTTTTTGTCTACTCCGGTATCTTTGAAATCGTGCGATTTTCTATTCGTCCTCTTTGATCGGCCTTCTACCAGTTCTACTTACAAGCGTCATCTCGCACTATGTCTAAAAGGACTGTCTTTACAACAGTGACGCCGTTACCATCAGGTATCACACGAGAAACAGTGATGGAAACTTTGCGCTCGCACACTGAAATGATAGATTTGAATCCTCTCGTAGAAGAGCGACACCCGATCAAACCCCCACAAAATGCTACTGCGGAGGAATATCATTGCTTATGGTACTCTTTAACTGATCGAGTACAATACCTTCCTGGAGGACTGATGTCTGGCAAAGTTTCCTACACCTGCTGCTTTCATGATCTCGAGAACGGCTTGCAAACACATTGCTATGCGCCTATGGGATTAAATATAAGAGGAAAGTGGACTCTTGGTGGATCATTACCAGGGGAGCCTGTTGCACCGGTTGAAATGGGGGCTGGTGTACCTCTCGATGGGCTATGGTTGAGAGAAGATGTGGATATGAAATGCAATATCGTTATGACAAGTTTTGTCAAGAAGACCATTAAAAAATCACACTCCGCGTTAGTTGAGCGTCTAGTGGTCAAAGCCCAGATGCTAGATCGTTCTATCAGAAATTCTCGACTGAATGAGGAGACATTTAGTATGCCGGAACTCACCATATCGAGACCCTCTTCGTCACAAACGCCGTCTTCCCAAACACCAACTGCATATTCTCCTGCCAGTGACTATGGCAATGATAGTGCGTCTGCAGGGTCGGAAGTTGGCTCACCACAATACACCACACTCGCTATGCAAAACACGCAGGCTTCACAAACACCAAAAGCCAATCCACCAGCGGCCTCGCTGTCACAGGTCTCGGAAGTACCTCCAGCCCTTCGAGTTGGGCCGCCTCAAAATCAAGCGAAGCCCGACTGTAACGAAAAGCCAATCTATCCTAAATATGATCCCTCAGCATATCCCCGAGCGCTTAACCCTCGCCGAGAAAGTGCATCATCCTGGAATGCTTCTATACACGGCCCAGAAGTTTCGAATGGTCGCATGTCTTACCAAAGTCCTGCTAGTGACGTCCGTAATGAGAGTAATAGGGCAAGGGTGGCATCGTGGCAAAATCCAGCGGGAAGCAATATGTGGAATACGTACCGGCCACTAAACGCAGCAACTCAGAGAGTCCCCGGTCATCACCGCAGTGCTTCTTCCCAGTTAGAGTATAGGACTTCGCCTCCTGTGCACGAAAGGAGTGACGAGTCTGGAAGGCAGGATATGGGGAATAGGGTGGTTTCACAGTTACCAGCTTATCATGCCGAGTTGGAAGGATAATTGAATTATGGGGCAATGTAATGAGGAATTAATGAGAGGTGAATATAACATGTGGAGATGCTGCGGTATATATGATATGAGATTGAGGCGGTCGTCTCGGCTACTTGGTTTATGGTGTAAAAGTGCGGATTGATATGATACCCATGAGAGCTTGTGGAGGTTATGATTGAAAGGAAGGAAATGGAAGGAATGGATATATAGTTCGAATTGATGGAATTATAGAATTATGGAGTGTTTAGGGGCAGTAATTGATATACTTATATCTTAAATATTTTCGAATAGCCAAAGTCCTGTATTTACATGAAATCCTGAATTACTACTTGCTAGATCAAGTTCTGTACGGCCAATATTGTGTAGATAGTGGCAGGTGCAGGCAAAACCATAATAGGAGCGACTGGCGAACTTCGGATATACTTCGGAGCATCAACCAGATGAATAATCACCTCTATCAATTATTGACCTACTTGTCTATCATTACACCCGAGTCCTTAGTTTGATAATTCGTGACATACTATTTCGAAGCTCTCTAGAACTTCTAGGTGCAAACAACTTGCTCTAGATTTTCGTTCAGCCACAGACAATATATTTTAGCAAAAAAAACCAGCTATCGCACTCTATAAGCTTCGACACAATTGATATCTCCTCATGTTCCCTTGGACCTCCGTTCATTGATCAGCATAGCTCAAGATACCCCAATCAGCCAACTCATCTCATCATCCAGCATAGTACATACATACCCACGACTTTGATAGCTTCCGACTTTACAATGTCCGATCAAACAATCAACATACCGCAGCTTCTGATCGTAATCCTGGTCGGGGCATTCGCCGTACGTTATCTATTTTTCTCCGGCTCCAATACCGCATCGTCGGGTTCCAATCGCAATAGCGCAAATAATGTGCGAGCGCGAGAAGCAGATGTAGAGCGTATACAGCAGATGTTTCCGCAGGTGTCGAGGAGGAATATCATGTGGGATTTACAGCGGAATGGAGGAAATGTGGTGGCTACCACGGAGCGGATATTGAGTGGTAGAGGCTTAGAAGTTGTGAGTATTACCATATCTTCTTCATGTTATCATGTTGCGGAACAAACCTGTCTATTTATGCTCTTCTCTTAAACCATCTAAATTACACCCGCTAACACAAACTACTAAAGCCTCCTCAATCGTTCCAACCTCCGCTCCCATCAACCCCAGTCGCTTCTTCAACTTCAGTCCAACCTTCCAAACCTAGCCAACCAGATTTAATAACGCGATATAATCTGAAAGCTAAGCTAGCAGAGGAACAGGCGGAAAAACGAGAAGCCGAGGAACGAGAATCGAAACAGAAGCAGGGAGGAGGACAGGCTTGGAGTTCCAACAAAAATGAAAGACAGGCGCTTTTGCAGAGGAGGAGAGAAGAGATGATCCTGGCAGCGAGGAGGAAAATGGAGGCTAAAGTTGCGAAAGAGGTTGAGCAGAGTGGGAGCGGGTAGATGGCAATGAGTTTGGGCAGATTTGAAAGGGCGTTTGGATGGGAGTAGTGCGGAGGAGAGAGGAGACGTGCAGGGGTATGTAAAACTTCTGTATAGCTTGTCTATAGCTTGTCTATAATGATTCTGATACGGATATATTCATACAGCGTTTAAACCGAAGTAGATATTTATCATTCCAAAGGTGGCCAGCGCCTGGCATCTCATGAATGCTTGATTGACGTTTCTTAATCCCTACTTTTTTATTTTGAGAAGTTTACCTCAATGCTGAATATTTGATGTATAGTTATATGCTCATACACATGTCATATGCTTACGACCTTGGTATGAAAAATTGATAACAGCCTGGGAAGGCCGAATATGATGATGGCTTTGGATCGCTTCGAGGCATCGTTATAATCTCGCAGTATTTCCCGCAGGTTTCGTGGGAATAAAGTTATACCTACCTTTGCATAACTACTGTTTCAACGTGCCTGCCAAAATATGGTTGGCCGATGGGTTCTCCTCCTTAGATCCGAAAGAAGCATGGACGACTTGCATTCCTGCATCAGTTAAGAGGACATAGTCATTTTTTCAAACCGAAACTGCATATTCTTTTTTCCGCACTCTTTATCCTAATACAAATCTTTTACACTTCCCTACATTCGTTACATCATCCCATGGCACATCCCATAAACGTCAAGACACGGTAATCTTATGGCGCAAAGCGTCTTGAAACGTCCAAGTCTTCGCCGGCATCAGCAAAGCACGGATGGCTCAACTTCTCCTCCTGCCAATCCCTCTGCGACATCTTCTTCCAGTTTTCGTGGCTCGTCATATTTTACTTCAAAGGCGGTAAAACGGGCAAAGAAAGTGAGCGAAGAATCGCCAGTCTATCCGTCCCCATTATCCGCTTTCTGGAAGCAGATTTCACCAGAGATTCCAGAAGGGGTTCCGAAGGGGGACACCTCGGAGGACACACCCGAAAGTGCTGCAGACCCAAAGTCCCCAAGACAAGATGTGCAAGATTGGAATACTACGAGGCTTTTCGATCCGAGGCCCATTGACTCCATTAACACAACACTAATGCAAGGTCTATCTCATAGTAACTCGGATTGGAACACTACCAGAAGTTTTGATGCAAAACCAGCTATCCCACAACAATCGATTGATCCACCTCGACCTGCGCGCGCGGGTTATGAATGGGTGTGGTTTCCAGCAGGATATTGGGCCGAGCGAGAATTGTCAGAATTTGTAAGCCCTACAGAGAATCCAGAGCGTATAAATAGTAAAAGTCATTTGTTTTCGAGAGCTGCTGAGCGCCAGAGCCATGACTCTGAGGATTCTACCTCGCCAAAAGGCTCTAGGAGATTTTGGGGGAGTTTTTCTTCCAAAGTCGTTAAGCAGTATTCCGCTCAATCGTTCAAGGGTTCTATCCATGGATCTGCTATCTCTTCAAGTAAGAGCGAAAAATTTCTGAATACGTTGAATTCGATATCGCCGACTTATCCACGTTACGTTTCGCCCTCGGGAGAGCTTGAAGGGCTGTATGATAAGACAAAGCGCAACATAATCGAAAGACGACATCTTGCAGTCCCCTTCGGCAGAAGAAAGAAAATTGTATGCGTGAATGATCTGTTCCATTAGGATGATTGACTAATGAGATTCATACAGAAGGCCGAGACACCACCTGTTGGGTCTTCAGGAGTTACTTCATCTACTACTCACACTGCTCGAGTTCTCGAAGGCGTCGTTGGCTATTTCGATATACACGCTGATAAGCTTCATGGTGGACCATCAACTACAGCATCTTCGAATGCATCTGATGGATCGAAACGCCGATGGAAATTGGGCGCTCCATGGCACCGGAGATTATCTGACCACTCAATATCTGCAACTAGTTCCATATGTGATCTATTGGCTGGAAAAACACCAATGGGGACACCAAAATCTGGATCTCGTTATATTGGCACAGCAGGAAAATCTTACGTGAAAGGTAATTGAT
Organism: Sclerotinia sclerotiorum 1980 UF-70; assembly: GCF_000146945.2. NCBI lineage: Eukaryota > Fungi > Ascomycota > Leotiomycetes > Helotiales > Sclerotiniaceae > Sclerotinia > Sclerotinia sclerotiorum. The sequence continues at coordinate 567,961 of NW_001820826.1, forward strand.
CCGGAGTGAAATGACATGTGAAACTTTGTATTGACATCTCCAGTTGAAATATCGGACCATGATGCACCTACCTTTTTACCGTCTGTAAGTGCCCTTTTTGTCACCATCGCCGTCGATGCAGTTCTGCGATTTTCAATAGCCACTTCACATCTCTTTTGATCAAAGCCATAAACACGGGACTTTACTATATTGTGCCGGATATGAATTGACAACAAGAACCTAGGAAGCACAACGCCATGACACGCCGCAATGGTCTCCCAAGCGAGAACGGCGTGGCTTTCTTCCAAACATGTTTCCGTATGACAGCGAGCACAAAGTATCGGACAAACCTGGTATGGGTGCAGCAAGACCGCGACGCGACACGAATCGTTCGGCCTTGCGAAACCTTCTGAAGACCCCAACACTGTTGACCCCAGGAAGTCGTCGCGAATCGTCAGATTCCGATAAATGTTCCACAGTGAGGGGATCTTCGACTGTGAGATGTTCTGCATCACAACATATCCCAAAAGCCCAGAATTTTGAACTAAACGTCCCTGATCACTTACCTAACAGTCCTCTCTGTCCAGCGAACCCTCTGCACATAAGCAAAGGGCAGGGAATGTGTCCATTGCATGGCCGCGGCAAAAACAGAGGTCATTCGCCTAATACCAGTAGAAGTCATACACCCGATATTGAGATAGTAGTGACGGCATCAGATTAGGGCTAGAAATGGTCATCCTGAGCTTTGGTTGCTGGATAGGACCTACAGGAACTTATGGACGAATAAATGATACCGGGTGGAGATTGGCAACTGTATCGTAGTCACTAAATTGAACGAATTTCTGCATATCGTTTTGCCTTCTTCTTGTAGTTCCTTCCAGCTTGGACAGTGGTAAACAAACTTTCTGTAATCTTATTTACATACACCTCTAGTTATTAAAAATTTTGTGACAGAGCTCACGGTTGGCTCGTAAAGGGGGATCTTTTACAGCCGAGAATATTCAGTTCGCTTATGGTTCGAGTCGGCAGCCGTAATTTCTTTGGATCGCGACAAGCAGCAAGAGCTCACCTTTGAGCAATCTTGCTTTTTCTTCCATCCAAGTAACATCAAACAAAAGCCATCCCATCTTGTGGTATCAATCGAATCGGTTATAATGTCAGCTTCCGATCAAGACCCTTTACTCCTCTTGCGCCAATCAATCGCCTCAGAAAGTCCTTGTATACCCACCACCACAGAAGATGGCTCTTCAGCATCCTCAGTCGACCTGAGTTTAGCAACAGCAACCTACTTACATTTCACCTCGCCTCTACAAGTATCGATTCCACTTACGACGCCCACACGTTTCATATCATCTGACAAGCCTGTCAATCTTCGCAGCATCTACTTTGCGTGGCAGCAACGCGAACTTGCGATTCCGGAATATAATGCATCATCATCGGCACTGAGCGCGCAACTTGCAGGAGAGGGTGGTGCTGGGGGTGAAATTCAAAATTTGTCGTTTGTGGAACGTTTGGATCTTATTACGTGGTTGGAGGGCGCGTCGGATGAATCGCAATATATTAAGCCTTTGGCTTCGGATACGTCAAATGCGACGGCGTCGGCACAGGTTGCTTCTGGGGCCGCTGGGGGTATAGTTCCAGTTACTAGTGGTGCTGCGGGGAGACAGGGTAAAAATATTGATCCTAGGTTGGCGGAGATTTATAGTGGTGAAAGGAGGATGGGAGATAGGAATAGTGTGTTAAGAGGGATTAAACCCACGGTATGTGCTTTTTATTATGTCTTGATCTCTGCAGGAAGTAATATTTGTTTGGAGGTGAAAACTAATTCATTTTAATATAGGATTTCTCTCACGTTCGCAAACTCGCATCGCCATTCCTCTCACGCAAATCTTCACACGCCGCCGCACAAAATCTTGCAAACAACCCAGCACTCGCCCATAATCTTAAAGCTCCCGCTCGCCGTCCAGATCCCATCATACTTCTCTCTCCATCTGCGTCTTCTATTCTTCGCATGTCTAATATCAAATCATTCCTCGAAGGCGGCGCATTCATCCCCCCAGATTCTGCAAGTTCTACGTCCAGCTCGTCAGCCTCCATCTTACATATTGTACGTTCCATACCCTCCATAGATCCTGCGCGGCCAATTCGTTTCATTATTGTGGATTCACCAGAGAAATTCAAGCCTGAGTATTGGTCGATGGTTGTGGCTGTCTTCACTACTGGACAGATTTGGCAATTTAAAAATTATAAATGGCCACAGCCTACGGATTTATTCAGGAATACTCTAGGCGTATTTGTAGGATTCAGAGGAGAAAGTCTCCCGGATACAGTCAAGGGATGGGGAAGTGGAGTCTTAGCTTCGCAAGTTGAAAGATGGACTCCACAAGCAGGTCCGGCCAGTAGGTGGAGGGATAAGGAAGTCGTGGAGAATATTTGGAAGGCGATTGAGGGGAATATGAAAGCTAAGGGTTGGAGGCGGGATTCTGGTCCGGTTATCTGAGGTGAAACAGAGAGGGAAGGAGTAGATATTTTAAAGAGCGGTTCGTCGCGAATGAATAAAATTTGGCGCTCAGGAGTTACTACTAGTTGATCTGGGGAGAAGGGCATTAGGAGATTCTATGAAATGGTTGGTAATGGTAGAGCTGTGTGGTGAACATAGTCTTCAAAGGCGTAGAGGATTATTATATTTGATAAATCGTAGGATCACGAGATGGACAAACCTAAGTTGCATTTTAGAGTTGAGAGCTAAGCTTGCCTTTTTTCTGTACCAAACACAAATGTTAGAGATAAAGATTAGAAATTTTTGGAACCTAAAATCACGTATTGAAAGAATTTTTATGCCATCGGGATGTTTCCTTTAGGGTCCTGCAATTTTAGGGAATTCCTCAAATTAGGAATCGACTTTTCACATTTTTAAGGTTCAACAGTTCCCTGTCGGCCAAACAGAATAGTCCTCCCCTTCCTTTAATCCCGCGTCATAATTCTTTCGTATACGGCCGGCTTCTCTTCAACATCAACAACAAATCGCTACATACATTAAGTTTTAATTAAAGTGATTATTAAGAACATAAAAGTTCTCTCTTATACACGATCTCTCGGATACAATGTGATACTCTTTATCACAGGAACAATCCATGATGATGGTGTTCTCGGGAATTCTCAGGTCAACCAACCAAAACACTTCTCATCCTTCAGCCACAGCCATCTTTGATTCAACATCACAACAACCTTCATCGACTTCTCATGATAGAGGAAGAAGTACTTCGCCTGCAGCGACAACTGCATCTGCGTTTGCGGATCCGGCAGGGAGTCAATATATCCGAGCGAAGGAAAACCTTCCACCCCTAGATGCCGAAATACCCGACCTTCGCGAGTTGAACCAGAGTCTCGAAGCGCTTGCGGCTATCTTCCCCGATGTGCAAGTCGAGGTGTTTCGTGAGATGCTCTCGAGCTTTGAAGAAGAATCTAGATTGGCTGTCGTGACGGAAGCTCTGCTTAAACATAAGATGAAATATGTGAGGGGACGATATAGGGTCGCGTTGAAGGAGAAAGAAAAAGAGAAGACTGCTGGTGAGGAAGATAAGGCTAATCAACAGGACTCCAAGGGCCATGTGCCTGTAGAAGAGAAGTTCAGGACAGAAGGATATCAAAAGGCTGTAAGGACAGTGGCATATTATGAATTTAAGGGTCTACCGCGATCGACGATCAATGCAGTGTTGGCGGAACGTAATCATTCATACACATTGGCTCGACCTACACTTGTCGATTTGTCTTCGAAGTCTTGGCGCTTTACCATATCATCATTCTTCTCTCGCCGAAAGCCTCTGACGGCGGTCGAAGCAGGGCACCATCCTCTCGTGGTTTGGCAGTCAACTGGACAAGGTTCTATAATACCAGCTATCAAGACCACGGGATCGCCGGAATTGGATAAAGAGCTATTTGATTCTCTTATTGTACCATTGCAGGAACGAGAAGTATCGGAACGAGAGGAGAAAGATCATGCTCTGGCACTGGAAATAAATAACCATGAGGCAGAAGAACAGGATGCCTTGCACGACTGTGGATGTTGTTATACTGCATATGCATTTGAAGAACTCACTGCGTGTGATATTGGAGGCCATTTTATATGCTTTCAGTGTATAAGACATGCAGGTAATGAAGCTATTTTTGGACAAGGATGGCAAAGGAACATTGATCTCAACGGTGGAACACTAAGGTGCCTTGCGGCCATGACGGATGAATGCAAAGGATGTATTCCCCAGGCGCAGGTGCGAAGAGCGTTTCTAGAAGATAGGGGCGAGGAGATTTTGCGGAAGCTGGACGAACGTCTAATCGAGGACAGTCTCATGAAAACTGGACTGCCGCTTATACGTTGTCCATTCTGCAATTATGCTGAGATTGACGAGATATATCTCCCAGAATCGCAAAGATCTTGGCGTTTGAAACGACTTGGTCCGTCATCTATCTATACTGTTCCATTTTTGGTTTTGGGCGTTGGCATGATACCCTTCCTTTTACCTTTTTGTATTCTCTTTTCTTTCTTGTTTTTATGTCTCTCCTCGAAACAAACTTTTGGCGACTATGCTGTCGAGCAATTCAAGGACTCAGTTATCCGCTTGCGTAGGAAGCAACATGGTCTCAAATTTGTTTGTCAAAATCAACGATGTGGGAGATCTTCCTGTATTTCGTGCTCAAAAGCATGGAACGATATTCATATCTGTCACGAGTCTTCTTTACTTGCCCTAAGAACGCAAGTCGAGCTTGCAATGTCCCTGGCGATCAAACGTACCTGTCCGCGTTGCAACACATCATTTGTGAAATCTTCTGGTTGCAATAAATTAACCTGTGTTTGTGGATATCAAATGTGTTATGTTTGTCGTAAGGATATTGGGTCTGGGGAAGGGTATCGGCATTTCTGTGAACACTTTCGACCAAATGGTGGAAGGCGTTGTACGGAGTGCTCAAAGTGCGATTTATATCGATGTGAAGATGATGAGGTTGTGGTTAAGAAGGCCAAAGAAAAGGCAGAAAGAGAATGGATGGACAAGGAGGGTGGTGGTATAGGTGGTGATGAGAAAGTCCGAAAGGTACTGGAGCAGAAGTGGAAGAAGGGAAGAGACATCGCTTGGTGGGAGGGCGACGGATGGTGGTGGCATTGGAATTTGCCAAACGGTGAGCAAATACTTGATGCTATGGTCGAGGCCATCATTGAATGATTGTGCGTGTGGGATAGGCATTTTATGATTATTGGGGCATACGGATATCGGTGGGTAATTCAATATTGGAATAGGAATGGGAATAGGTATGGGAAGGGACAGGATTGAATATGCAGGAGCGAAGCAAGTGGGAGTTTTTCTTGGGAAACGGATTAGCGAGTGATATTGATATTTTAAATAATGAGTAGTAGTGTATTGCAGATGGAAGAACTTCATGCTAAAAATTTTAATTGGAACTTCGGGAGAATACTTTGTGTGTTCAGGGTAATACAAGCAAGCTGGAAATATTGTTTGATTGACTATTCTTTCTTTCTCTTTGTTCAGAACATGTGATTGGGTTTACAGTTGATACATGTTGTGTGTTCTAGGATGTATATAGCATCCTGTAATTATTCACTTGGAATATGCGACGGATATCTACAAGTCTTTAATTAGAAAATAGAGCCATGAAGTCCACTATTAAAAGCTAATTGAAATTAGCTCTGCTCATGAACAGCCTTATTCAAACTACAAAATGGTCTGTGCATACGAGGCTAGCCATCTAAACATCATCTCAGCCTTCACCAAGACTACCCACACCCATCTACACACCATGTCTCCAAGCAGAGAAGCCACACCACCACCCCAAGAAGGATTTGCTCTCCTGACCTCGACGCACCGCGATTTAGTCGAAGCCACCGCCTTCAACAGCTACGGCACGCGCTTCGCAACCGGTTCCGCGGACGGAAAAATAAAAGTCTACAATCGACATCGCGATGGCTCTTGGAATCTATGCGATACATGGGGCGCGCATAATGGCGGCGAAGTGTTAGAATTACAATGGCTACCACCTACTATTCATCCTAACCTCATCGCGTCTATTGGTACCGATGGACGTTTTAAGCTTTGGGTTGAAGATCCCACGTTGCCTCCTAATAAGGGACGGAGATTTAATTCGCATAATAATCGGCCGGTATGGGAGACGAGATCGCATACACGGGCGCCGTTTTTGAGTTTCTCTATTAAACATAATGCTGAGATTAGACATACTTATATTGCGTTGCTGGATCGCGATGCCCAATTAATCGTGTATGAGAATGAGGAGCCGGAGAATATGACGTCGTGGACGGAACTCGATCGTGTGAATGTGTGTGAGAAGCCGGCTCGTGGTGAGGAGGTTAGTTTTAAGGTGGCTTTTGATCTGAATCTGGAACCGTGTTATCGGGCTATTAAGGAGGGGGTTCCGAGAGATGCGTTGAGTCTCGTGGTTGCTAGTATGCATAAAGCGAGTATTTGGAGAACGAAGGAGATATCGCATACGGTTAGTCTTGGGAGTGCGAGTACGAAGGAACTTTATCTCGCGGCGGAGTTGAGGGGTCATCGGGGTTTGGTGAGGGATGTGGCGTGGGCGGCGGGGAATATTAGGGGGTGGGATGAGGTTGCTACGGCGTGTAAGGATGGTGTTGTGAGGGTGTTTCGGGTGGTGGCTGGTAGAGATGCTGAGGGAATGGGAGGAAGGAGTAGTGATTTTGAAAAAGTGCCAGAGAAAATTATTGCACGAAGTTCGGTGCACATAGCTATGGAGAATGGGGCCAAAAATGTTCCTTCGGGCATTGGTGCGGGGTTAGCAGGTCAAAGAACAAGTCGGAATAGACAGCAAGAAGCTCAAGGTAGGGATGGAGCCGTCATTCATGCAGTGAAGGAAATTTCGAGGTTGGAAGTTGATCGAGCGCCGGTTTGGAAGGTGGAGTTTGATGCTGATGGACAGTTGTTGGGGTCTACGGGTGATGATGGGAAGTTAATGATGTGGAGGAGGGAACCAACGGGTATCTGGAGTAAGAGTGCAGAATTGGCGATGAATAGAGCTTGATGAAGTTTGTGATTTTAGTTAAGAGAGAGATGGGTTGGGGTGTTAAAGTCCCTTGTTTGGAATTTTCGATGGAGTTTGTTCTGGGGATTATTCGGAAAGATACCGTATTGGAGGATGGTGTTTAGGCGTTGAGATGAGCGTATTTAGCCTGAGTGCTGGTGGAATGGATACATTCTTAAGAATAAGATGATTTTAACACTTTAAACAATTATAATTTCATGCACATTTTATAATCTCATCCCTACAGTACTCCTTAAATAGCTCGCGTAGCTCTCCTCACCTAATTTTAGACTCGCAGGAAAATCATTCAAGCGGCATGCAGTCCACCCCACTAGCCTCGTCATCTACCGGTACGTACCTATTTTCCTCAGCCCTGAAAACGAACCCCACCCACCCCACAAATCATGCAATATGAAATCGTGTCTTTCTCAGCCTCGCGCAAGGCTCCCTCCAAACAAAAATAAACAAAGCCAAAAAAAACCACCTATCCCCAAACCTTACATTCCCACACACCCAAACCACGCATCAAGCCTTCCTAAAGAAATGCACCACCCATCGCACCCCTCACCATGAAAACCAACTCACCCGTCCGTCCCCCCCGCAGCACCCTCACCCGTATCGAAACATTCACCCACCTCTCCCTCACCATCCTCTGCATCTCCCTCCTCCTCAAAACCCTCTCCAGAGAAAATGGCGAACCGCTCATCGCCTCGCTCGCTTTCAGCGGTATCGCCTTCTCATCCACCTATAGCATGATTCGCTGGCTCGGACCTACATTCCTGCGCGCCGGACTCAAGGGTCGCGATCTCTCGAAGCGGGATCGTAGAGAGGTTCCTGAGACGATGGGGGCGATTTGCGCGGTGGTTTATTTGTTGGTGGTCATTGTTTTTATTCCGTTTCCGTTTTATAAGGATATTGTGGCGGCGACGAGTGGAGGGGGGAATAGGGATGTGGTCAGGGAGATGGAGATGGAGGTGCGTGATGTGGTGCAGAATGGGAGGTTTTTGCATCGGTTTCCGCATAGTAAGGTAAGTGTTTTTTTTGTTTTTGGGCTTTGTGGATTTTTGGATTGTGATGGATTGAGATGTTGGGGGTTGTTCAATTGCATTTTCTGTGGGATTGTTTACTTGAATTGGGTCGTGGGAGTCAAGATCATATACTGACAAAGTTAAACAGCTAGCATCCTATCTCTCCGCGGTTCTGTCCCTCCAATCCGTAGTAATTCTTGGAATTGGCGACGACCTCTTCGATATCCGCTGGCGCCATAAATTTTTCATTCCCGCCATTGCCAGTATCCCTATTCTGATCGTCTATTTTGTCGATTTCGGCGTCACCCAAATCGTCGTACCAATTCCCTTACAACCCTATCTGGGCGAGCTTTTCCAACTCGGTCCCCTCTACTACATCTACATGGCTGGGATCGCCATCTTCTGCCCCAACAGTATCAACATCCTCGCCGGCATAAACGGCATCGAAGTATCCCAATCCCTCGTCATTGCACTCCTCCTCGTCCTAAACGATACCCTCTACCTCCTAACACCGTACCCACACCCAGCAACCGACTCGCATCTCTTCTCCCTCTATATGCTCCTCCCCTTCATCGGAGTCTCCCTCGCCCTCCTCTCCCACAACTGGTACCCATCCTCCGTCTTCGTAGGCGACACCTACTGCTATTTCGCCGGCATGGTCTTCGCCATCTGCGGCATCCTAGGTCATTTCTCCAAAACCCTCCTCCTCCTCCTCATCCCCCAAACCTTCAACTTCCTCTACAGCACTCCCCAACTCTTCCACCTAATCCCCTGTCCCCGCCACCGTCTTCCCCGCTACAACTCGCAAACCAATCTCCTCGAACCCTCCATCACCCCCTGGCCTCAACCCCCTAAACCGCACCAAGCAGCGCTCCTCCACCTCCTCCATAAACTGCATCTCCTCTCCCTCACATTGAACAACGAAGGCAAAATAATCGAAAGCAGTAATTTCACCCTCTTGAATCTATGGCTTGTATGGTTTGGTCCCAGGAGAGAAGATCGCTTAGCCTTAGAAATCTTGGCCATGCAGACTATTTGTGGATTATTCGGCTTGTTTGTGAGACATCGGTTGGCGTTGTTAATTTTTCAAAGTGATAATTTGAGTGTGTAGAATTTTTTTGAAGGGCGTGTTTTAACAGGGAACGTGGGGGACGCATAATTGAGGGGGGAGAGAAAACGAGATTGGTATATATGTTTATTTATATTTTACTTGAAAGATGGGAGCTTTTGTATGGATAGATAGATAGATAGATAGATGAGTGTAATTATACGGATAATATAGATATTCACATATACTATATACCATAAACCTAGCTAGTACTTTCTCATCTAATGCTATATAATCTTAGCATAGTCATTGGATCTCAATATCAATCACCAACTGCACTCCCTCTTCATAGAAAACCCCTATCACTTACAACACGCACACTCACAGCAGATACAAACAAACAAACAAAAAGCAAAGGGAAGCAGCACCCAAGTTTCTATGCAAAAATGCAAGTTATTATTTAAAATGTTTTTCTCCCATTCAACAACAAGGTATCAAGTCAATATCATATCAATTCATCCCAATCAATGCATATCAATCCATTCAAAGCCATGCCATCCCATTCATCTTTATCCCAGAGAAGCCGACCCACCCACCATCCATCCATCCATCCATTTTCAGGGGGCCATTCCGATAGAAATTAGCCTTCGTAGCATTCATTCAAGGAATGATAAAGTAGAATTCCACCCATCTACTCCCAAGCCCTATCCATTCATCCATTTAAACATTCATCTTGTAGCGCTACGAACTAGCTAAAGCTAGCCATCAGAAGCAGCTAGCTTAGTGTATCGGGAATAGGATACATCCTAAGATTTTTTTCAACATCAACACGTCCTCCCAAAGGTGATCCGTCAATCATCATCAGCAAAAAAGCTACTGGTACAATAAATTTAGGTGAGGAAGGTATTTTGTTTTGCCATCGCCTGATGCAAGAAGGGATTTCAGAAAATAAAGAAAAGTCCGTTCGAACAAGCAGCATTAAAAAACACCCATGGAGTTTGACGTGTGCCAGTCGAAAGACATTGATGAATGATCCGTGATGATCAGCATTAGAAGAACAAAAAAAAGAAGAAAAAATAAAAGAAAAAAAAAACGAAGTAATTGAAACTTCTGGACTCCGCCCCAATCTTTACGCCACACCCCTCGACCTTGTAGTAAAGATCATATCCCAAACCCATTTTGAACCCAAATGATACCGGCCACCCGTCCCAACGCTCAACAGCTGGAAACCCCACGCCGAAGTAGAAAGACAGACGAGGCAATAAAACACGCATGAAGCGAGGTCTAAACTGTATGTTACAATGCACCATTCGAGTGTTGAGAGGGCATATTATTTTTGGGAGGTGAAACTTTGAGCAAGTCAATAGGAGAAGGATCCACTATCTCCTTCCCTTCAATGATTTCAGATTTGCTATCAAGAAGAATCTCTCGTGCTTTAGCTTCCTCGATGGTCGAAAGTGTTGACTTGAGAACCGCTGATGGCATTGTGGGACTGCTTCCCGTGGAAGGTTTGCGCCCACCCGAACCATCAGCATTCTGCTTCTTCCTAGCCTTGTAATCGTTAAGCGACATTTTTTTCTTGGCAGGACTTGGATTGACGCCATTTGCCAATGTAGTGGAGTATGATGAGAAATGAGTTGTGCCATACGGCGACATCGCTGATGAGGTTGCTGCTGAAGCAGGTGTGAGAGCGCCTGGAGTTCCGGAAAGATTAGGCGTTATGAAAGTTGGTGTCGGAGGCATCTGTACCCGCAGTTCAGGGGATTTGTGTGAATAGCCATTGGTGGAATGTCCAGGCCAAGATGGAGGTTTCATTGTCTGCCCAGTGGTAAGTGTTGATCCATCTGTATGATAATCGCCTGGATTTGAGATTACATCCACCGACGGAGTCGATGAAACAATACTGCCATTTCGAGCCCTGGTGTCAGTAGGTGACTGAGTGATTGACCGATCTTCCTGAACGGGTCCGTCAACATCCATTGCCGACGCAGGCGAAGAGATATTCTGGAGATCTCCATTAATCAATCCTGCAGCCATGTTTTTGTTTTGCTCCGCCGCTAAAGCTTGGGCCTGCTCGTGAATTTTATGGTGTTTCAAAAGCATGCGCCTCGCAAGAGATAAGACAGGTTTCTTCGGCTTCGGCTTTGTTCTTTGTTCGTACCATGCACCTTCGTCACGATCCGTTTGTGCCGATGAATCTGTATAGACGAAAACCATCTTTTGCACTACCGAATTGTGGCGTGATCGAGGAGTCGCTGAATCATCGCGAGATGGTATTGGTTTCGGAGAGGCCATGGCTTGTGGCGACGCCGCGCTAGGAGGTGATGCCGATTGTCGCCGCGATGTGCTGGCATCGACGTACTGGCGAGATCGGGATCCGTTAAAATTCGTGAGAGCTGATTGTGAAACGGATGTTCGTGATACCACTGACTTCTGTCGGGGTTTGGAGTTGGTCTGCGACGTGGTGGTGACGGGTGAATTCATGCTCGAACCATCCGATGCTCTCTTCTTTTTTCGTGGGGGGGCCTGTTCCATTTTTCGAAATGTGTTTTCCACCGCTACCAGCTTTCGCTTCTCGCGATCTGACGGCTCCGTTGAGGGGGTATCGAATTCACCCAAGCCATGTATTGGTGTCAGGTCACGACTGTGAGGTTTGCTTCGTCCGGAGCCGGAAGTAGAGCGGGTATCATCGTCGTCGTTTGCCTCTGGATGACCTTCACTAGCAGCTCGACTATTGGTGGCGTGACCCGTACTTGTGGGAGAGACGTGCTGCCTAGGCTTGCGACCTTTCTTTGATTTCACACCGTTTACACCGTTGGATTGCGGTTGAGGTTGACCATGCACCCTGCCGTAGTAATCACGGTGAAACCTCACGAACGCACAATCTTTACCGGCATTGCAAGCACAGCCTCCGTGATCCGATAATACCAAATTGATTGAATGTGCCATGCTCTGGTATTCGGTTTCAGAGATATCAGGTAGTCTGTCATCGTCGTCGCCATCAAGATGAAGAGCACGATCCAATCTTGGCTTGTCTACGAATTTGAAATCCCAGGGTAGAGTAATCTGCTCGTCCGGGGAGAGGGCGCTGTCGAGGGTTAGATAGAAGTGGTACTCGCTTGTATTTGCAACGATATATGTCTCCAAATTTGCATTCGCCCTACAACTTCGTCGAATATATCGACACTGTGATCCCCCAGCTCTTGTGTCAATATACAATGGCAATCCGGGAATGAAAAAAGTGAGAGGGCGCGGATGGGGGCACTCTTCCCATCCATTGTCCGGATTCTTGTGGTAGTCGGATTGTAGACCGATCTTGCCGTTAATCTCTCCAATTGGTTGATTGCCAGGAGTTTTCGTCGTCGTGTAGAGAGATTTCCATTGGGCTTTTGCATTATTGTTGATGAGAGCAGTCTTAACATCAACGTGCAACTTGGGAAATTGTTGTGGATCAAGTCGCACCTTGGTTTTTTGAACAACATCATCAAATTTCTTGCCCACATCTTCTTCAAACTGTTTGGCGTCCGTTTTCCACATCGCTAATTTGTTCGTGACAGATAAATTGGCCAATGTGTTGTCATTGGTTTCTGGCAACTGATCGTCGTAGAGCGATTGAAAAACCTTGGAGTAGCCATGAATATGAAAATCGTTTGGCAGATTTGACGTTGTATGGTTGGGGCTTGGAGGGTGGTTGTTACTCCTCGCGGCATAAGTAGGGCTGCGTTTGGTAGCTTGGGAGCTGACGGAATGTTGCGACCGATGGCCTTTTGCCCTTTTGTGTGTGTGATTATCAAGAGAGCCGGCATTCTTGTGTGTCTCTTGGTCATTGAACCCATTCGTTTGAATCTCAGAAGGTTTCGTTTTCTTTTTATGACTCTTTGTTGCCGGTCTTTTAATTTTTTTATCATTGTTATCATAATTGACTTTGTTCTGACGATACTGTTGTTTTTCAATCGCATGCCGACCGAGATCTCGTGGGAAGCAGTCAACGCAAAGATGATCGAAGTCTTCCCTAGAAGCATCCTCTACGCTGCCAGCATAATAGCATTCAATGTGCTGCCACGTCTCGCATTTATCACAGTATATTGTGTTTCCGTCGTCCTCACAAATGTTGCAGATGCATCTGATGGTGTAAGGCTCGTCGTCCACCGGCTCGGTAACGAATTGCACATCGTTGGTAGGTATCGCAGCAGAAGTAGTGGTGAAGATAGGTTTAATTGAGGTCGCACTTTGCGTCGAGATTGATAGAGACCTTTCTGTCATAATCTAGAAGGAGCCTTCGGGTGGCTGTTTGAATGAGACGACAAAGGTGAGTTCACTGATACCAAGACCTGAGTCGCATGACGAAGACGGCCACGACTCGAAGCAATCTGTTATTGCAGAGCGAGAATGACACTCAATTCCGATGATATCTTTCATCAGCTATTGAAATCAACATGAGAGTTGTCCTGGCCACCTTCCACGTACGCCAACAATGTGAGAAGTCGATCAATAGGAATCGCAAAACGAGAAGGACGGGTGGATCGACGATTGCAAGGCCACTTGAAAAGGATATCTAATTAGGATATTATATCTGCGACTTTCGTGTATTGAAGTTGATGTTCTGCAATTGAAACCGTGTTCCTAAATGAAAGGGTTTTTCAAGTCCAGAGTGGAGGCGAAGGGTACGAAGAGACAGGGCTTTTTAGAAGATGATCTCGAAAGGACAAAGACGATTCAACCGAGTTTGCGCTTGGAATGTTTACGCCTGATTGTATTGTGTTCGAATAGAGTAAAGAGATGGATGGCAGATTTCGTTGGAAGGTATCCTATTTGTAATGTCGTGAATACATGAATTCAAAGAAGAAGATGTGTAGGTGTGTAAGTGTGGAAAAGATAGTGAGTGAGAGGGGGGGATTTTAGTTGAGTGAGTGGTTCTTTCGAGAGAGGGAAAGAGGGAAGGAACCTTTCAGAGTTAGTAGGGTTGCCGCTTTCAAGTTGGTGGTCAAGACGCTAAGTTGTTAGATAGAAGCGCAAAGTTGCTGCACACAGAAATAATTCCAACGCTGCTTTTGATTTAGTCGAAACATGAGGGAAAGGTCAGGAAGTAGGAAGGGAATGGAGATATTGAGAGAGGTAGAGACAGCAGAGAGAGCGAAAGAGAGAAAGAGAGAAAGAGAGAACGCGCGAAAGAAATCGACAGATAAGTGAGATGAGTTAATGAGTAAAGCAAGTAAAAGCTTTTGAAATATTACCAATGTGTCGTAGTGTAATGTAGTAAACATTTTTTTGGTTTACTGCTTTCTTTTTCATCTTCTTCTCTTGTCCCGATGTTTGTTGATACTCGGAAAGCTGATAAGAAGGAACAAATAGAGAAGAGTGAGAATAGTAATAATAAAGTTATGTGTGATCAAGGCTGAATGTTGAAACGAGTGAAGGGGGACAAGGGGGGGATAATAAAAATAATAAACTCAATCGATGATGAAAATGAAATGAAATGGAAATAAAATCAATTGAAAAATTATACTTATCGTTAAGAACGAAACCTCCAGATAATAATGAATGATTTGAAGGATGTTTCTTGATAAATAAACGAATGAACGAAGGAAAGAATAAATCAAAGTCCAAACTGGTATGAATAATAAATATAATATAGCTGGCGGCTGTGCGCAAGAAGGTATGGACATTGAATGTTTTTGGCTTTGGTGAGAGGTTGTGTTGGTGAATAAAAATTGATGTGGACGGGGAGATGGGGTTGTATGTGAAAGGTGGTTAGATGTAAGTAGGCAGGTAGTAACTTGTGAGTGGTAGGTAGGTAGGTGGTAGGTGGGTGACTTGGTAGAGGAAACCAAAAAGAAGATGGATCGGAAAATTAAATAATAAAATTAATGACGGAGCCAGAACGAGTTTTGAACAGGTAGATATTTAAAAGCGGCATTAAATATATATGGGGGATTTCGACTCGAAATGTACCTAGCGAATTAATCAGGTAGTTAAAGTCGTAAAAAGGTCGTGTTGTGCAAATCATTATAGTATTTATGGCCGGGAAGTTCCAATCATGTCATGATTTTGGATTTGTCGGCGGTCCAGTCCTAGCTCAAAGATGCCGATGGTCCGATCACTCAGATGTGAAAAATAGTAATAAGAGTGGTGAAGTAATAAGAGTGGTGAGGATGAGGGAGGGTTGCCAGTATGGGTATGGGTACGGGTACTGTAATATGTATGGAGTGATACCTACGTCGGTATGGTATGATGATGGTGTAGAAATTGTACCGAGTAAGTATAGAGTTACCAAGTAAGTCTTACTATGTGGACGAAAGAGGAGTAGACAGATTAACTGCGCGCGTACAAGAATTGAAAGGATGACGATGATTTACCCTTGAATAGTGTCAGTGTATACCTGGCTTAGTGAAAGCGTTACTGATGAGATTGAGGTTGTAGTTGGTTATCGTACCTACCGAATGGAGAATCTCTCGAGCTGCACTATGCAGTAAGCCAGCCAATTTGGATCATTCTTGTCCTATGAGAAGCTTCTGTCCGATGATGGATGCTGTAAATCGACAAGGTTTTTAAGCTTCAAAGCCATTCATGGATTGCTTGACGAATACAAGGCTGTTCCCAGGTCTTGCAATATAAATGAAGTATGGTACATGAATTCTTGAGACGAAACCAGCGTATCATGAGAGAGAGAATATTTATGGACTTGAGATAAAACACCCCTCCCCCCTTTTTGATAAGCACGATAAAGGTTCAAGGTTAAAGCGAAGGAAAAGGTTGGGAAGAGGCCTCGTCCGTAATGCCTCGTAAAAAGTAGCCATCAAAACAATCCTTGAAAGTGGTCAGTGGTTTGCGTTTGGTCTTCCAAAGTCTTTGCTTTATATAGATACCGAAGAAAAGATATGGATTCGCTTTTGTGTGAAATTTCAATCCTCTAGATCAATGTTAGTAGCTCTTTCTAACGCCCATTAGGAATAACTTCCAAGTTTATACTTCCCAAGATTGAAGGTGTAAGATCTTATTGGGTGGTAGATAATCTAGAGCATCTACTATTCCAATTGGACCGCGGCCGTAAAAGTCAATAGTCACGTGATTTGTTCCAAGTATCATACATGTAAATGTAGATTCAGGTCTTTGCGCCGGAGATTCGTAACATGGAAATACCTACATATTTGTGCAACTTGATCAATCTTTTGTAAGTCATTCATGTCACACCAAGGTTTTTGCATATGGATTATTCTTTGCGCGAGCGCCCAACCAAAGGCTCCCCCACTCAGGGTTTTCCTGGGAAAATGCAGGGGCTCATATCCGAGATGTCAACAATGCAAAATCCATTTCTCGTGTCTTCATCATGGGCTTCAAGGACTTGTGAGCTTACCTGTTAATTAACGTCAAGATGTCGAGCTATTTTTCGCGGATGACTTCATATCATCCATATCATCCCCTCGATATTAACCTCTCTGGAAAGTATGTGGAGAACAGTCTCAGTCCATCTACACTCATTATAACTTTTGCGACAACATGGGCTTTGCTACTCGGCGCAACACTCTTTGCCGTGAGAAGGTTCTATCCTAGGCTCAGTATAAAGGATCAAGGACTCGTCCTCTGGTTCATTTTGAGTAAGCCCTGCATGATATTCTTTTCAAGCCCAGCAATGAAGTCTGACAATTGAATAGCGGGGTCAATTCACATATTTTTCGAAGGATACTTTGTCTACAACCATGCTCGAATGGCAAGCAGGACGGATTTTTTTGGTCAGCTCTGGAAGGAGTATGCTTTATCCGATTCGAGATATATGTCCTCCAATTCATTTCTGCTGACCATAGAGACGTGGACTGTCGTGCGTACACCTTTTTCTTGTTTCTGCATGTATAGTATGCTAATTATATTGATAGATACTTTGGGGGCCGCTTTCTTACCTGACAGCTATATTCATCACCACAAATTCACAATTCCGACATGCGGTGCAAGCACTTGTCTCAACAGGGGAACTTTATGGAAACCTGTTGTACCTCGTCACCAGTTTACTTGATGAGCACGTTACTGGCAAGCGGTATTATCGACCGGAACCGTTATACTTTTGGGTATATTTTGTATTGATGAACTCCATTTGGTTGTTCGTTCCTGGCTGTAAGGATCAATTTCAACGTCTAATCCTCATTCGCTAACCTTTGATACCAGTTGCTCTCTTCGACAGTATCGTGGCCTCTGCGACATCCTTCGAGTACTCAGATCCCCCAATTGAAAAACGCACGAAAAGAAACAAAGATGATGGAAGCAAAAAGGAAAAGGAATATCGCAAAGTTCCAGTCCCTCAAGAATCCGACACCAGGTCAAGGAGAGGGAAGGCTAAATCATATAATGACGACTATTCGGGTTAAATCCGGTGAACGATGGCGTCCACGATCGCAGTCTCAAGATCATGACCTCGAAAGATCCCGTGGTCAAGAACACATACCTCTCCAGTCTCCACGGTAGTTGGACGAAAGTCGTCATGCGTAGAAAACACTTGGGTTAGATGCAGCAAGCGCCATTACGAACTTATGATACCTTTCATGATTAATGATCCATGTCTTGAAACGATTGGTGTGATGGAGTCGCATATTTTGTTGAGAAAGCGCAGTATTACATTTCTCGAGATTATTCGACTTCGGGATTGATGACTATAGAAGCGTATATATATATGGGAAGTCAGCAATGTTTCAAATGTAAGCATTATTGTATCTTCCATTGAAGAAATGTTCTAGAAAATTAAACAAGTGGTTACAGCCTTGAGAACACAGATGTCCTAAGTGAAAAACAAACTGATGGTACGGTAATCCCTGGCACATGAATCCATCGACACCATTTTACACGAATTCTCGGAAATTCAATTGGTTCTGTGACACGATGATAGATGCTCAAATCAAACACATGGGCCGAACAACCGATCTGCCTCATATATCATACAGAATACCTAGGCATTTTTGGTACGGGAAATGAAATTGTGAGCTTCATATGAATAGGTAATAATAAGAATAAGGCGAACTGGAAGTTAAGCTTATTTCTTTTTGCAGCTAGCTACAGAATGCAATGGATAAGACGGAATTAAATAAATGTTTTTCCGGGCATCATATTTTTAATTTTTTATCATGTTCATGTTGAAGTGATGTGATGGCATCATGGGAATAATTATTAATTATTAATTACTCCGTAGTGATGGGGATAATTGCATTTGATGCAGGTACCGTACCGTAACTTCATGCTCCCCACAATGGCATAATCATAAAGTGATTAGGTAGGTACTAGGTACATATGTGCTTCTGTACTCTGTACAGATTTTAACTTTCATGCTCCATACACTTATACGTAGTATTTATTATATGTAGTATCAAAGCTAAGCTAATCTACATATCAGACTGACGACTAATTGAGGGATCTTCTTGTAAATCTTACCTACTAGGTAGTTCTACCTAATAAGTTCTATGAATAATGTCTTTGTATGGGAATAATCATCTACCTAGTAGGTACATCTATCACCTCATGAAGTTATTAACACTCTCCTACTCTCATACTCTCATACTCTCTTACAGAACCCTCGGTTCCAGAAGGATTGGAGGAATGTAAAAATAAAATGATATGAGACTTTGGAATGTCTTTATTAATGCCTAGTCTTTACTAATCTGGGGGAAGAGTCTCCCGAGGTTCATTACTCAGGTAGGTATTAGGGATGGAGTAGGTCGCTATTAAATGCTAATTGCATCGAACATCTCTCGGAAAACGAATCTTAAAAATCCAGCTACCACCGTGTATCTACTACCTATGTAGTTACTCGTACCACTAATGAATTTTAAAATGGAGGTTCTCTTAAATCTCTTTTAATGAGGTTATCTCTACTATTTCTATCCTTACTCCTGGTGCACCTAGTGTTCCTAGGTAGGTAATCAAAGTTTAATTTTGTTATTATTGTCTCCTACCTAGGTATTGTCTTTCCGCCTGCTTGTGCTGAGCCTGTGTGAAATTCTAGTTTGAGAGTTGACACCACATAATCTGCCGGATATTCATGATTCAGAGGGCTAGGGAGTGGCCAAAAATATCTTGAGCGGGGGAGATTGGAAGATTTGATCCAAGATTGGTTCAAGACTCCCAAGTACCTAGATGTTGGTAGATATTGGGAGATACCTATTGGGAGATGCTCGATATTTTATGTGGAGGAGGGAAGTAGTAGTGTAGTGTAGTTTGTAGTTTTTCCTTGTTGCCTTATATCCAAGGCAGCAATATTTACATGCATCAAATCCCATCTCCCCCATCGAGACGTCCAAAACATTTCAAGCTTGAAACCTTTGGAGAGGAGCTTCAACTGTCCGCTCATTCAATGTGAAATTGGCTTTTGATTCACAACTCCCATCACCAATTCATCATATCCTCTCAAGCCCCCCTCAAACAAACCAACCATCGTCTCTCCCAAAAATAAACAACAACCACCAAATTCAATCCAATTAATATATCTTCCACCGTCTCTTTTGCCCTCAGAAAAAGAAAAAAACTACACGTTCATTAATGTAAAATCGTTTCTTCCCACGGCTAGAATAAGTATATTTATTTACATATACAAACTTTACCTCTACTGTAGTACCTCTTCATCAAGTTGTACCACAATATCGACCTTCTACCACGTAACTTATCTTAGAACACAAACAGCCTTCACAACCACAAACCCCCCCTCTCCCCCTTCTCCAGAAAAGCTTCACCGATACAATCGCTCGATTTACTTCCATACCATATTCTATTACGAACTCATTGATTTTTATTCCAATTTGGATTTCTCTCTCGTCCACACCGCCGACTTTTTCCAATTACCTACCGAGTAGTTAGTCCCTACCTACTCACGACTTGTCCTTCGATACCCTTCTCCTCGCGAAAACAGATAACTCGGTCCTTATTAGAACCACGAGCAGGACTCACATCAAAAATCATATTTGGAGATCTAAACTTTCTCGTATTCAGATAAATATCACAATTTGGAATATACGCGGAACAAAAAGGGGAAAGCGAAAAGGGTCGCGAGAATATCATTTTTTGGCTTCTTCTCATATCGATGGTTATTGTTTCATATTCCGCAGCCCTGAATGTTCCTCGAACTTTGAGTCGCCAACACATGTGGAGGGCCAATTGAGTGGAACCTTTGCGACTCGACAACGTCAGAATACCAAGCAATTCTTCGAGAGAAGATACGATCGATGCAAGATTGAATCAATCTGCAAGGAACAAAACGAATTATCTACCATCAAGTATTCCATTTCATTATTCACTCTGGCTACCGCGACTCGAAGTGCTCGATCCAAGCATTCCTTCAAAAACACATCAAAATAGGGGCTCGAACAAGGTCTGGAGATAGTGGTGGATAATAACGTTGATCATTAAACAATGGGTCCTCAATCAGAGGCAGGTCCCTATGCGGAAGGCGAAAATTACGATCCCTCACATTCCGATGATGGGGGAAGACTTACAGCTGAGAGGGATATACCGATGCAAGATCAACATCTACCGAGGCCTAATGGTCCAGATAGGAGGATGAACGCATCTCCAGCGAATAGTGCGAGCGGCAGAGAAGGGCCTATGAGAGAGGGGAGTCGCAGACCAAGTAATGAGCGCACACGATCACGAACGAGAACTGGGAGGGCTGGTAGCGGATCTTTGAGACTGTGCAAGAAGTGCGGTGAACCTTTGACGGGTCAATTCGTACGTGCGCTTGGAGGTACATTCCATTTGGATTGTTTTAGGTGTCGAGTAGGTCATTTCCATGTTCACCCTTTCAATTTATAGGACTCAACTTCTGACTTTGAGTTTGCAGGATTGTGGTCAAATAGTCGCATCAAAGTTCTTTCCGGTAGATGAAGAAAATGGCGAAGGACAATACCCACTTTGCGAGACTGATTATTTCAGACGTTTGGACTTGATATGTCACCAATGTAATGGGGCGCTTCGAGGATCATACATCACAGCACTCGAGCGCAAATACCATATAGATCATTTCACTTGTTCGGTATGTCCAACAGTGTTTGGCGCACAAGATAGTTATTACGAACATGATGGGCAGGTTTACTGTCATTATCATTATTCGACACGGTTCGCGCAGCGATGTAATGGATGCCAAACAGCGATCTTAAAACAGTTCGTCGAGATATTTCGAAATGGCCAAAATCAACATTGGCATCCCGAATGTTATATGATTCACAAGTTCTGGAATGTCAGGTTGGCATCTCCGCAGGATGTACAAGAAGCTCCCCAGGAATCGGATGCTACGACGGATGAGGAAGATCGAAACACTGTGCGACTCGAGGAAGAGAGAATGGAAGAGAAGGTCTACAAGATCTGGAGTGTATTATCGACATTCGAAGAATCCTCTGCAGCCTGTATATCCGACATGCTTCTACATGTGAGCAATGGTGCATATATGGATGGTGTAATGGTGGCAAAGAAGTTCATATGGCATGTTGATATACTTTTCTGTTCTGCAGATAAGTTGGATAGCATAATGATGAGGGACGGTTCAAAGGGTGAGTATTCCCATGTATATCCTCATTGTATTTACTAACTTTGTCAGGACTTTCATATTCGCGCGAAGCAAAGTTATTATGCAAGAAAATTGTGGCATTTTTCTCACTTCTGTCCAAGACTCAGGAGACAGGAGTTCGGAAACTTGGCGTTACACAAGAACTTCTTGCATTGGTAACTGGTTTGGCTCACTATCTGAAATTATTAATTCGAATTTGCCTTCAAGGCGCATTGAAGGTCGAACGAGATCAAAAGGATCCTGAAGGCCTTCACCAATTCCTTGATGACCTAGGTGATATGGATGCAATCAAGAATGATGAAAGATCCTTAGAAGCCACTACAGGAACTCCTGGCCTTTCTGCGCCGAATTCGGATTCGTGTATCAAATGTCATAAACCAATTGAGGATGAATGTGCTCGGTTCGAAGAAAGGAGATGTCATCTGACATGCTTACAATGCTCCAATTGTGAGCGAGACCTTTCTCAGAACCTCGACGACATCAGGTTTAATGATGTAGAACAACGAGTTTACTGTAATGATTGTCAAAGTCCCGCTCTGAATGTGGTATCAGGATTTGTGCGAGTGACGAGGTTACAACAGTATGTCTTCCTCTTGAGAGTTGCTTTAGCTCGACTCCTCGAAATACTACGATCCAAGGGTACTCTTCCACATACTTCGGATGACCCAAACCTGAATGGTTATAATTCGAGTGAAGGTCACAAGGTACCTTCCGATGACGACCCTCCTATGTTGAGGTCTGAAGCACGTTCCAAATCATTCGGAGGTCCAGTTGATGAGAACCCACGTGAATCATCCTACGAGAATACTTTGAATGACGTAAGGCGACTACGAAGTACTCGTATGGACAAGCATCTGTCTTCAACCATCAAAAAAGCGAGAACATCGCGGATAATGGATGGTGTTGACGGTAAGAGACCAGGTTCTGCAGGTGCCGATGGATCTGATTCGAGGAACAACGAATTTCAAGTAGTGGAAGATCGCGATGGGAATGGCGAGTCAAGAACCGAATTAATGTTTGGACATCAAGACGCTCTCACCCTGGATGATATTCCTAGAATCGTGGCTGCTGAACAAGCAAAGGAACAAAGACCGAACGCATATAAACATGCTCGTCATGAACTTTTCCGAACATCTATTACCGAACCTAAACTCATCAACGGTCATCAAAGAACTTTCTCTGCCGGGAATGACTTGGATGCACAAACACAACGTCAACAACAGAGAGTTGCTGGGAAGAAATACTTCTCGGAATTATCTGCTTTGGAATACTTCATCGTACGTCACGTTGCGGTGATCGCGATGCAACCCATGCTGGATGGTCACTTTACCATGGAAGAACTTCTTAACTTGATCGAGACTAGAAAACCTACGTTCTGGGGTAAGATGGGCAAAGCTTTCAAGAATGATGGCAAAAAGACAAACGTTAAGAAGAAAGGAGTCTTTGGAATACCGCTTGAGGTTATTGTCGAAAAAGATGGCGCGGAATCGACAGATGGTGTTGGTCCTGGAGCTCTCAAGATTCCTGCTCTTGTCGATGATGCAATTGCTGCCATGAGAAAGATGGATCTTTCAGTTGAAGGTGTTTTCAGAAAGAATGGCAACATTAGAAAACTAAATGAAACAGTCAAGGAGATTGATAGTGGGGGATGTGATGCGGTGGATTTAAGTCGACAAAATGTCGTACAAGTCGCTGCTCTACTCAAGAAATACCTTCGAGATCTACCGGATCCTTTACTGACCTTCAAACTTCACAATCTATTCATCGCTTCGCAAAAGATAGCCGATGAAGATAAGAGGCGTCGGGTGTTGCATCTAACATGTTGTTTACTTCCAAAGGTACACAGAGACTGTTTGGAAATTCTCTGCTCCTTCTTTAATTGGGTTGCATCATTCCATCAAGTCGATGAAGAATCTGGATCGAAGATGGATACTCACAATCTTGCCACGGTTATCGCACCGAATATCATATATACGAATGCTAAGTCACCTGTTGATGATAACTTCCTTGCAATTGAGGTCGTTCACACACTTATTGAGTGTAATGAACAAATGTGTGAAGTAAGTTTTATCCTTTTTCATTTATCCTGTATGTAACTAACAATTTAAAAGGTGCCAGAAGATCTCCAATCAATACTCAACGACCCAATCCTCTTTAATAATACATCCGACATAACCACCAAAGAAATCCTTAAACGTTATGGTGACATCAGCGCTAGTGGTGGCGTCCGTCATCAAGTTGAAACTACCGAAGGTTCAGGTCACAGAGATGGTAGTGGTCGACCTCTAGCACCAGTTGTTACCAGAGTCGATGTTGATCCTGCACATCCTGCTTGGCAGAAAGAAAGTAGCGTCAGGCATGTACAAGATCCTCCAATACTCCAAGCGGGATATAATCAAAATACGCCACCAAACCAACAATGGCAAGGGGTTGAAGGTGCGGAAATACAACATCCAGCGGCTGTTTATAGAGAACAACAGAATAGAACCCCGGATAATGCACATGGACATGGACATGGGGAGAGAGGCGCAGGTGGTGATAGGGATAGGAGGGAATATAGAAATAGTGGGTGGGGACCTGGGAGACCACCGCAGAATGGAGGGGTAGGTGTTACAGGTGCTGGATAAAATGGGATATTAAGGGTTGATAAATAATCGTACGGGTGAGAGGACAAGAAAGGAGAGGAGAGGAGAGGAGAGGAGAGGAAAGAAAATGTGGAAAATCATCTAATTGGGATATGCATATCTTGATTAGAAATAAATTTCGTGCTAGAAGGAGCAATGCAGTGCAATACAATGCAATGCAAAGCAAAGCTAATAGTTGGTGCATAGCATGAGATGTGGTTGGGAATGTGGATGATGATATCCACTTCTTTATACAATAATGATAAATTATGTTATGTTTATTTGTTTATTTGTCTGTATTGGATCTTGGTGATGATTGTGATGATTGTGAGCTTTGAGGTAAGTATTGTAGATGTAGATATAGATAAAAAGATCACAAAACCAAATTCAAATAAACAATTAATATTCAATTTATCATCTGGTATCCTAGATATGTAAGCATATATATACATCAACTCCAAAAATCCCCCCTAAAAAATCCCGCTTTCCTATCATTAATTAATTAATTATCCATGGATTTTATTCATGTCCTTTATCTTTCTTTCTTTCTTTTAATGGTAATTTTATCTTTATATAAATACTCTCCACACCTCACTCTATTCTTCATCCTCCTCTTCAAAAATCGTCTCAAGACGTCTTTTTACTTGTCCTTGTCCTTGCCATTGTTCTGATTCTGGTTCTGGTTCAGGTTCTGGTTCCGAATCCCAAAATGTCTCGTCGTCTTCGTACCATAGTTCGTCGTCTGAATCGTAAATTTCTTGATCTTCTTGATCTGATGGTGCTTCGAAGGTTATTTCTTGTGGTGCTTCTGGTGCTTCGAGTGCTTCGAGTGTCTCTTGTGGTACTTCGAGTATTGTTTCTTGGTCTTCCTCTTCCTCCAACACCTCCCCCAAAACTCCCCCACGTCTAAAATTCCTCCGCCATTCACCCCCAGGATGGAATAATGACGTATTATCCCAAGTATCCATAGTATCTAAAGTGCGATCACTAGACTGAGTATACTCAATATACCCAGAACGAAACGATGATGTAGTATCCAGAGTATCCAATGCACCCGAAGAACTAGCATCATCTTCATCATACTGAGTATATCGAGGATGAAACGATATATTATCTAAATTGTAATCAGTACCCCAAATACCCTCAGCACGTTCGGCTCTCCTGGCATGCTCCTCACGCTCCCGTCGTTCCTGAGCACTTTGTCGAATAAGAGGTGACCATGGGGATTCTCTCAATGTACGGCGTGGATTGGTGGTGCTGGTGCTGGTGCTGGTGAAGATGAGTTGGATGTATTGTTTGTAGGTTGGGTGGTTTGTGGTTAGGAGGTTGGTGGTGGGGTTGAGGAGTATGGGATTGAGGGGATTGAGGAGGTCGAGGGGGTTGAGGGAGTGAAGTTGGGTGGGGGTGAGGAGGTGGTTGGTGATGATGTCGGGAGAAATGGTTTGGGGGACGCGGAGGGAGAGGGAGAGGGATACGGATGTGTAGTGGTGCTGGGAGAGGCGTTGGGAATGGCATTGGGAGTGGCATTGGGAATGGTATGCGGAGGTATTACCGGGACGTGGGGAGGTGGGATTGGCGGGACGTGAGGAGGTGGGATGGGCGGAACTTGAGGAGATGGAATGGGCGGCGAGCTCGAAGAAGGAATATCTGGGTGCCCGCGGACGAGCGGGTTAAGATGGTGGATTGCCGGTTGCTTTGATTTAATCTGGAGGTTGAATTGTTCACTGTGAGTGCGAATACGGATTCGCTGATTGCTTCGTCGATGGTGCCACATTCAAGAGTAGAGGAGACGAAAAAGTGATCTGTGCCATGAGTAGAATGCTCCAAATTCTCCGAATAACCGTAAAAGGAGGAAGTTCGGCGGAAGGGTTGGGAATGGGCGGTAGAAGGCCGCATCGTAGAGATAGATTGAGAGGAGAAAGGAACGGATGAATTTTCCATTATGTTAGAATTTTCAGATTTTATAATGTTATGAGTAACTGTAATTGTGTTATTGTAGTATGAGAAAAGGTGCAATGGGGATAATTTTTGAATTTTTGAATTTCTTTTTTTTTTGTGGAAGGAACTAAATCAAAGTTTATGGAACTTGTTAATACTAAATAAGGGACCAATGAGTACTTTACTATAAAGAGCTACAACATCTGGCCTCTCCATCTGCAGTAATTACAATCAAATAACTGACAAGATGGAGACGTAACTTTCAAGTTCATGAGGCTGAATTGTGACTTACCAGCGCGGATTTGGCATAGGCATAGCTACATGATTCAGCAAACAAGGTAGTCTGGGGAAAATCTAGGAGCTGTTGAACTTTGAATCCAATCATTGTGTGAAGATTTCCCCCTAGAGTACTTAGCGGCATGATCTAGTCACTAGATTCTCTAGATACCCGAAGCCATATGTTAACATGACGTTTGGCCAATAGATTTCTCGGAATGCATGAAAAGCGGGAATTGAGAAGAGAAACTAGGAAATTTGGATAGATTATGTAGAAAGTGGCGTAGATCGAATTTCTGCAACGGGGAGTACGGAAAAAGATAGAAGTGAGAATATGGTGATGCCGGATCTAAAACTGTGGAGGGGAATGAGGAGATGTTGCGCAGATACATGAGTATGGTTTCTACACCGGTATAAAGGCTTAAGCCTTTGCTCTCCCGGAAAGGTTGAAGAATGTCTGGAGCAAGAATTTCCCACAAGAGCGCATGAGCACAGACAGACAAAGGTGAGATGCCCTCATGTGTCAAAATGTGAGAGTATACATCCAAGGGAGTGAGGTATGTATTTTGAAATTCCTATAACCTATAACTCATATTTCATATTCTGCAGCCTAAGCCGCAATCAATACTAACATTTCTTTAGCCGCCGCTACGATACGAGAAATGTTGTAATTTCACCCTCGGTGCATGGAAGAAATTGGGAGAGGGATCGACAGATTTGAATCTTGGAATCCTTATAAATCGAAGCAGTATATCAAGATAGCTCAAAAGAAGGCGGATAAGGAATGGAAGGGATGTTTCAGTGTTGGGTGAAGATGAAGCTTGGGAGAAAGAGGAGGCGGATGAAGATGCTTTGAAGAAGGCATGTGAAGATCTTCTAAGAATAGAGAGGATGAAAGCGGGGAAGGAAGAAGCTTGAAGGGAAGAAGCTGCGATGATGGAAGATGATATGATTGCAAGGACGATCGAGTTCATCATTCAAAAGAGAAAGGAGTATGCAAAATCGGTAGTCTGCTTTATGGAGACAAATCTTAACGCGATTTGGAGAAGTATCGGGACTCATTTCGGAGTCAAGGGGAGCGGAACGAGTGGGAAGAAATGGGCTTTTGGGAGAGATGGATGATGTTAATCATGCGGAGGCACCATATCCTTGACCAAGGCCGCTAAGTATGGCGGAGAGGTCGCGGATACATTTAAAGGAGAGATTGAGGGAAGAGATTGAGAATAAACGGTTCATAATGTATTGTACTATGAGGAAGCAAACTTTGCGTAACCTCAGGGACAGTGGAAGTCTACGCTTGGAAAGAGTTTCGATAGATATTTTTCATAGCCAGCGCTCCACTTCCTAATCAAATATTGACGTTGACAAGATATCGCCTAACTCCATGGCTGATAATGATGCCGAACCTATTCTCATCCACCAATTTCACATGATCTCCTCAAACTTTCTTACTTCTCTTTTTCCCTCCCACTGACTTTTCAGCTCCAGAAGTCTCAACCTCACCGCTACTCTCCTTCAATAGTGCCGCCCATTTTTCATCCATACTTTGATCAGCCTGCCCTTCTTGCTCAATCTTCTTCTCCTTCTTAACCACTCTCTTTGGATCGACAGCTCCAATCACTGAAATATTAGTGGCCAGCATCTCTTGGAATGGTTGTACGATAAAATGACCTTTCTCATCAAACCATTCCCTGAAAGGTTTTCTTAAAGTTCTCTCTTCATTTGGTTGTCCAGATCTTCCTTTTGCCGCTTCAAAGATCTTGAATGTCAAGTTGTAAATTGGTTGATGTTTCTTGGTTTGCGTAGAAATCTCGATGATGTGGTTTTTATCTGGAGATGTGCCGATGTATATGATTCCTTTCTCGACATAGAATAACCAGAATGTAAGGAAGGTATTGAGGACAAAGTATATTCCAACTGCGATTGCTGTATAGGACTTTGTGGGCTCGAAGCCGAAAGTGTAGTCCCAGTAAAAACAGGCACCGCAGACCAGGACAGAAGTATAACCAATTGCTAACCGGGTATCGGAAAGGATGTGTGACTGGGTGAATTTTAGGGAGTTGAGGTAGGTGGGGAGAGCATCGTCAGTGGTGTTTTTGAGGTCTAGAATTGGTGGTTAATATTGCAAAACATAGATAACTATTAAAGATAAATATGTATACTGACCAGGGAGAGAGTGCACCGATATCCTTTCTGAAGCCATGATGAATTTATTTACAATCCCACGGAATTATGTGGGAGAGAAAGCTGTCGTCGCATTGTTTACAAAGAGAACGTGTCTTGATGAAGCTCTCTCGGTAGGATCCGAATTTAGCGTGAAAGCCACATTTGATGTCAGATTCAACTACAGACCTAGAATTTATTTCACGACAACCCCTCACACATTATCTTTCTCAACGAGTTAGATCAAGGAGTAACTGAAAAGATGGCACAAGTTCCTGTGCAGACGATCCATAGGGATCCCCAATTATTGTGAGCATATTGCTGTTATTCAGGATGAATTGAGCTGATGGATATGTAGCTACTGGATCTTGATACCAATTACTATTGTTATGGTAAGCGTTACTCGTCTTCTACTATTCGTAATGCTAACTCGGCATTAAGATTTTGACTGGTATTCTTCGTCACTATGCTACCGTTCTCATGGCCACCACTCCCAAGAAGCAAGAGCTCCCAGCCATTCGCGAACAGCGATCCCTCCTTCGAGGCATTAATCTCCGCAACAACGCCCATGTTCTCACTCCCGCCGCTTTCCAACCCCGTAAAGATTATCTCGTTCAAGCATTTGAAGAAGGAAAGTTCTTGAAGGAGCCAGAGAAGAAGGGACAAGCCGCTCCAAATCCTATGACAGATCCCGCGGCTATGGAGGGAATGATGGGTATGATGAAGGGAAATATGTCCATGATGATTCCGCAGACTTTAATTATGGGCTGGATTAATGCATTTTTCAGTGGATTTGTTATTAGTGAGTTCTTCGGAGGTAGTACAAGACTGGATGTACTGATGTAGATGTATAGTCAAACTACCATTTCCCTTGACGATCAAGTTCAAGAGTATGTTACAAGCTGGAGTAGCCACCAGAGATATGGACCCACAATGGATGTCTTCCATTTCGTGGTACGTTCTTTGTATCTTTGGATTACAATCTGTGTTCAATTATCTATTGGGAAGCGATAATGGTATGTTATTCCTTTCACTCTTACAAGACAAGTCGATGATGCTAAGTCAACATAGCTGCCAGTCAAATGGCTCAACAAATGGGTCAAATGGGCCCTGGAGCAGGCGCACAAATGTTTGGACCAGGTGTAGACCCCGACAAGCAATTCCAAGGAGAGGCCGAGAATTTATCTGTATTGGCGCACAAGAGCACATTAGAAGGCGTAGAGGAGAGATTATTGGAAAGTGTGAGGGTATAGATCAGATAATTGGATTAGAATTTCTGATTACTAGAAGTGCTCCTGTTGAAGTCAACGGTGCTTGATCATATATAATGCATACGCGCTCAATAAGGTACCCTCTAGCGGTTCATGGTTGCCGAATAGAATTGGCATAAGAAGCTTGCCCTGTTAAAGTTATTCATACTTATGATCAATGGACAATTGTACAAACATATCTTCAAATTTCATAGTTTCATCCAATTGTATCCACGCCTAGAAGGCTAAACTCTTATTAAGGGTGATTTGAGGTGTGTAAAATCACATGATTGACTCTGTCGTTCGTTCCGTCTTCGAGGATTCACATCGTGAATTTGGAAGGCACGCTTGCTTGTTCCCCGCACATTTGATCACAGCCTTTCTTAACTTTTCATCCTTCTTATTTTCTTCAATATATACATTATCTGCTGTCCATCATTGGTACCCTGATGTGGAGGATGTTAATAATTAGACTACTGTCAGTAATTGCCCATCATTCCAATTTGATTTGAAGTCTCATGAGCGACTTTTGTTCATTTTGTCTTTGAGACTCCGCTTCCCATGATCGATTGCAGTGCCCCGCTTTTCGATCTCAGTTTCTCATCCTCACTATTCATGAAATCTTTTCTCCGATCCATCATCATATCTCTTATTTCGAACGAGGTTTCATCGTGACAACAACGGGTACATATTCTGGTTTGAGAGATAATTCGTCATCCTCATTATCATCTGCATTGCGTCGTTGGATCTCCCCAGCGACGGAGAAATCATTAAACATGCAACATCCAAGGAGAATTCTGAAAATGACCTGGTCTCCAGCAGTGCCACAAAGGTTGCGGCTTCTAATATAAGTATGGAGACCTTCAATTTAATCATACACAATGCTAACTTCATTATGCCATTTTCTTAATGACCATGAAGAACTCCCTGCTAGAAAGAGAAAACTGAGTGATGTTGACATGCATCCACACATAAAGTCTCTATTAGCCACGTGAGCCCTAGATTCCTACTCCTACCTCCTACACAGTGTATGTGCTGATCCATGCAGATCCCTTGGTGAGGTTGTCACTCTGCTTGTTGGGGACGACCCTGAGAGCAAGGATTCAAAATTCTTTGTCCACAAAAATATTCTGTGCGCAGTAAGTCTTTTTTTTTGAAGCTACTTGTAAGCAGGAATTGCAAGGCACGGAAGGGAGTATCATACGCCTGCCAGAAGAGCAACCCGAAGTTATCAGAACTTTTGTACACTTGATATACGTTGACCAATACATCTGTTTGTCACTTGCGACTTGGACACTCAAGAACCAGCGGATCGACCAGTGGAGGTATTGGTGAAACTATGTTCTTGGTGACAAATATCTGATGCCGCGGCTTTGCAACAAGGTAATGGATGCTCTCACCACCTGCTTTTTTATAGAGATTGTAAATTTCCATTGGAATTACTTGATCATGCCTGCAAAACTACATCGAAAGATTCACCATTACGCAAGTATCTCGCGAATAACACAGTCGAAAATTTGTCTGAGAACTGTTTAATCTGGATGAAAAGCTCTACCCTGAACTTATTCATGATATAGCAATGCACTTGATGCGTGCACGACGAGACCATAAGATTCACGACCCCCCTCCAACGTTCTGTGCTAAGTATCACATTCACGGATCAGAACCTAGGGTTCCGTGCAAGGAAGGCGAAAGAAATAGAGGGGGCTTGGTCATCAGAAAATAAGATGCAAATACAAGTGAGCAAGAAGGAAATTCGGTGGAAGTTACAGTTGCTAGCTTTTTATACATCCTGGCATTTAACCCTTGAGCACAACCCACCATCTTGGTAAAAGTCCTTTTCCGTGCCAAAACTCCAAACACCTGATATCTTGATATTACTGCACATAGTGTCAATGGCTCATGCCTTCTTTGACCTTTTCACAGGCTCATCATCGCTAACAATATCTTCATCATCCTCGCCCTCATCATCATCAGCCACGTCTCTGCTTCTCTTCAATCCCTTCATCTTTCTGGTCTGCAACTCCTTCAAATCTTGTTTACCAAGATGTATTCTACCAATCTTATCACCAACAATATCCGTGCTGATGTTCTTCTTGGGCCTCTCCGCGCTTCCTCTTGCCCGTTTCATTGCCTCCTTCATTATGCTCTCATCCGCTTCCTTGACTCTGCCAACTCTAAAATCCATCCGTGGGCCCATTTCTTCTACCTCAACTCGTGGTAATTTCTGGCCACTCTTCTTAGTCCGTATCAAGTATACTCGTAGATGGATCTTTGGCTTTTCCTCCTCTCCATCTACACTATCCCTGGCTGAAATTGACACGATATACTGAAGACCCTCAACATCCACTTTGTCGGCAGGCTCTCCCTTGAAGAAGTCGAGAAACATTGATTTCGCAAGGGTGTATTCATCGGAAACGGGATTTTCAAATGGAGTACCGGAGAACAAAATCATAGGCTTTAATCCGACAGCGCATTTCTTGTTCTTGAATTGGCTCAGCGTCCTGAATGAATCCGCATCAAGGTTCAACTCTAACAAATCCAGCACCTTATAATCGAACATTCTGCAGAGAGTAATCGAATGTGGTCGTTTCTTAGATGAGGAACCGAACACTAAAAGAGAAGCATCGTTTTTCTCCGAGAAAAACTCGAGGGAAGAAGGATCATCGAAAGGATGAATACTATTCTTCTTGGTGAATTTCTTTGCGAGAGGTAGATGGAGGGTATGGAGATCTGTGAGACAGTCTTGAGTAGGTTGCGAGCAGGTGGTATAACGGAGAAAGAGCGCAGTTTTTGGATTCTCGACAGGCTTCGGTGCTTTTTTGGTGAGAGCGCGCTTGCTGCGAGCATTACGGGGTTTGCTGGAAGATTATGTTAATATGGAAAGTTCAATTGGAATTTGAGAAGAATTGAAAGGTCTCACATTTGACGTAACATGATGAATCGATATTATGTGGTATTATGCGGTTGTTTGAAGGAAACGAAGTTATCAACAAATGCCTTCTTTACTTCTCCAAGCTCGAACTTTTTTTTTGCGATCCCGATAATAGATAAAGCACTAGCGCCGAATTTATTCCATGAGGCAAGAACTATTCATGCCTGAATCTCACATGTAAACTTGTAAAGGGTACCCTGCGGACCTGAGGCTAAGGAATCCCCTGTCTTGAAGTCTGTGGGGTAGCGAATGTCCCAATTCATGTTCATCCATAAACATGCCGAGCTTCATTCCTGAGTTTACTTTTTTGCTTCATTTACCTTATTTCTTTGATACAATATCTGCGACTTGAATACAGGATTGATTAACTACGATTGAGGATACGAGAATAGTGTTTACATCTTATTTCTTTCTTCCCTTTCAGGAAATTGCTGGATTTATAGGAATACAAAAGTTGCCGAGGTTCATTTCAGACCGACAAGATGGAGGAGGGAAGGATTGCTATCATAAAGGTATACATCCACCATTTTTGTTCTGATTGTAGCGGTATGCTGATGCGAATATAGACAGCACTTGAGCAATTTATTCTCGATCCCAAAAATGCGGATTTTCTCGCCGTCCTCAAAGCTGCTCGCAGCGGCGCTGTCTACGGTGCTAAAGTCAGGTTTCCTCATGCATTGGTGTAGGTTCCCCTTTTCTGCTTCGCCTCTGCTACTTGAGGTGCATTATTGATTTGAAGTTCTAGTATGATGTTTTTATTTAGATCTGGTACCGTTCGTGAAAAGATAGGGCTGATACTCCGCGCAACTCGAACACATGCGCAAAATCTCGCGAAATATGCTACAATATATAAGTCTACGATGCTGGCTTTGAAATACGCAGGAGGAAAGGAGGGGAAGGAAGGAAGATGGGATACCTTTCTGGCAGGACTGTTAGGTGGATATGTGGTATTTGGGAGGAGGTCGAAGAAAGGTCATGTTAGCAGTGTTAGTAAACAGATTGTGATATTTGGTACGTTTCTCCTTACGTTTAAGCCTCCATTAGTCACAACAAGAGATATACTAACCTAAGATCATTCACAGTATTCGCACGAGTATGCTTGTCGCTAGCACAATTGGCAGTCCTTCCTTCAACAGGAATTATCCGTAACCAGGAGCTTTCGGATAGAATATCGAGCGACGCATGGCCAGTATTTGCAGCGCTGAGCTGGGGAAGTGTTATGTGGTTATTCAGGTGGTATCCGGAGACAGTTCAGAGTGGGTTGAGGAGTAGTATGGATTATATTTATGTGCAGAGCGATCATTGGGATAGTTTAAGGAACTTTATTGTGCACAGTAAATAAGGGAAGTCTGGGAGATAAAGGCGTGGACATCTACAAACGACAAATAATGCCGATTGGTAATGGCTAGAGGCTGAGAAGGATTTACGGAAGCACATAAGATATGGTTTTGGGACGGGTTATAGATTGGAGGTCATATACTTGTATATCTAACGCCTGATATTCGCAGGAGGAATACCTGGGTGGAGAATTAGAACATTTTGCGGGTTATGATCCCAAATATAATGAATGATATATTAATCATTGCTCAATAATAAGCCTGTAACACGGAAAGGAGATATTCAGCTGTAATATAATTCAGCTTACTCTCTGCTTCCCGTACAATATCTCAACCCACGTCCCGTCACTATCCAAAAATAGCATCCATTGTAGGTTAGAAGTTGTGTTTGTGTGGAAAGGAAGTGAAATGATATATTGATTGATTTTAGGAATATTAGAGTAGACCTCTACTAGAATGATTCTTTGTCTTCCTAATTGGAAGAAACTACCCTTTGTAAAACTACCTTAATTTTTATCAAAAATCCCATAAAAATTGAACAAACATATCGGTAACCAAAGAGGATTTCATGAAGCTAGCTCATGATGGTCTTGGTTGATTAGATAGCGATGCAGGGCCAAATACCGGGATTTGTCGCTCTTCCACCAAATTGGGGAAGCTGAATAGTAAGCCTCGTCAACATATTGACAAAGACGATTTCTAGAACTCTACCTAATACTGTCCTCAATAAATATATTTTTCAATTCCAGCCTTCTTCTCTTTCAGCTATTGGCTGCTGTGATTTTGTAGATTGTTCAAAAGCAATGCACATCTCGAATTGAAACGGTTTTGCGTATGGTATTGGCCTTGTTCTGAACTCCCAGACCCACTGAAACTCCCGTACACTCAGATATGGCTGGGCACACTGAAGAGAACGCACAGCTCCTGTCAACAGAGCAGGAGTCTGTTTCACGGCATTCATCAGATTCTGCGGCCTCGACTGCTTCGACTACAAGTCTGGTTTTCGATCGCATCGGCGAACGTGTAGCTGCGAATCGGTCTGAGAAATCGATGATGGTGACACCCAAGTTTCCTCCTCGAGGGGAGATGGCGTATGCGGACGATGAACATACGCAGATACATTTAGATGAAGAAGAAGAGAAAGACTACGATTTAGAGGACAGCGCGTTTCTTACAAATGGGGCTACAAACAAGTCGGTGGATAAGAAATTGAGAAAGCTGATATGGATTGTTGGGGGAGTGTTCATTGGAGCCTGGGTGCTGGCCCTGTTTATATTCTTAGGGAAACAGGCGTACAAACATTCATCGGAAATTCCCCACGATCCACAGGCAACATCCTCGAGAGGTAATGGGAAGAAGGTCACAATGGATCAGGTTATGGGTGGTCAATGGAGAGCGACTAAACATAGCATAAGTTGGATTGCAGGAGCCAACGGGGAGGATGGGTTGCTACTCGAGCAAGGTTCGGCCGGAAAGGATTATTTGATTGTGGAAGATGTCAGAACCCAGAATCCAGAGACTGTAGGGACCTTAGACAGGATGACTTTGATGAAGGACGGATCTTTCACAGTTGCTGGTAGAAGTTTGTACCCAAGCAAAGTATACCCGAGTAAGGATTTGAAGAAAGTCCTGGTAGCGACAGACGTCCAGTCAAATTGGAGACATTCCTTTTATGCAAAATATTGGATCTTCGATGTCGAATCCCAAACCGCGGAACCATTAGATCCGGTGGATCTAGATGGGCGAGTTCAATTGGCAAGCTGGAGTCCGAAGAGTGATGCCATCGTTTTCACTCGGGATAATAACATGTATCTTCGAAAACTATCATCACCAACTGTTATCCAAATAACCACTGATGGTGGCCCGGAATTCTTTTACGGTGTACCTGATTGGGTATATGAAGAAGAGGTTTTTGCCGGAGCCAGTGCGACATGGTGGGATGACAGTGGGAAATATATTGCATTCCTCCGTACCAATGAATCTGAAGTACCTGAGTATCCAATTCAATACTTCGTTTCAAGACCTAGCGGAAAGGAACCTTTGCCAGGAGAGGAGAATTATCCAGAAGTCAGAGAGATCAAATATCCCAAAGCCGGTGCTCCAAATCCTACTGTTGACCTTTTGTTTTATGACATTTTCAAGGCAGAAGTATTTGAAGTCACAATTGCAGGTGGCTTTGAGCCAAAGAACTTGTTGATTACAGAGGTAGTTTGGGCTGGTTCGACAGGTAAAGCTTTGATTCGTGAAACGAACAGAGAAAGTGATATTTTGCGAGTTGTCCTCGTTGATGTTGTGGCTCGAGAGGGGAAAACAGTGCGATACACAGATATCAACAAGCTCGATGGTGGATGGTTCGAGGTCTCCGAGGACACTCGCTATATTCCTGCAGATCCTGCAAACGGACGTCCCCACGATGGATACATTGACACCATCATCCACGAAAACTATGATCATTTAGGGTATTTTACACCAATGGATAATCCAGAGCCTATACTTCTCACATCCGGCAACTGGGAAGTGGTACAGGCGCCTTCTGCCGTTGATCTCAAGAACAATCTTGTCTACTTTGTTTCTACAAAGGAGTCACCAATTACAAGACAAGTATACAGCGTCAAATTAGATGGTACAGATATGAAAGCGATTACAGATACTTCGAACGAAGGTTATTATGGAGCCTCATTTTCCAAGGGAGCTGGATACGTACTCCTTAATTACAATGGTCCAGGTATTCCGTGGCAAAAAGTTATCAGCACTCCCAGTAATGGCAACCAATATACGCATACCATTGAGGAGAACAAAGGATTGGCTGAAATGGCAAAGAAACATGACTTACCTATTCTCATTTACCAAACTGTTACGATTGACGGATTTGAGTTGCAAGTTGTGGAGCGTCGACCACCTCATTTCAATCCAAAGAAGAAGTACCCGGTGTTGTTCTACCTTTATGGTGGTCCGGGATCTCAGACTGTTAGCAAGAGCTTCAATGTTGACTTTGAATCTTACATTGCCTCAAACCTTGGATACATTGTCGTAACTGTTGATGGCCGTGGCACAGGATTCATCGGAAGAAAAGCCCGAACCATAATTCGTGGGAACATTGGCCACTACGAAGCACGTGATCAGATTGAGACTGCTAAAATTTGGGCCAGCAAAAAGTACGTTGATGCATCAAGAATGGCTATCTGGGGATGGTCATACGGTGGTTTCATGACATTGAAGACTCTGGAAGAAGATGCTGGAGAGACATTTTCTTATGGCATGGCTGTTGCGCCAGTCACCGATTGGCGATTCTACGATTCTATTTATACCGAAAGATACATGCATACTCCTCAACACAATCCTGGCGGATACGACAATACAAGCATTAGCAATGTGGAGGCGCTCTCCAAGAATGTCCGTTTCTTGGTCATGCACGGTGTCGCGGATGATAATGTGCATATGCAGAATACCCTCACTTTATTGGACAAACTCGATCTTGCCGGGGTTGAAAATTATGATGTACATGTTTTCCCTGACAGCGATCATTCTATCTATTTTCATAACGCGAACAGAATTGTTTACGATAGTAAGTCATCATTCGTATATCTTCATACATGTGGGCGCTAACTGTTCGCAGAACTTAATAACTGGCTCATCAATGCCTTCAATGGAGAATGGTTGCGCACTGCAAATGCTGTACCTTTACAAATTGATGCGGCTAAAGTATGAGATATCAAGTGAATCAAGATAGCGAATATGAGATGAGAGTATCATAGGAGCAAGGCGTTACATCACGGATGGGCATATTTTTCGAACATAGACATGATATTATAGTTTCATCAGTGTTAAGTTACTTTCTAAGAAATATTACAATTTTTTATCTCCAGGGCCCATGCCTACAATCTATCTTTTTTATGTTTCGTATATCGTGATAATAAAATCTATAAGTGCTAAGATAAGTGAAAAATGAAAAGAGAAAAGAAGGAAAGGAGAATGGAAATGGAAATGGAAATGAGACCAGCTCACTAGAACGCCGTCTACACTCATCTAAACGCTCGTCTAAACACTCACCTCGTCACTCATTCGCCACTCAAATGTCAACTCCGAGGAGGACTGAACTATCGAAGCTTTAAAAGCTGCCTGAGACTTCGCTTAGACTTGATGGGTCGCACGCTCTGAAATTGCACATCATTGACAGTCCTTGAAGGTGTGACTTCGGAGTGGGATCTTTGATCCCCACGTTGTTGCAATTCACGAATTCGTTCGCTTTCTAGGTTTTGACGCTCACGTTCTTGGTTTTGACGTTCGCGTTCTTGGCGCACTCGGATTCGCTCTTGGATTTGGTCCAGAGTCTTTCGTCGTTCGCGTTCCTGGACTCGCTGTTGTCTGGTAGGAATACGGAGAGGTGGTGGAGTGAGAATGGGTCGCACATCGTAATGTGCGGGAATTTGAGCGTGTGTAACGGGGCTGAATGTCTCAACCTGTGGTGAGGGCCCTGGAAGGAGATAACCCGAATGAATTGATGTGGCGGATGAGGGGATTGATTTGGTGTTTTGAGCTTGGGGGGGAGCGCATGCTTCCTCCGGTAGCCGGATTTTCAGTGACTCTGGCATAGATGGAATTGCGAGCGAAGCTTCATATTGAATTATGCTTTGTCGACGGATGCCCTCTGGGATTAAACAAGTTGGTGTTCCTGCCGGTGCAAAATTTGCCTGAAGTGATGAAGCTCGCGTTGATGGTGCAGCGCCAAATTGGCTGTTTTGACGACGATTTTCCCACGCCGATGGTGGCAAAGCAATTGTTGCTCGCTGCCGTCGTGATGTTGTCACTGCTGTAAATCTTGGAGGTCGTCGGTGAACAGGGACAGGTCTTTGGTAAGCACGTGCAGGTCTTTGCTTCACCCCAGCCACCAAACACAATGGGAGTCCCTTTCGTTGACTTGGTAAACCTTGTCGATTCAGCAGTACCAAATTATGGCTTCGTGGAATGTGCTCGAAGAAGAATTCTTTGATTTGCTTGAGAGCCAGGGTCTCGGAGTTCCAATTTGGAAGGACCTCTGAAGGATTGAGTTCCTTTGGTGCTGTAGGGTGCCATTCTGGAATCCTCCAGCACCGGTCTTTTAGGATGTCTCCTGTGAGAATGCGGGTAGGACTCGATGGTCTTTCAGGGTTACTGCATCGAACGCAGGAGTTCATGGCGATGATCTTATTGTCGCTAGTCTTGCATGGTGTGGCGTTCATGAAACGGCCGGATTTTTCAGCGCACTCCATAACTCGAGATGGTGCTGCAACCTTTGTGCAGATGGGGCAGATGATAGAAACATTGCTGCACATATTGGATTGATTTGAGCTCCTCGGAAGTTTTGATTTTTTCTATCGATATATAATATAGGTGTTGTGTTGATTTGCAATAGCCTTTTTTTTTTGTATGTGCACTTTGAGGTTCGGTATGAGTGAAATCAGAAGGATGAAAGGGGAAAATTGGCTGGAATAGGACTGATAAGGATCGTAAATAAACCTGTTCAAGTGGTAAAGCATTGTTCTGCTCTACAAAATGAGTAATTTTGAGGGTTACCATGTTTTTACGCCAAGTGCCTCTAAATTCAAGAACAATGATTTGGAATCCTTTCTTTGTTGTTGAGAGCAAAGCAACAAAGAATTTACTTTGACAATCGTTATTATTCTGCCTAAAATAACATTCTCTATATCTAGCACAAAGAAAGTTCTAACCTGCCTTCAAATAAACAGGAGCCTTTGTCACGAAGGCGACAAAGGATAGTTGAGGTATATAGCTAAACAGACTTCTACTCAACAATTCAATTGTCAAGAACAACAGTCTCTACAGAACACCTACTTTTTTTTACACACTCACAACTTTAACTTCCCTGTTCTAATTCAAACAACATTTGACGTCTACCCTGGTGGTGACTTACATACATTCATTTTCATTTTAATTCCATAAAGTACAATACAGAGAAAAGTAGGTAAGCCCAAAATCATCCCTAGCTAAAGAATATCAGGACTTAAGGACTGTTCCAACACACACCTCAATCACACAAAATGTCTACAAACTTCTTCACCACACCATCCGGTCGCCCCACAGGCTGCAACACCTGCAATGCGGGATACATGAACTTCACGCCTCCAATCCGCGACCCTTACAATCTCCGCCAAGAATTCCGCCGCCGTCCCTTCAACCCCCCTAGACGTGCACCCCTCTACGTTCCCGACTCCCTCAATCACGCCTACATAGCTTCTCTACCACCATCCGTCCAGCCCGGTCAAGAACCATACCCCTCTCCCGCGGATACGCAACGAGAACAATCCGCACGCGAAGAAGATGATGAAGGATGGGGAACTATATTTGTGCACACATTTTTCTGGAAGGGTTTAATAGCGGTATTAGCTTGGTTTATTGGCTGGTTGAGCATCTTCGCTGTGCTGGTTATCAGTTTGTTTGATCTTGTTGGCGACGGACCTTTCCTTCCGGTTTTTGCGCTTTGTTCTGTTTATTGGTATGCTACTGTTCCTGATTTTGACTCGGTCTTGTTTTGGACTGTGGTTTTGCTTGGCGTTTTGGGTATGGTGGCTATGACAATGGTGAAGCTTGTTTTGGGGAGGTAGGTAAGTAGGTGTGAAGGTAGGTTGGATGTTCCTTTTGGTTTTTCTTTACTCTTTTGATCTTTTTTTTCTTTTACAAAACATAATTTTATTTCAGATTGGAATTTTTTGTTCACGTTGTGTGTGTTATTGTGATTGCAAGTACTCGACAAAAGACAATTCAGGGCTATGTTAATCTATATACCTTCAAGATCTTATGTTATCACCATATTCAACCCTATCACGCTCAGAAGTGCACGAGAGCTGCGAATCTGCCGTAAGTTTATTTATGTCCTATGCTTTTTGTTCATGGATAGGATAATATCTAACGAGGAGCTATTAGCATAATAGGGTATTGCTTCGACCGTCTCATCAAGTAGATTCCATATATCCCTCATTCACTTGGCGTGATCGCAGCTAACGATGTGCCGAATGCATTTTCCGGTTAGTTTCTGGCATTGATGTTTCGGATGCAGGTTAGAACATTGCAATATAAATCAGGCTAAATATTTCGCTTTTCCGTTTCTCCTACTTGCGTGGTATGTGGTCTTATGTTTTCTAGGCATAAAATAGTGGCGATGATCTGTCACGTTACAAGGGAACAAGCCACATCACTCACTCAAGTCGCGGTAAGATATCAATACAAGAGTGAATTATAACAGCTTGGTAGGCTTCAGAGTCAACTAATCCTACGTATGTTAGGCTTCACTGTACCCATCACTAACCAAGTAGGCTAATGAATCTCAAGACGCGTTCAGTGAATGGCACATGAATCGGGCTTAACCATCGGAATATGGTGCTCAATAAGTCATCATTAACACAAATTTTGAAAGTTTAAACTTGTTGCGAGGATCTATCGTGACAAACCTCAGACTGCATTACAAATTAAGCGAACATTTCCGTTAAATGCTAGCAACAAGGTGCGGGCTAGCCATAATAACTACACAAATTTATATGCCGAAGCTAAAACCACGAGTCCATTGCGTGAAAATTTACGCCCAGATTTTGCCCAGATTGTGGTACCACCGACCTGTTCTAACAAGAGTGGCAGTCTCAATCGCCAAGACTTCTTCTAAACCAGTCGTCATGTCAACGTCAGCCGGACGCAACATCCACTCGTCTGACCAGTAGTAAATGCGATGGCCGATGTAGATGGCGAGGAAAACAGGAAGCCCAATATAGGCAGTGAGAAACGACGATATGTTCCATTTTCCATGGAAGAAGACGCTAAATCCGTTGCAAAGCAGGAGAATCGTGAAAGCACAGATTGAGACGTAAGCCAGATAAGGCTGGAAACGCGATTTGTATGGCAGATCCGTGATTTCATGTATAGCGCATGCCTTGCGAAAGCGGAAAAAGACTATACAGCAACAAATCCAGGAAATGAATCCAGATGTGTTGGTGAGATTAATGAACCAGTTAAAAACTTGTACTCCACTTCTAGCGCAGTTGAGATAGGCCAAGAGTGACAGCAACGAGCTTGCAATGAGTGCAGGATATGGTACACCCCATCTATTGCATGTCTTGAAAACCCTTGGTGCATTTCCAAAAAGCGCAAGAGAATACAGAGATCTGCTTGACATGTAAAGGAAGGAATTGCCTGAAGACCATGCAGATGTGATGATCACAGCATTTACGACACTGTCTAAGCCTGAGATACCCGCATTTTTGATTGCTATTACCCAGGGTGACGATGATGCGCCCGGCCCGCCGCCAATCAAACCTGGCGCATTACTACTCACGATAACCCCTATTGCAAGGGTTCCGCCAATGTAGAAAATAAGAAGTCGGTAGAAGTATCTTTTGGCTGCGGTTGGCAAATTTCGTCGTGGCGATTCCATTTCACCTCCAGTGATTACAAGTAATTCGGGCGCAAAGCTAAAGGAGAAAGCAGAGAAGACAAGCACATATAGAAGAGCACAAAACCTTCCCCCGGCCCCGTCGATTAGGTACTCTTTAGTGGCCCCTGGATCTTTCCAGTAATGAAATCCAAGCCGCCGATGTGATGGACCGCCGCTCCAGAAGAGAATGAAAGAGAGGATCAAAAGGCCAACTATCATGAATACCTTCAGAGAAGCAAACCAAAACTCGGTCTCTCCATATACCTTTACAGGAAAGAAATTTAGGCCAATGATGACGAAAAGAAGGACAGTGATCCACACGGCAATATTTATATCATTTGGCCAATAGT
Organism: Sclerotinia sclerotiorum 1980 UF-70; assembly: GCF_000146945.2. Taxonomy (NCBI): domain Eukaryota; kingdom Fungi; phylum Ascomycota; class Leotiomycetes; order Helotiales; family Sclerotiniaceae; genus Sclerotinia; species Sclerotinia sclerotiorum. The sequence continues at coordinate 610,905 of NW_001820826.1, forward strand.
TAACAACCAATCCGGCGGCAGTGATCTCGTAGGGAACAATAATGGCGAAAGAATACCAGTAAAGCCACCCCATGGCGAATCCAAGACTGGGAGAGACGTAACGAGTGGCATACGACGCCATCGTACTTCCACCAGCCGGCATATATGCACTAATCTCTGTTGTCGCCGTCACAATACCATAGACGAATATTGTTTCAAGACAATATGCAAGGAAGAGAAACCCAGGGCCTCCAACTGAAAGAGCTTGTCCAGTTCCAACAAATAATCCTGTACCAATGGTACCTCCTAATGCGATCATCTGTGCATGTCGAGATTTTAGTCCGCGTCGTGTGCTTCCCCGAGATTTCGAATCTTGCACCTGGCTCAGACCCGATTCACACTCTTCAGGCGCTAAATGGGCCCGTTCTTTCATCTTTTCAGAAGAATTCGTAGAATCTTTATTGGTTTCGTTGGGCAAGATTGGAGGGGCTGACTCAGTGCTCATTATGACCTTTCAGTAGAAAGCTGTAAGAACAAATACAACGCCGTCATCAAAAGAATTCGAGGTCAGCGTATGGATCTGAGATATTTGAGGCCTCAGATTATTAAGTGGTGGTTTGATTCACCTGTCTGAATTTAATTCACCACGAACAAGACGCGGGGTACTAATCTTAAAGTGCCATCACAAAGTCACACAAGATAGTCGCAGTAACATTAATATAAATGTGTCGTAAGGGACGATCCGGTTAAAGTTTCGACGTATAGGAACCACCAGATTCATAGATTGGTACAGGAATGACACCTCCTACTCTAATTTTGTGACAACTAACCAACTGCTGGTGGTAACACGAAGCACTATCGAGCTCAAACAAATCGGGCTTGATTATTGGATAAATCTTAATCAAAGAGCACTCATGGTAAAATTTACAACTTGACCTCAACTAATGTACCAATCCACAGCAAATAGATTCGAAGAGGTCTATCATGAATGTTATCTTATTCTCTAGGAAATATAAAATTGGTAAATATCTATTATCAGTACCTAGTGATAACTGCTGACCGGGGGATAATTAAATAGGTTTTTTTTTCGATGCTCAGCGCATTTTACAAACACTGATATTTGACACTACAATCTAATACTTAAGGATTTGAGCTACCAAGATCTAAGATCTATCAACACCCGAACCCGCAGCTTTTTAATACGGCCTCCTTCAGAAACTATAGATGCTCATTCAAAAAATCCTCCAACATTCGATTTTTACATTAAAAATTTCTAGATGCATACTGCGAATAAATCTTCTTTAACTTCCCCAAATTTACCATTCCTTGGAAACACGGAAAAGTGAATTTATTACGTTTATGAAAAACGAAAATGCTATTTTAAGCATAGTCTAAGAATTCGAGAGCCTAGCGGCATCAAAGAGGAACTTAATCATCGCATGTTGGAAGCTAGAGACATAGTATCCGTCATTGAAGTTATATCCCAGGCAACTCCACTTGCAGAATTTCCCTTAATAACCTCCATGAACAAGAAGTGCAAATGGATGTCTCAACACCTGCTGGTATTTCAGAGGCTTTTAGTTTCACAATGGTTACACCAAGGAATGCTTGCACAAATAACTTAAAAATCCGAACATCCTGATTAATTTTTCTGATTTAAATTTAAGCATTATACTACGCAAAATGTTATTCTGTTGAAGATATCATGAACTTCGGGCTCTAGTTTCGATCTTGTCACAATTTCCAAGTTTGTGCTGCTAGACTAGGAAAAAAAAGGGTGCTAAAAATCACGGCTAGCAAATGCTGCTAGATTTTGAATTATTCATACAATTATTCGACGATAAGTGCACATGTCAAATACAACCTGCCACCTGAAAGAGCTGATCAAGACTCGCTTGTAGAGGAGGCACGATCAGCCAAGACTTTAGTTGAAGAAAGCAAAGCCTAGCAGTACTGGTAGTAGAAAAGTGATTATTAATCATATCGTAATCATTTCTACGAAATACTCGACCATTTCTCGCTTTTAGAGGCCAAAGATTCGGATGAGAACAGGTGAAGATGAACCGAATGTTTTAATTCGTCCCTATGGGCGAGGGAAATCACATCATTGAGAGCGATTGATCGCGAAACTTAGGATAGCTCACTGGAGTACAAAAATGTATTCAATTCTATGTAAAGTGAGGTATTAGTTCTTGTTCGAATGGGCTTACCACCCCTCAAGTAGGGAAATGTAGGGGGGGTGGTGGTTGAAAATAAGCGAAAATACCCCGCAACTATAGAAGCTAACCATAGACGCTAAATTCTTATAATATCTGTCAATATGAAATGGAAAAGAGGTTGATTAGTACATTTTATAACATCACACGGAAGCAATATTTGATATTATATGGTATTTTTCTTGTTAATATCAATTTTTCTTCGACTCGCTTCCACACATTTGCATATCTCTCTCCCCGCCCGTGTTTCTTTGATACTGCAACTACTAAGATTGACCGTACTTGACGCGAATACAAGAATCAAAAGTCTCATTTATACAATAGCTGTAGCTCTACCGACTGCGGAATGCCAAAAACCACGAGTCATATCTCCCGCACCCCTCCTAACTAACCGTTTGCGTAGCAGCCCCTTCGCCACCCCACCCCTCCACCGCCAAAACCTGATAATTAAGCGAACCCAAATTCATCCCCAGCGCAGCCCAAGCCTTAAAATGATTCTCCACAGTAACAGTACCACTCTTTCGCGGAGAATTTCGCACTGAGATATACTGATTGAAAGTGGCAGTTCCAACAATAGAAGGTTCATTGACACGTTGGTTTTCCCAAATTGTATAACTTGACCCATCACTCGTCACACTGCCTTTTACTGTGCCGAAGCTCGGTGGGGAGCTGCTGTCTTCGACGATGTAGTATTCTACGAGTGGGTTTTCGGACCAGCCGTAGATGGAGAGAAGGGCGGTGCCGGAGCCGATTCCGAAGGTTCCGCTGAAGTTGATGGGGCTGTGAAGCATAGTTGTTAGGAAGTTGATACAAGAAGGAGTATTGGCTCGTTAGTACTCACTTAGTAGATCCGGTTGTCCATCCAAGTCCAACAACGAAATCGTCTTGGGTGTCCCAATCTACAGTGAAGGAGCTCCCGGATGGTGTATAGACTACATCTCCACCAGTAGTATAATCCTGTTTGTAGTTTGGAGTTGCTCGGCGGAGAAGAGAGCTCTCGTTGCGTCTAAGAACAAAATCCATGGGACTACGCTTAGGGAGCGTGGGACTTGCAATAGCAAAGGATGTAGAAATTGCCGAGAAGGCGGCTAGGAGGGTGGAAAATGCAACCATAGTGTCGGTTGGTATGGTATCTGATATTGAATGGGGAAATGAGAATTTATTGAATATAGAATAGCTGATGGTTCATGTACTTTTCTTGGCCACGCAGTGCTTTATATACTTATTTGACGACTAAGAATGGCCTAATGGGGCACTAGTGCAAATACGTAAACTTCGAAATGAAGTGAAGTTGACGATCTTCATAGCTGCCGATCTCCAAATTCACTTCAGGCTGAGTATTCCCCAGACTCTATCCAGGATATCGGGCATATGGTACATCTTTTCTTGGAAAGGTGTGGTGGATCTGGTATCATATAAAGTGCCGTATGAACTCGACAAACTGGCATTCTATTTGACCCGATTAGTCCAAAGTTGGGGAAGCTGGGCAATGCATATACCGGAAGATGAAAAATTGGATACCTTCATAGGGTTTGTTAACCACTTTTAGTTCATATCCATTGATATTTCTGAAACTCGAATAGAACTGGGAAACTTAAAGTTGGATTAGGGTGCCTGTCTTACGAATTTGCATGGTAGTAGTCCTATTTTTTAATAGCAATAACTATCCCTCTAACCATATAGATTGAATCATTGATGAAAGAACAGTAACACATTAAGATCAGCAATATCAAGCGTCTATCACGATACCAGGTAGGAACAGTAATTTAGAAACTCCTTAACATTAGCAAAACTACATCCGGGGCATTTCGGCTAAGCCTTAGGTCGTACTTTAATTCAGCCTAAATGGCAGTTGCATAGGAAATATGGGGCCGGAGCGAACACCTTGTATATTGCGGAGTGCATGCGGAGTACATAAGGCTAGTGAAGCTTTTTGTTATAAGCAAGAGTAATTCAGGCTAAAAGAGAGTTTTCTACGTATTTGTTTGACATGTTATGATGCGGTTTCTTATAGGTAAGAAACGGCATATCATTCTTTGTAAAACCCCCATAGATTTAAGAATGCTGTGTATTATCTCTACACGATATGAAGGAATGGAAAACACAATTTTCAAAATAAAAATTATTGAGTTCAATTTGTTTTCTGGGGCTAGGCGTGTTTATTTCCATGAGAACCACCAAATAAAATCTAGTAGGTAGCTCGCTAAACATACTGGCGTATCCCTACTCTGAGTTGAATAATGTAGAAGTGGACCTTGTATTCATACCCCGTCAAATCATACTCTAATGACGATCATTTTCTTCGTCATTCAACTCTATCCACTCTCCGTTGATTGTATTCCCTACCCCTTTTCTCGTGCCTCTGCCGCACCGCATTCATCAGCAGCCACGCGGTTCTAAACATTAGCCATCCCACAACTCTCTCTTCAGTCTACTCACTTCGAATAATACCGCGCTACTATCCTTGAATGATCCAATAAGTCTGCGTGCATAGAAATACCTAAGCACATTTTTCAAGTGACTTTTGTCACTGCGAACAAGCGCTACTAAGATAAGGAGCGCTGCTGCAAATTATTCCAGCACAAACCTCAGCCGAGAAAATCATGTATGTATACCAGCATTATTGTTCAGGAGCTATCCTCAGTGCCATCCAAAGTCCTAAGTATTCTGTAACGAAGTACGATGCTAACTAATGAGCAAGCAATAGCACTGAGCAGACGCTTTTAAAACCAGATTCTTAATTAAGCGAACAACAACTACCTAACTTCATCAATTGATCGGATTTCCTTTCCATCTAGCGTAGTTCATCACACATCTATATTCATCAAAGGACCTTCAATTAGATTAAGATATGCGATTTTCTCTATTTATCTCTCCCTATTCACTTTTGCTTTACTAAAAATCATCTAATGATAGGTATCATCTGCTCATTTTACATAACATCCACCAGGTCTCAAGAAGCCACACCACCCAATTTCATGCCTACCATTACTGCGCCCGAAACAAGTAGATGCAATGAAAATTCAAGCCGAATGTAGCCTCAACACCATGTCATGCCAGTGCAAAGTTCAAATTACAAATTGAACCAAATCATTTTACATCTATCAGCCCTCATCCTAACCTCTCTAGAACAATCATCGAGTGCAATACCGAGTTCTTTTAGCACAGCATTTTTCCTTTTCAAGAGGAGTCCATTCTCTACCAAAGTTGGAAGCATACCAAGTACATCCAAAGCCTTAGATCTTGCTTCCACAGTAGCATCCGAGGGCGAATCGTATGTGTTGTGCGTACGATCCGTCATGCGATTGATGATCGAATCGAGGTGTTCTTCGATCAAACTAGGATTCTCAGGCATTAGGACGATCATAATATTCATGCTGGCATCTTTCGTGGCCTTGTCTGGGACATCGGTACCAGCTAGAGCAATGGGAAGAATTTGTGCGGCATTGTCCTGCAAGATCTTTGCTGGCATATATCGAAGAATACCAACGAGAGCAATGAGGCAGTTTTCTTTAATACGGCTATTGTCATTGGATCGCCAGAGAGTGATGAGTTCGCTAACAGTAGTGCTGTAAAGGCGACCAAATCGAAGGGGCCGAAGGGTACAAAAGTTGCTATCGTTCATGATATTGGATGGAGCCAGAAGGATTGCGAAGCTTTGAGCGATCTTCCGGCCGCGCTTTGGGTCAGAAATGCCTTGCATCATGGCGTTGATAAGTGCCGTACTGCATGGCTCATATGCTGCGACTGTTGCTGCAGCAAAATAAGCCAAGGCTTGATAGATTTGATATGCTTCTGGGTCAGGCTTTGAGGTTGCCTCCTTGACTAGCTGGAGCATGACATCGTGGAGTAGTTTTCCATCTTCAAATGACTTTTTGTCTGCACCAAATTTGTTGACGAGGAGTTGAAGCATTTGTAACATACCCAGTCGAGCTGGTCTTGAACACTTGTTTTCCACAGAAATGGCGTTCAAAAGCATTGACTTGGCGGTTTCGTGAGCAGTCAGACCTAACCGACCCACATCCTAAAACAAATCAGCTAAAGTCAATGCGGAGAAACGTACAATATGAGCTCACTTCTTTACGAATTCCAGCTATTAATGCTGCGGAAAGAATGTTGGCGGAACATTTGTTAGAAGGGCCACTGCGAAGGTCTTGCTGACAAACACCGAGATCCGCTCTTGTGTGAGCTCCAAAGTTGAACAGAGTCCAAACTCGACTTGGCTCAGTTGGATTTTCTGCATTTGCTTTGAGCAAAAAGTTATTCTCGTGCGAGGTGGTATTGGATCGAAGTATATACGTCCCAATTGTTCCAACAAGTGCAACAACGGAATCATCGAAATATTCCCCCTTGTCAACCTCGGAGATACCAACAAACCAACTACCTTTTAAGTTGCCAGTCTCATGCTGAAAAAGCCCAATGACTCGCTTGAATAATGCAATGGCGATGAAAGCATAAGGATCGATAGTGTCACCGGTGTTAGAGAAGAGTTCTCCCATGGTCTTATCATTGGCAAGTGCGTCATCAAACACTTGCAATCCTCGATAAATTGCGGCTAGAATGGCCATTTGATATGATTTCTGGGCTGCGTTTTTGGAAATGTGTTGCGTAAATCTCATAATCAGTTCAGATTGCAAAGCGGTGAATAATCTAAATTTGAAATGAATCTTGGAATCGGAGTCAGGGGCATCCAATTCACGTTGACAAACTGATTTGCACGCAATATCCACAAGGGAGTCCAGAAGCCCGACTATGCGGGAGAAATCAGATCCGTCACCATTCTCTGGCTTCAACTGATCCGGAAGTCTTCCAACAAAATTTGGAAGCGTGATATTGATAAAAGTGTCTGGATATTGAACCGACAAGGTGGAAAGAGAGGTCACGGCCAACGTGCGAAGCTCCTCAGCTATTTTCATATCAAAGGCGGTCTCATTGAGCTTTTCAATGATTGTTCCTTGCTCGAAAGAATTTAAAAACGGTCGGTTCACGGAATTGTTGCGGATTGTGGCCAAAAGTGTGAGACCTTTAGTGGTGGCAATCTGTAAATCAAGATCACTAGACGACCCGGACATGGCGCCAAAGTATAGTTCAACAAGACTTTCTCGGAAGCCGTCGAAATCTTCATCAAAGTATACTTCAACAAGACTTCCTCGGAAGCCGTCGAAATCTTCATTCATGACGGTCGTACCCGAAACCACTTTTGCATCCTTAGTATTTGAAATGTTTGAACGTGTTTCAAGGATGATATTTAAAGACTCGACTAATCGTGCCTTGTCGCTAATAGTATCCAGTCGATGCCATAAGGTGAAAATAGTTGGCAGTGTGTTCCTAAAAGTGAGGGTGAAAGCATGTGGGGAGGTGCTTGCAATTTTGCTTAGAATACGAGCACATGGGAGAATCATTCTCTTCTTTGTATCGTCGGTAAATATTGTAATGCATTCTTGAGTAACGTGGTTGATGTATTTGGCCAACTTATCGTTATCGTCTTTAATGTTAGAAGACTGTCGGCCTAGTTGGCTGGCAACCGCAGCAATATTTTCTATGGAACGATTAATAAAATCTTCATTTTCGCCGTTCCAAACCTCCCATTTCAAAGTATCCCATATTGTGGTTGAGAATTCCGAAACATTAGTATAGTTGCGTATGCATTCAAGCATGGCATCGAATACATCAATCTAAAAAGTTAGCATGGAAGAACATTAAGGAGGACGAATTTGTTACCTTGACATCTGCCCTGACGCTTTCAGAGTCTAATTTCTGGAATAACGCTGGAAAAACAAAAGAAGCAAAACCTTCATTAGAGGTTAAACAATTCAAAAGACCACGTTTGAGGTCCTCTTCTGGGTTTAATGGAGTCGCTGATTTAGTGGTGGTAATGGGGAAATATCGGAAAAACGAGCTAAACATAGTTTCGGCCTCGTCGGGGTCTATATCCCAACTCGTGCCCAATTGCCTGTAAATTTTGAAAATGACAAGGATACAAGACGGATTTCTTTCAACTGCCGCCATCGAAGCCATCCCATTAACAAACGTACTGCCCAGGGAAGTCTTAAGTGCTGTAGGATATACTTCTAGTAAACACTGGAGGAGTTGTAGGAGGCTTAGTCGTGTAGAATGGGGAAAGTCGTTTAGAGACTGTTTGTTATCTGGGAGACGGAAAACCGCCACCGCAATATCTGGCGCACCTGATTTAATAAATTTAGGCATCTTTGCAATGGTGGTCAAACACCTTGCAATTTCCGATAGTCCAGCTCGGTATATCTGAACCTCCCCAGCTTGGGACACCCGATTTGTTAAATAATTAACGAGGGCACTTACTGCTGCATATTAGCTTGTAGACTCAATATATATATCACTTCGACTACTTACAATCATGCCTCGAGAGCTTTCCTGGGTCGACATTTTGTAGTACAAGCAACAAAAACTCCAATCCTGGACATAATCAGCACCGAAGTATGTTTGAATTCTATGATTTCAAATGAGTTGCACCTTTTTGGCAATCTTCCATCGATGCCTCGCCATCTATATACGGACCAAGATCCGAGATGAGGCTGCTAATCGCACTGAGATCTATCACCAGATTAGTAAAGGTCAAGGCTAACGGGCTTAAAGCTCTCGTACTTTCTACTTTTTGATTGACGATTGCTAATTTGTCCTTTTCAGCCTCTGCAGCCATAAACTCGGCTACATTTGATCCCATTTTGTCTAGTGCGGATTTAAATTAAGTATCCGAGACGGGGATTATATACGTGATGATAGATGATAGTAGACAAATCTAAGCAAGAACCAAATGTCAGTGACTTGACAACATGCATTCTTTAATTTATTGAATAGCAAGTCAGGTGTCCAATAACCTCATGTGCTGATTCAAGAATTGAGTGGTTGTAGAGGTGGGTGCAAAATGTACTGAAAGCCTCACTAGCCTTGATATCGGGATGGTAGAAGTACTAGTGAACTGGATTATAGAACGCTTGGGATAACTCTAGGAGAGCCAGTGGAATAACTGTGTGATTCGTTGAATTGGAAAATCAAAAAGTGTGACGGGAGGTCCACGGGAGACTGGGAGGGCCAAACGTCAAGTTCAACGCCAATATCAAATGTCCCGGCTGCCAAAATGAAGAGGGACGAGGGGACATGTAAAGACAGGACAGTGGAGGAACTGAGTCAATTGAAATTGGAGGCTCATAAAGCAGTTACTAGATGCTGAGAAGAAACTCCGGACAACTTAATGGGTAGCGCTGCAAGGGCGAGGAAGATTGATAGTTCAGAAGCTTCCTTGGATATCCAGGAACAAGGTGGGATTAAAAGCCGTTGTGACTGTGAAAGGTTTTGGAAAATGGCGGAGAGAGAGGCTGATAGCTAATAAATAGAAGCAATAGGTAAAGATGCGTGTATAAAAATGGCTTAACTTACTCTGAAGGAAGAGTCTACTGAAACGTTGAAGTAACAATTCGAGTCACAAGTAACAAGTGAGCATGCAAGCTTGCAAAAACAAAGGTATATGTTCGAGTAACAAAAGGGTATCAAGATGAACAGCTCTCCTTATGCAATGAAAGAGAGTAGAAAATGAGTGAAGGCAATATGCTTTTGAGTGGTATACTCTTGGATGAATAGACTCAATTCAACAAATTATCTACGAGATAACGGAGCTTCTAGAATGATGAGGGGAAAATATAATTTCTGCCATTGCGGGCGGTGAACGGTTGAACTTCGGCAAATACCCAACTGCTCAATCAAAGCACCAAAGATTTATGTTTTCTTTTATATAACCTTTTCATATATACCACAATGAGTGTGAAATTATCTGAGTAAAAGTGTGCTGAACAAAAAGAGCATCTAGCTGGAATGTCTCAATTCATCTACTGCATTAACTTCTTATTGAGATATTTATCAGCTTATTGGCTGCATTCTGGCTAAAAATACCATTCACTCGAAAATACCCTTGACAATTTTACCCCTCCATTTCCCCTCATAAAAAAAGTCCGATAAGATAAGCATCGGGATGAAAAATGAAAATTTTATCTTCACTCTGTTTCAGCATTTCTACTCCTCTGATTTGTTTACCTAGGGAAAGAGGATTTCCTGTCAGCAAAGCAGGTACATACAAGACCCTTGTCAAAGTACTGTGACTACGATATCGAAAATTGTACCACGAAATCCTTCGCTCCAAATCATTCCAAATATCATCGGGAAATGGCTTCCTCTCCTGTCCCGGCTACCTGCAAGGTTATCTTGGCTCAAGGAATTGCTAAAAAGTTACTTGGAGAAGTTTCAACAGATCTGAAGAAGCTATCTTTCAAGCCTAAGCTTGTTGGATTGTTGGCAAATGATGATCCTGCAGCTCAACAGTATGCAGACTGGTCAATGGCAACATGCATCGAGAAGTGAGTATCTCTCCCACCTTATTTGCTATACACAAAAACCTTTACATCCGCGTATTTGCGACACTCAAGAATGATAATTGGTCTGGAAGGCAACACCAAATTGGAGGTTCGGAGGTCAGAATTGATGGATAGCATAGGACGTTGGATACCAATCACAATTTCTCAAGAGAAAGGAACTTTACTTGGGCTCGCATCCTACCAAGCTCTGTCTCCGAAGAAATTGGATCATCTCCCGATATCGAATAGCGCAATAACTTGCGCTTCGATATTTGCACAAACTGACTTGTCTGCAGTGGTTTCGACTTTGAGCTCCGAAAGTTCACCAAAGAAGAGATCGAAGACGAAATCCTAAAAGCAAACAACGACGATTCCATTCATGGTATCATTGTATACTACCCCATTTTCCCCGCACCTTCTCTCCAAGATGGATATATTCAACAAATTGTTGCCTTGAACAAAGATGTAGAAGGATTGGCACATACCTACCGTTTCAATATGTACCAAAACATTCGATTTCTCGACGCTCCTCACAATACTCAAAAGTCAATTTTACCTTGCACACCTTTAGCCGTTGTCAAAGTTCTCGAACATCTACAGATTTATAACTCAGTTTTACCCTATGGGAATCGATTATATGGAAAGACAATCACTGTATTCAATCGCTCCGAGGTTGTTGGACGTCCATTGGCTGCTTTACTTGCGAATGATGGTGCTACCGTGTATTCTTGCGATCTTGACGGAGTTAAGCTGTTTACTCGTGGCAAAGGGATTAAGAAAGTCCATCATGAGGTTCACGATATGGAAGGGATGAAGAATGATGATTGTTTGCCAAAGAGTGATGTTGTTATCTCGGGTGTTCCAGGAGAGAGATTCAAGGTCAATACCGAGTTGATCAGAGATGGAGCTGTCTGTATCAATTTTTCCTCTCAAAAGAATTTTGATGGTCCAGCTGTTAAGGAGAAAGCTTCAATCTATGTACCATCAATTGGAAAAGTTACCATTGCGGTTCTTTTGAGAAATCTTTTGGTTAGTATTTCTCTATAACTCAGCGGGAAAGGCATCTACTAATATTGTTATACAGAGATTGGTAGAAAATCAGGGAAAGGGGGCAGCGAAGCCAACGGAGATCTCAAACTGAGTGAAAATCAAACAAAGGATTTTGAATTCTAAGCTGTAAGTGTGATCTTTCAAACCTTGAGCTAGAACCATGATTAGTTCTAGCTAAGGAGAATCCAAAAAGAATATAGAAGGCGTTTTGGGAAAACTATACCAAAGAGGAGTTGAAATATAAGGATAGGGTAAATGTCATAGAAATACTTACAATTGAATTGGATTTGGTAGTTGTAATATTCTTGTGCAACACATTATCTGGCCATACATCATTTCGTTGTAATGACTTGACACGCGTTGTCTATCTCACAGGCTTTGGGATCTGAGTTACAGAACGTCTAGCAACTGAATGATCTAAATGTGTCCCGAGATTTTGAATGGTACATTTCATTCTTGCTATAATAGTTTGAGTACATATATATACGATATGTATATCTACATTAAGTACTGTATCTATATATGTAAGCACACATCTAATACCTAATCTCAAGTAAATACAAAAGATATATCATCTGTAGATCTAAAAATAAAAAAATATTTTCAGCTTTCTAATATATTAATATATTAATCCACTAATTATCTCATTATAAGTGTTACGACGGGTAACAATTAGGTCACAGGATTAGTAATAACACGTGATGCGAGAACTCGAAGAGCTCGAAGGCTTGGCCTCTCGAGCCCTTCGATCGAGGAGAGCGAAAGGATCGAAGCTCGATCCCTTCGCTCCCTTCGAGCCACGAAGCATGAAGGTCTATATAATCAAGACGGATTTCCTTTGTATAGAGCTTCGTGCTCAAGATCAATCATTTAGTATACTCTACTATTAGTTACGAATTGCATATCATTATTTGTCATTACTTAAGTCCCTGCTTGACGCCTAGTTATAAACCACCTCGAGAGCCTAGAGCACTTCCACGTGATCTAGACGGCAAACCTCGTAACACTTTGAGGTGTGGTGTGTTAATTGTGATGGGAGGAGGGGGGATGTAGTGTAGGTATAGATAGGTAGGTAGTAAGATTGTAGATTTAGTATATGGGATATTTAAAATGAGAGATGAGAGATGAGAGATAGAACCTCGAAAGTCAAAACTAAACTTGTAACTTGAGCCTTGGGCTGTTTGGATATCTGGAAAGGATTTGTATATATGTACTTTTTATATCAATACAGAGCTCTAGAGCTCTATTTCTATATCTATATCTATTCATACCGCTCACTCTCTAAGATCTATCCCTCCACAAATCCCACCTTTCCCATCCTCATCACCCTTCCCCCAAACACCCCTTTCAAACCGCAACTCAAACTCTCCCCCCCTCCCTCAACAACCAAAAACAAACCCCATTCCCCACCCACCAAAAAGCACTCCTAACAAAACTCCACTTCACCCTCTCAACCACCACATAACTAACCCAATACGCCAACCTAGCCGCAACATAACACCACCCTACACTAGCAACCGTATCCTCAGATACCCCCTTAAAACTAGCAAATAGAACCGCAGCAACAAAAATGGGAAAATTATCCATAGCATTTTGTTGTGCGGCGTCCCAGCGTAATAACATGTTGATGGTGGATTGGGAGAGATCTTTGGTGGGGAATTGGGTGAGATCTTGACGGGGAGATACGTTGGAGGTTTTGTGGAGGAAGCGTTTGGGGAGACGGGAGGATTGGAGGAGGTGGGAGAGGAGGAATTGGGTGGTTAGGAGGGTGGGGATTGGTGAGACCATTTTGGATTTTTGGTGGTCGTTAGAGGTTTGGGTTGTGTTGTGTTGTGTTGCTGGTAATGAACAGGTGGTGGTATATTGTTGTGTTAGATATGAGCTTCAATATCTATGCCACTGATTGTGGAAAAGTAATAAAAATTGCAAATGAAGATATAAAATTTTGAGCATAGATAGATAGACGTCTCGAACTAATCGAAAATTAGACTAAAGCTCGGGAAAGCAAGTACATACGTATGTACGCACATGCGAAGATTCCCCATATTTGCGCAGAACCACGCCCAAAGAGCAAGATCGACCAATCAATTCCCCGCTTTGCAGGAAAATACAGAGTATGTATTCAATTCCATGTACTCAGAGTACATACATACTCAAAAGGATTAATTTCGGTAACTCATCTAAAGTTAACCAACCTCCTTTCAATAATATCTTTCATGGACTCGCAAGAATCACTCGCAAGAATCACTCCCATTACCTAACCTTAACAATCCCCATCTCATTCATTTCATCAAATCCGGTAACCAAGACTCCAATAACCGAAATACTCCGTCCAAGTCATGCCAATAACAACAAGAAATGCCAAGATAACCACATCAATAGATTGACCATACATGCATGCATAGGTAGGTACGCCAAGTATGTAACAAAATTTCCCTCCAAAAAAAAAAAACAAAAAACAAAAATAAAACAAAACCATCCAGGGTCATTCCACATAAATATAAAGTTTAGACGCGGCACCTCGGCAATCGGAAGGAAAGGAAAGGAAGGGGAATTTAAACTTTTCCACCATCATAATAACCTTAACGTTACATTGACCCAAAAGGCTTGAAACATCTTTAATTTTTCCGTTAATATTTCCGTCCACTGCATGTACATCAAATTCTCAAATTCTCGTGATTTGACCTCTTTTTCGTAGTCTTTGTTGCATGTCGTTCTTTACGCCCAGCTTTTTAGTTGTATTTCGTATTTCTCTTTTGGCATTTTTGTTCCGTGTTGGTTATCTTTGTGATTTTTGGTTGTTTGATGGGTTTTATTTGCCAAGGGCTTGTTTGGTCTTGGCATTTGCTATCAATTGGTGATTTTTGTTAGGAAGGAAATGAATGAATGAGTGAATGAATGGTATGCTGGTTTTTATCGAATTTTGAGAATTCGATTCTTTGATAGATTGGATTTTTATTTGATAGGATAGGATAGTAAGCAGCGTAATAAACACAACTTTGTAGATAAATTCATTGGTACTATCTATCAACCTCAAATCCTCATAGAAATTCTAATCTTGGAGAAACTTCACTTCCTCAATGCCACACCGGGTACACCGTCACCTTAAAAAGCCAAGAAACTCGTCCAATTTGACATTTTCTATAACACCAAGACATCAAACAACAAACAACACACCGATCTCTCTGGGCAAAGGGATCAATCCAACACCAAAGTCCTTGGTACCCTAAATATAAGAAAAGCCAAGCAGTGGATCTGACGATCAAACTCGGAATAATCTACAGTACGAAGTACAGAGTACAACACCACACCAACACAAGATAACTTACCACGAATACACCGAAGTCTCTAGGCAAAAAGCAAAATATAGAAAAAAAATCAAAAGCAAAAGTCCTTTTTATAGAAACTAGTGCAGTAGATTCCCTGGGCAGCAAGAAAGATATGCAACAAACCCTAAGATCCTACAAAAACTCCTAGAAATTTAAAATAAATTACACCAGAGTTCCACAAAACTTTCTCTGGGCAGAAATACAGATGTGCAACAGAAAGCTCTTTGGTGCTCTTGGTATCACTTTAGATCTCTAGGCAAAGAAGAAGATGTGCAACAAAAGTCTTGAATTTTAGATTATTTTAAGTTATTTTAAGTTATTGCACTAGAATTCTACATGGGGGTTTCTGGGCAGGAATTTAGATACGCAACAAATGATCGTTTTTGTCTCTTGATTTGATATGGAGGGAGGACTTGGTTTCTGGGCAGAGAGTAAGATGTGCAACGAATGTCTTTGACGTAGAAACTAATGGGTCTATATTCCTAGGAATATAGATGTGCAACTTTATTCTCTGGAATACTCTTGGTATTCACCAATACCGCGTCAGATCTTGGTATCATGCTGGGTCTCTGGGCAAAAGGGAATAATCTGTGCTACGGAAGTCTTTGATGTAGAAACCAGTGCATCTAACTTTCTAGGCGGGAAAATAGATGTGCAACTTTATTCTTCTTGAGTCCTCTTGGTATTCACCAATACCACGTCGAATCTTGGTATTACTATCACATCGGGTCCCTGGGCAAAAAGGAACATGTGCTACAGAAAGTCTTGATATACCGCATACAGACAAACTAATGCATCTTGCTTTCTAGGCAAGAAACTCGATATGCAACAAAACTCCAGTAAATTCCTCTTTTGTAAGTCTTCCTCTTGGTATCCATTAATACCACATCAAATCTTGGTACTTACTACTCAAATACTACATCACTTACATCCACCTCTAGACAAAAAGGAATGAATACCTAGTATATAACTCACAAACTAACACAGTAAACTTTCTAGGCAAGAAACTCGATATGCAACAAAACTCTAGTAAACTCTTCTTTGGTATTCCTGGTATCCATTAATACCACGTCAGATCTTGGTATTATGTCCCGTAGGTTGCATTGATCTCGAATGGAGATATGGATGTGCAATAGAAAGTCTTGTATGTACGGAGTATATCAGACTAATGCACGCGATTTTCTAGGCAGGGAATTCGATGTGCAACAAATCGGTTTATTTGTAGACTTTTATACTAAAGTAATTTGATATTGTATTATTGGTTTCTGGGCGGAGATGAAGATGTGCAACAAATTCTGTTTATACACATACATAGATTATTTACTGTAAGGGTACCGGAATATCTTATCTTGGTGTTATATGTTGATGTTGATCTCTGGGCGGAGATAGATATGTGCAACAAATTCTGTTTGTACGCAGACTTGTTATACCGGAATATCTTACTTGGTACTGTACATTGGTCTCTAGGCAAGAATAAAGATACGCAACAAATTCCATTTATACATAGACTATTATACTGAAGTAGTTTGGTATCGCGTATTGATATCTGGGCAGAGATAATGATGTGCAACAAATTCTGTTTATGTAGAGAACGGATATCAAAACACCACCGGAATATCTTACTTGGTACTGCACATTGGTCTCTGGGCAGAAATAGAGATGTGCAACAAATTCCGTCGTATAAAGCTAATATCAAAACATCATACCGGAATATCTTAACACCACACAATCACCTCTCGGCAGAAACAAAGACATGCAACAAATTCCACTTCTATTTCTATACTCGTAAAAAACTAACATCAAAACACCACACCGGAATATCTTAACAGACTCTCGGCGGAAACAAAGACATGCAACAAATTCCATTTCTATTTCTATAAAAAACTGATATCAAAACACCACATCGGAATATCTCGGTATCTCGGTATCTTTTCTCACTATGATACTAAAACTGACTCTTACATTGATCATGATCTCTGGGCAGAAATAAAGATATGCAACAAATGAAAGATTCCTTCTATTTAGACTTTTAGAGGGGAGTACATTACTCGAGTGTTTTGGTATTGTGATACTACTTGGTACTTGGTGAGACATCGATCAACCTCTGGGCAGGAAAATCGATATGCAACAAACAAAAGCTCCCTTCTGTTTAGACTTTCAGAGGGGAGTACACTGGTATATCTTCGTATCTTCTATTAGGTAGGTAGGTAGTATTGTATCGTAACATCTCATTCGGAATAATATTATCTTTCTATATATATCTCCTGGGCAAGAAAATAGATATGCAACAAAAGTCTACACTACATCAAAGTAACCTTACCTTAGGTAACATCCTCACATTTTGCTAAGACATCAACCTCTGGACAAGAAAATCGATATGCAACAAAAGTCTACATCAGAGTAACCTTACCCTATCTTACCCTACCATCACATATACTAAGACACCAAGCAACCTCTAAACAAGAAACTCGATATACAACAAAAGTCCTGACTCCTAATGGTCCCGTTCTATTTAGACTTTCCCAGGGTATTAAGATACATCGGAGTAACCTTACCGTCTCTCGAGCTCCCTATCTTACCCTACCATCACATATACTAAGACACCGACCAACCTCTGGGCAAGAAAATCGATATGCAACAAACAAAATTCCCTTCCTTCTATTTAAACTTTTACAGAATATTACTTACATACACCCAAATAACCTAATCTAACCTTACCCTCCCCTCCCTACCCTACCCTACCCAACTATCACACCCCCCAAGACACCAACCAACCAACCTCTAAGCAAAAAAAACCCAACATACAACAAACAGAAGTCCCCTTCTATTTAAACCTTCATAAGGTATTATTTACATATACTCAAATACATTAGCATTATATCTTACTTGGTAAGACATCGATCAACCTCTGGCCGATGTCGATGTCGATGTCTGCGCTGGGTATATATATATATATATATGCAAGATATTTATAGAAACTAACTTATACCGGAGCGGAGTGAATATCGTATCTTGTATCTGCAGAGTGGTATTGGTATTGGTATATGTAGGTCTTACTCTGTCTGCATTGCGTATGATGCTGTGTATGATGCTTTGTTTTACTGGGCAAGTGGAGTAGGTGGATATAAGATTGTAAATCCAAATCAAATCCAAATCCAAATCCAAATTCAAATTTTTATTTTCATTTTCATTTTCATTTTTATTTCTACTTACCAACACACACATATATATATACATACCTAATACATATAAATATACAAAAATAAAGTCCTATAATACTTAAATTTTAGCTAACTAACTGGATAGGTAGTAATTATTTATCCTTTCCTCCATCTTCATTCACCCATCCATCCATCCATACTACCAAAGTATTCCTTAAAACCAATAAAAACCAACAAACCAACCCCAGGGTATCATTACAAAGAAAAGTACTGTATCGGGATGTTTGGTCCCTTAAAAAAAAAAGAGGAGAAAAAAGAAAAGAAAAACGCTATCATCCACACCTTTTATCGCTGCTCCTCCGATATCCTAGTTTCCACTTCTCTTCGCCCTTTTTCATATCCATATAATTACAAGTACAACTTCACATAACTCATTTCCTCCCTCCTCCCCCTCCCCCTCCAGACGCCCCCTCATCACAAACTCACACTTCATAATAATAATCCTCATCCAAACCATCTCTACTAGGTACCTTACCCGCTCCCGGCTGCGGTCCTCCATACCCATTAGCATCATCCAACCTAACATTCAACAAACGAATCTTCAATCCATATTCACTAACCAGTCCTACGAGTTTATTAGTTTCCGACGTGATGGGCGCTTGATTCAACAACATGAGTAATCCATCCAACCATTCAGATGCAAGACTATGTGTAGGAGGCATTAAAGTAAGGATAGCTTTCTCGGCTGGATCAGTACCATCTGGTTGTGGTTTATTTTCGCCGCCAACGTAACTATTAATTGTGATTTTGGTCGTGGTATTTGGTTTAGATGATGGATTGGTATCTTTGAGGGTTGATGAACTGGAGATACTCGAGCCATCATCATGAGAAGCGGAAACATTGGAAACCACTGAACTAATCGTGCTTAAATCGATTTTTTCAAGTAATTGATCGAGTGTCGGTTCTTTGCTCATCTGGTGATCGAAATCAAAATAGTGTAGAAAACGACGGTTATGCGAAAGTTTGACGAAGCGCCAACTTGTAGTTGGTATTCTTCTTCCTAAACTTTTTGTAGAGGTTGATCCTTCTTCGCTGACGATTTTTGGTTGGATTATTCTTGGAAACCATGCCCCTTGAAGTAAACATCGTATTCTCTGTTCCTTGACAAATAAAAGAGCTTCATGTTTGAGTTCATCTCTCACTTGGTGTAAATGTTGACCCCATTCATCTTCAAACGTCAATTCCAATAACTCCATCTGTAGATTTCGTAGTTTTGAATATTCGAATTCCGCTAATTCTTCCTCTACCTCTAGAACATCTTTTGTCCTCGAAGCTTGCCCAACCACTTGCTCAACCAATATTCGTACGAGTTCAGCAACTTTTATGAAATCATCTTGCTCGGCTCCTGTGGCTTTCCATAACCTAAAGAAAGCTTGCAAACTCGATGAGTGTAGTCTCGACCATTGCAGTAATAAAGGCCGGAATATCTTGTCATAATTCTTAACACCATCCAACACCAGATAAGTTTTTGCATCTTCCGCATCTGATTTGTCAACATCGAAATGATCATACAGAATAGATGTAACCATTAGACTAGCTCTTGCAATGGGGCACCTTTCGCGTAGAGGCTTGGAAGATTGCTCCAGTAGAAGCTTTTGAAACGCGTCTTCATTCTTCCTAACATAATCCGTCAAATCCATCATACCAAGAAATCCGGTTGATTCAAACTCCCAAGCGGGACTTTCGGTCTCGAAGCCTAATCTCCTCCATTTTTCAGGATTATGTTTCCGACTTCCTTTCTTTTCTCCATTTTCTGATACCTCTCCTTTTGCTACAGTTCCATTCGTACCATCTTTCTTCTCAGGAGCACTGGCCAGATGTATTCCCTTCAAAGCTCGTCGATGTTCTGGTCTTTCCAAATCCACCTTCACCTCCCTCCATTTTCCTAATAAAACCTTGGTTAAACTTTGAAATTCCAACAGCGCATGCGACAAGTCTTGCAATGCCGAGCTTTGCATCAAAGTATATGCAGATTTAATAACCCCTAAATCTTGTAATCGTTTGATGAATTTCGGCCACTCCTCCCCAGTCCCACTACTTTTGCTAACATTATCCTTTCCCTGTCCATTGTCATTTGTGATCGCATCCCGCATTAATGCATTCAAAAGCATCAGCGCATTCGCACATAGTAAATGATCCGCCGAATTGAGTTGTGAGACGACCATTTCGAAGAATTGAGGATAAACCGCAACGGCAGGTTTCAAGGCTCGAAATCCAAATGCGCCTGGTATTTTTATACGTCCTCCTGAAGATTGTGGATGGCTCACAATAGCGACCAATATCGACATAGCTCCTCGTAGAATATTGACCAGTGGATGTGTAACGATTAATTCGACCACGCGTTCGACCAATTCTCCTGCACCTTGTGACTCAAATATTTCCCAACCCATATCGACTTCCAGTAAACGACTTAGACTCTGTAAGGAGTATGCGAGGGTATTTGCATTGGTTGTCATGATCAATTGACGTAGGATACTGAGGCCTCCCGAGGAAATAAACACATCTGCGAATGAAGGATCATTAATAGACGATTGTAGCTTGAAGACAGCCATCTTGCGCGTAGCATCTTCATCACTGTTGAGCCTCGAGAGCAACGAGGGTATGTCTGCTTGATCCATTGTGTATAGTCGTGTGCTTGTACTTTTGAGGGATCAATGAAGCTGGGAAATCTGGGGAGTCTGGTCAGGGCGTACGGAGTAATAGGCTTTTGATAACCCCCGTTTTCTCAAATTCTCGATAATTAATTACATTTGTTTAAAATCTTTTTACCAAAAATTCACTTCAGACTCGAGGTTGATTCCAAAAATAGACTAGGATCTGGCTGGTTGTTTGTTGGTTGCAATACGGAGATATAAAAAGTTAAAGGAGAGTTTATTATTTATTATTTGTTTATTTATATTAATTAAATCATGGACCAGAATCCATAAAGTCGCCCTTGGTCTGTGCTTCAGTAGGTAATTTAAGGTAAGTCTTCCCTAGGCATTCAAATCAGTTGATATCGGCAGGTATCATCGGTACCGAAAGTACGGTGTCTTTACAAAGCCATAAAATGTCTTATTTTAACAATTGCCATGACACTTTTATATCACTAGAGAGAGGACTACTGAATTGTTTTGTTTGAAGCGATACTTGTATGATAGGTATGAACTATGACTAACCATGATGTTTGCAACTTACAATTTTTTGTCAATTTCGTAATTCATAGCTTTATAGATTTCCTCAGTGTGACCGACCAACCTTAACCTCACTGTTATGTTATCCCAAAGTTTCACGCTATGCGGCGAAAATACCAAAACTCCGTCCCATATGCCTACGATGATATGTCCATTGTCTTCACAGCTTAATGTGACTATTTTTCATTCATCGTCTTCATCCATCAAACTCAGACAATCCAACTCTGTCCGAATCAACCTATCAAATTCTGCCCTTTCGATCCCAGCTACTTTCGCCAGTCTGTACAAGCTCTTTACACTTGTTGAAATATGTTGTTTGATACCAACTTCATTTTGTTCTCGTGCCTCTGCCCTTTTCTCGAGTTTCGCAACAGTCTCACTTCCACTTGAGCTAGTTCTACTTCCTGGTCTTGGTTGCACGACTTCAACGTATTCACCACCATTCATTATTGCGCTGCTAGACTCTGAATCCCATGGCTTTACCTCATGAGATGGCATGTGGTTTTGTAGATTTTGTTTCAAGGTAGAAGTGATTTGATCATCTTGACCGAGCGACGTTTCGACGGTTCCATTCTGTGCTGCCTCATCTGGATCATGGCTATCCATGGCAGGTTGTACATCGGCATATTGCGCATAATATGAGTCTTCGTCATCAGCACTCTTCGAACCGCTTTGCATTGATTGAGGCGCCGGAGAGTGTTTCGGTGCGGGCGTACGAGAGGGCGTATTGTCATACTGAGCCCAGTAATCATCATCATCATCGTCATCCTCTACTTCGAGATATTTGGAACCATTTGAGACATTGGAAAGAGTGCCACCTGCCCGTGTAGATACTTGCGGAGTTCCAGATAGAAAAGCGGTTTCTGCGGAAGCAATGCTTTTCTTTCCCCATCCTTCTTGATTTTCCCCGATCATATGCTCCCACTTCTCCGATCCTCCAACCATCACCACCACCAAGCTCATCACCGACGCACCATACAAGCCGCACACTCAAAGAAAGATCTCTAAGTATAACGAGTGCTTGCAAAGTCTCTTCATCAATTCGCTTATATTGGATTTCTACCTCACTCTCCCAATCAATCTCCACCTCTCCAGAAACAGGATGTGCTTCTAATCGATCATTTCTTATAGCTTGTTCTAACTTCGAGATATTGGAAGCATCGTAGCAGAGCAGTGGGAGCCACGGTTCATCTGAAGTTGAAGATAAAATTTGGACTCTCTGACGTAAAATTGGCGATAGTAAAGGAAGTAGTGCCGTGGGAGGTTGGGGAGATACAGAAGCTGCAGGTAAAGATGCCAGGAGTGGAGCTAGTAATTGTTCTACTTTCGAAGTTGTTACACTTGTCGACATGCTGAGAAGATTGTGTAGTTGAAGTCCGCTATCACATGCAAATGAATTCAGTTGAAGGGGTTATTGAGACCAGGAGGGAGCTTTGACCAGCGAAGGGTACAATAGTGAAGAATGCTGGTACTTAAAACTTTTGATGATAAGAAAAAACGAAATCAAATCATTGATGAACTGAATAAAGCCAGGAACTGCGATTTACTTAAGATATACCTCTAGAAGTCCTGTGGAGATCTCCTGCAGTATTGGTATTAGCAGTCATATTGAATTGTGATGCGACGAGGTTAAACAGAGAATCGATCTCCTTCCGCCCGAGAGATATCAATCTGGCACGTGCATTGTGGTTCAACATCCATTGCATTGGTATTGTTTCATCTATTTTCTGCATTCCTGCATTCCTACCTGCATATCTTATCCCTCTAACCATTTTAGGAATTTCAATGAAGATTCATTTTAGACATTAATATGTGAGTTGGCATCATTGGTATTTTTTGATGCTTCTTATTTTACATCTATCTTTATTATCTTATATGTCTATTAATCTATGTTGAATGAAGACGCGCAAAATCACCGCAATAGTATACAGTGTTGGATTCAACTCTATAAATTTTACTAACCTCATGTAACATCTTACCTTGGAGGATTCTTCCATCATGTTGGGCTCTCCTGGGCTTTCTCCCATTTCAGTAAAAGTCGGAGAACTCGTTCATATGTCCACATAGTAACGGCACTAGCTGGGGCCGCTTTGAAGAGACTATTGCTGTTAGCACCAGAAAATCCCAAGCTGATCTTCTGCATACCTGACTGTCAATCCTCGATAAAGCCCTCGGTAACCTTCGTTTTGTATTATGTGTCGCATGGTCCGAAAAACACCATTGTAAACTGGAATGTTCTTATGAACGTATCTTTCTCTTGTTGGCCCTTGTACTTGCAACCTCTTCCTGATCAAATCAAATGGAAATATGCCTGTTTTTGCAATAACCGAAGCAAGAACTCCAGCAGTTGCATCTCCAGATCCAAAAGGCATGTGTAGAGTACCTAACGGGACACGTAAAGTCTCGTAAGTGGCAAAGAAAATCCCCATGTATGGTATAATTTGTCCAACTCCAGCCCCAAGTCCTTGGAAAAACCCCCTCGGTCCTTCATTAACGGCAATGTCACGGATAGAGGCTCGGAGAGAAGTATATATCCTCTCTACTCCTTGCGCGGCGAATCGTGTCCGAAGTAAATCAAGAGGATAAGTGGCGGTCGTAGCGACAGCTCCTGCGGATGCTCCGGCAATGAAACTTTCAGCAGCAGCTGGCATTCTATGTTCCCCGACAGTATCTTGCAGGGCCAGCGTAACAGATCTATACGTCGTGAATTGAATCGCACTGTATGAAACATACATCAACTCCGCTGGAACATTTCCCTTCCATAATGCCGACAGTCCCTCCTCTCGGAAAATACGTTTGATGGTAGGAAGTGTGCCTTTGTATATTAGTGATCCTCGCAGATCCCGATGAGACAGAGGGTCTGATGCGGAATGTGATTGCAATTGCAGGCGAATCTTAACAACGTCCAAGGGAGCGATTACGAATCTGCGTGAAAAGTATGAGTATAACGAGATTTAAAGTTGACCAATTATGTATTTACCTGGCAATCAATCCAGCTGTTGCACCAGCTATCATTGATTGGGTTTTGGAGCCCTAGATATGCATCAGTTTCTCGATTTTGTGGGACAGTGGTACGTTTATAAAACCTTTAGCCTTACCTCATCCTTCAGATGCTCAGCGCTTCCAGACATACATCTGACGTTCAGAATGGTATTGAAGCTTGAGATTGGATATTGATATCAATCCCGTATGCTCTAAATTTTTAAGGAGGTATGTATGATAGAAAAGCAATGAGAAGAGTACGCTATGTCTAAAGAAGGATAGTTTCCAGCATAAAAATGTTACGTAATTCAGCCCCTCAAAGCTTCTGGTTGGAAAATATAGTCACGTGATATCAATGACACTCTCATCTCGGCTCGTGGGAAAATGTAAGGTGGCTCTATCTTGACAGTCTTAGTACTGTTTGGCAGGGAGTAGGCCCATATACTAACATTCAATCCTTCTCCATTTCAAGTCAATATATCTTCAAGTCTCGCTTTCATAGACAAGAATCAAGAATTAGAAAGATGAGTGCCTTGCGTCTTGGCCTGAAATGTGGTCGTCGAGCTGTGACATCACGCCCTCTTTTGGCAGCCCTGCGAGTCTCTCATATCCATCGAAGATTGTTTGCAACTGAGAGTAGCGACACAAATCAACCAAGTCTTCATGACACACCTCCCTCATCCAAGCAGACATCCGGCTCACAGGTATTATAAGGGTTTTTTTTATGTAAGACTTCCGTTAACCTGAAATCAGAACGCAAAACCCCCTCTCGACTTTGAGATCAATGATAGTTCTCAGGTCATAAAAGTCAACGGCGTAGCTTATCCCCCTTTATTCCTCCGCGATGCTTGTGGCTGCCATAGATGCGTTGATCCTTCCACAAAACAGAAGAACTTTCAAACTTCCGACATTCCTTCTGGGATCAGGGCCACTTCTATTCTAACTGATGGAAATGGAAATTTAATAATTTCATGGAACAACGATATTCCCGGCTACGGATCAGACCATGTTTCGTCGTTTTCCGAAAAGTTCTTCGAAACGAATTTTTCACCCAAAGCCTATCACAACGACCGTCGTAACACAATCAGACCTATCAGGTGGAATGCAGAAAGGATTGCTAAGAATCTGCAATATGTAACCTTTGATGATTACATAAACACCGAAGAAGGTTTGTTTAGAGCTTTGATCATGCTTCGGGATTATGGGCTGCTCATTCTTAGAGACGTGCCAGAGTCAGAAACATCAGTTGTTGATATCGCGAAACGTGTTGGTAATCTTAGGGACACGCTATATGGAGTTACCTGGGATGTTAAGTCTGTTTCTGAGGCTAAGAATGTAGCCTATACATCTCAATATCTGGGGTTACACATGGATTTGCTGTATATGACTAACCCTCCCGGGTTTCAGTTCCTTCATTGTTTACGAAACACCTGTTCGGGTGGTTCGTCTATATTTTCCGATGCTTTTCACGCTGCTGCGCAGCTTGATGAGCATAATTTCGACGAGTTGTGCAGACAAAAGGTCCCCTACCATTACCGCAACGCTGGCGAACATTATTTTTACAAACATCGAGTGATATCATCCAAACCACCAAAGCCAAAAGCTACAAAATTCAGTAAAGTCGCTGCTATTAGGCATATTAATTATTCGCCCCCATTTCAAGCCACATTTGATGTCCCAGAGAATTCGGTACCGGTGGCTGAAGCTTTAAGGCAATTTGCATCTCGAGTAGAGGCACCTGAAAACATGTATGAATACAGGTTACAAGAGGGGGAATGCGTCATTTTTAATAACAGAAGAGTACTTCATGGCAGGAAAGAATTTGATACATCAGCTGGGGAGAGATGGCTTAAGGGAGCTTATATTGATACTGATGTTTTCGTGAGTAGGTACCGGGTCTTGGCCGAAAAATATCAAAATCAAAACCAGGATTTCCTTCGTACTCATGCTAGACTTATCTGTTGGGATATTGAGAACCCGGAGACTGGTAGGATGGAAAGTGATCCTCTTAAAGTTTGGGAGACAAGTAGAGACCTTCCCCAGACTGAGGGATATGCAAATATTATCTGAGGATGTTTTCGAGCAGTTTAGCAATTCAAAGCCCTTCAAGAGGCATACAGAGTTTAGGATTTTCAAGAGTCCGGAGTGTAGTTCATCATTGAGGGCTGCTCGTTACTCGAGGTATCGGCCAATATCGAACATCCAATTCACTTAAAGTATTAGGTACATTTGGGATATCAAGCTATACCCAAAAACTCGGCCTTTTAAAAATTTTAAAACGTTTCGGGTCCATTCCGGACAATTGGAAATCCTGACCTGGTTATTAGGCCCATTCATGTCCAAAGTTGTGTATGATAGTGTGTGCATCCAACTGTAAATCTAGTTCTCTATACTTCGAAGAAATGAAAAAGGCCGCCTCGTAAGCATATGTCTTTCGCGCCTAAGCAATGTTGAACATGTACCGGATCATTCTACTCCTACTCTCATCTTTTTTCAGACATTAACATGCCTGCAATAGGTTTTTACCAACCAGCTCGCATTGGAGTGACGCGTTATATTTGTTGCTCTTCTGGGCCACTCATCTGTCATTTAGTAAATCAGAATGAAACTCCGTTCATATTCCGGTTTTAGATTTCGGGCCTCATAAGCTTCACTGTATATTTCGTGTTGGTTTCAAGGAGATCGCTTACACAGAGATACACGCGTAGCAATCTCGTCGATTGTCTTTTCTGCTCATTCGTGCAATGGCGTTCTGGAAACCTTCATGTGCTCAAGCTCATGCGCTTCAATAGAATACATGGAATGGATGATTTTATACCATTTTAGAGTTGGGCGGTAAGCTCCTAAGGTTCAAGCCTTATGAAAATATGCTTATTCAGTGGTAGTATAAAGGCATACATGATTGACATCAATATCGGAGGCTTGAATACGCGTTCAAGTACTGCAAATGATTTGGATCTTGACTCTTAGAGTGAAGAATATTCGCCCCTCGGTAAATTACCTAGGTCTTGGCATTCAGGAGGCTGAGAATAGTTATTACACATTTCATCCGGTCTTCCCACTGCTTTGAAGGCCTATATGGTAAATAATAAATAACCTGAGATTTACTATCCAAAATCCTCCGTTGTAATTTTACGTCCGTTTTCACAAAGTTTTGCTGCATACACGATCTCTCATCTAGAAACTGAGTGTCATCCCGACGTGCTTGACTTCAAAGGTACTAATGACGTACTCACCAACACTCCATCTTTATCCCGCAGCCAGTATCACGAAGCGAAAAGAATACAGGGATGGATTATCTTCAAGAGCTGGCGGTCCTGATGCTGATTCTTCCATATTTATTCGAAAGGGGCTGTAATTTTTACCACTTATAGCGGCATCTTGTCACTCTGACAGTAGGCAAGTATTGGTTATCATCGATTTTACACATTTTACTAGACCAGTATCTTCTGGCTTCAATAACATAAATCGTTTCTGGCGGCAAATGTGTTTAGATATTATATCCATTTTATGATATTAGCGGACATTGGTCCAAATAATTTTCGAATATTGTGACAGGATATACCGGAAAACTCTAATATCTACTATCTGCACTCATTACAGCTCGCTACCCATCCCCTGAAAAGTCAAGAAAAGTTCCTGCAACGTCCGACAAAATCAATTCCTCTAAACGTATCTAGCAGTTGATACCAGCGCCATCGAAACAACACTGAGGATCACTACTAGCGCACTCACCCGGAGGACTACAATTGCACATTGCTCAAAGAGGTGAATATTATTCATTAACACAACAGTCCGGATTAAACTTACCCCGCCTTGCTCCAAATAATCGTCCCCAGCACAGAGTTCGCAGTCTCTAGTTGTTCCAAATTCTCTCATTTCCAAACCCGTGGGTGGTGGGATAGGAGGAATGATAAGCACGATGAAACATCCAATGGCCCATTAGTTGTGCTCACTCACCATCGCGCTCCAGTACTGCGATCTCAAGCCAAAAATTCTGTGTACTCCGAAGCACTATTTCCAACCCAGAAATGTGAAATAGTATGAACTGACCATAATTAACCTCTGTGCTTGAAAAAATAAAACGGGATATTCAACAAAGTTGAGGTCAAAGCTTGTCATTCCGACACCGATTCCTAGACTCTGGAGTTGTTGTTGAGTAGCTGCGGATCGAGCAAACAGAAACAGGAAACCGTAAAGATTGATTTATTAGCACTGCTTTGAAAAGGAGAGAAAGTACTATTCTAGATCATCCAATGGCAGGAGATTCGGAGGCCCTTGTGGATTGAAGGAAATTTTGAATTGAATGCAAGGTGAGATGTTTTCTCAAGAGCCTAGGAATGCATTTAAAGCTAAACATTGACACTTGATAAACTACGATGTAAACCTAGTTTAAAACTAAGAATACGAGATTCTCACAAGAACGCTCATCACAATTCAGATTTGATGTCAAGAGCCAGTCTACGCCATTAGCATACTAGCATCTTATTAAATTAAATCGGTAGCCATGTTGAAATAACTAGCAAGAAGATAATGCTGCGTCCATGGTCCAAAAGAATTTAGAAATAAAGCTCTTTTCCAGTCATAAACACATGAATTTCCCCAAAACTTCCTAGTTAAAGCCCATATTTAGCAATGCTCAAGACAGCGCGAACCAAAAGCCCAATATTAGAATCTAGACTGCCCGTGAAAGAAGCAAACACGAGGAGACCATTAGCAATCCCATCTCGAGACCTACTTCAAAGTCCCCTACACTTTATAAGGTACTGATAAGCGATCAACTTCCCCAACACAAACTATCATATCATTCAGTAGGCAAAAATGTTAGATGGAAGCACGTATGCCACATATCGCGGTACAGAATTTCGCAGCAACTAAACCGGTAAATTTTTGCACCGGCAGTCATATGTGTACGTATTTGCTAAAATATGTCAACGAGGAAAAGTACACCTGGCCTAACCGTAACTCCTCCTCCTCTTCCTTTCCGCTCGATCAACAACACGGAAACCCGGTCGTGCGAGTAGGTCAGGCTCTTATACGGCGCAACTAACGTTTTTAGTATAGAGAAATAGACCAAAAATATTCCGCCTAAATAAAACATTCGAAACAATGTAAGATCTTATATCTTCACAGAAAAGAAACACAAAACCACTGATGCAGAAGACATCGAAATCTCCAAGGCCCAATTGAAAATAAGAAGAATCATTACCAAAACTATCACTTGGAAAAGAAGAAAGGGTGCATACATAGGCAATCCCCCCTTCACCTTACCGATCCATGTAAATGCAATTTCCGCAGCACAACAACCAACCAACAACTAACTGATAAACCAACCAACCAACCAACTCAACCAATATAACCCAATACCCCTATTCCCAATTAACAACGCCCTATCCACTTGTTCAATCTTCACTGTCCACCGTCCAAACCACTAATTATCTAATCAAAAATACCAACAACATCATATCCAACTCATATCTAGTCCAACTCATACCTACTATCTACCTATCTACATACACACCATCACTCCCAGTCTATTTCAGACCACAATTTCCACACCCAAGACGCTGTGCTACATGTCACATGTCATATACGAGATGCAGTAAATAACACACCATACCACAACACAACATAACAGTCGTTTCCAGCGGATTGTCACTCATTATCTACCTAGAGTAACCTATTAAAAACTATCTTTGTGTAATTAAAAACAAAATAAGAATAGTAGTATAACCACACACACACATCTACCTAGTATTTTTGTATGATATAATGACAAAAAGAAAGATTTACCTAGGTACTTAGGTATCTAGGTATTGTATCTTAAGTCTTAATCAATCAATTTGCTGCTTTGGATTTCGTTGTAATTAACTGTATCTTGTACTTGCGGCCATGTCATTGAGCATACGTAGCAGAAGAGAGAGGATTGAGGAATTGGAACTGGAATTGAAGGGATTTCTCAAGCGGGATACTTAGGAGAAATAGCGACGGGGTGATGAAAGAAAAAATAATCGGTATACTCTACCTTCTCGGAATTAAAACATCGATAGTGGATTTAATAATCGATATTCATTCCGATGTTACCTTCCTTTCTCTCAAATTCTGTAAATTTAATTGAAAACAGACATTAAATTCCCAGGTTGCTAATGATAGTGGTATCAACATCAAAATTAAATATCGCATCATAAATAAACATCAACCATCTCACCAATTAATAAGTAAGTACCTAGCAATCAATACCTAGGGACCACACAAAGTTTTTCCCTCCTCCGTATCCCCAATCCTATGAAGTGAATCAAAAAATATTCATTCATTTCCTACCCAATAAACTCCATTCCGATATATTATATCCATCGAATCCAATCATCGTGTTATCTCCACATTGCTTCTCATCATTCCCGCATATCCACTCTCGCTATCTGTATATGAAAAGGGTCTTTCTCTCTCGGGAGAAGGTGCGCCCGCGATCATACTCGGGCTTCTGCTTGGGACGGGTAGCTCTATCGGGCCTTTTCCTTGATTTTGCATTTCTTTTCCTTGCATTCTGTGGTTTACTGATTAGCCGCGAGTTTTTTCATATCTTATGACAAAGTTCAAAAAAGCTAAAAGAAATGGTCAAAACATACCTCAAAGCATCTTGCGCACTGCGATCATCCATCTCGCTCAATGTAGACCCACCATATTGTTGAGCGGACGAATGTGACTCGTGGTTATACGCGGGATTAGGGAAGCCCGGGCTCCCGAGTGGACTTCCGACCGACACACTCTGATATTGACCATTTCTAACCGTCTGCATACCCACTTCATCCATCGGTGGACTTCGACTTCTAAAACTATTTGCATCGGGATCCATATAAGCGCCGTAGTGAGGCGAGAAGCGTCCGGACGCAGTGTCCAAACCCGAGAGACCAGATGAGAATTTCGACATGCTGCGATAATTGACTTCGGAAACTGACTTGCCACCTTGTGACATGTAAGAATTATGGTTATTGTCAAAAGCATCGTTTGTTTGAGGCCCGGTCGAGCCATTGTGGAGAACTTTCTTCATGGTTCTGTGACGGCCGCACATGTAAAATAAGGCTCCAGCTAAAGCTATTACTGCGACTGCGCCAATAACGATACCGGCGATTGCGCCAGGTGGGAATGGTTTTTGAGAGTCAGTTCCGGCAATTGGCTTTGAGGTCTCTAAAGGGAAATATTCATTAGGAGAGAACTCCATGGTTGAGTTCTCGGCGTACGCGAATTGAACATCGAATGTTTGCGTAGCATTTGGATTAATGACTCCGATCATGCCATTCTGACAAGCCCCCGGAGCTGAGCAGTAGAAAAATATGGGCTCTGTATCATTAATGAGTAAATTATATATCGGTGGCTAGATAAAATCAGTCAGCATCAGTGATTAATTCGTAAGGCAATAGATGTTGGGCTAACATTGTTCGAGACAATAGAAATAGGTTCGAAACCACTCCAAAATCCGACCTTCCCTGCGCCGGTATCTTCGTAAGGTATGCATGCCTCTACGAAGTTGGAGAATCAGCAATTGCCTACGAAAGGATGGTTTCGGGAGAAAATACGTTTGTACTCTGCTCTTGCCACTGAATGGTTAAGAGGATAGAAGCGAAATTCTGTAACAATCAGTTAGTTATTCATCGAGTCGATATTTTAGATTGATTCCCCACCAATGATATCCCCAACATTCGCGGTCAATGATCTGGGAGTGTAATTGAGGCCATCCTAATAACTATAAGCATTTAAATTGTGGAGCAATTGCGATCGAGGCATCGACTCACTGCGCCGACCGATACGACATGCGTCGCAGCAGCAGAGCTCGATGAGCTTGTGGATGAACTTGTGGCCGAACCAGAATCGGATGCTGATGATGCGGAGCTTGATTTTGACGCCGAAGCAGTAGTAGTTTCCGTGGTAGAACTTTCCGCCCGGACCGAAGCAAGGATTGAGAGCCCTAATAGACCGAACCGTCTCAACAGCATCGTATTGACCGTTGAGTCGTCAATGAAATCAATTAATGTGACATGTAAAGAACGAATGTTGTCATGATATTGGGAAACAAAACAAATAAGAACAATGTAAGAAACGTGTGCTAGGGCAGAAATCAGGCGGAAATATTACTCCCATGCGGGGGTGGTTGTCCATATCAAGAAGACCTAATCAGCAAAGCCAGCCCCCATAAAAAGATACTTGGTACTGAATGTACAGGCAATAACAACATGTGCGGCTGAGTAAGAAAACAATGTGGTAATTCTTGCAATTCTTCATGTAGTATCTAATGAGTAGGCTTGGCATAAAGTACGGCAGTGTATCAGCTGATGCCTCTGGGAGAGGTAGGAAAAATTCACGCTCATGTTGAAGCCATCGCTTTGTACCAAGCATTTCCTTCTACCAGTGTGTACACAGCAAAGCCGTTCGTGTCGGTTGGAAGCAGCCGTGTCGGAAGTATTGCCATGGGAAGACAATGAGCGGATCTGCCTTGGTAGCAATATAGCATGGATGCAATTTATCCACATGCAAGTAAGTTCATATCTTCAGAAGAGCCATGCCTATATGGGAAGGATTGAGTGATTCAATATCGGATGCAGCCTCCACCTCCGTAGGATTCTGCATGGAAGATGGGGGCCACGGACGTTGATTGAACAGAATTCAGGCATATAACCGATCCTTGTCACATAACCGAACCAATAAAAGGTACAAGATTTGACGAACATCTAAAGCCTTACGCTTTGACTGGACAGATCCCTGCCGGTAACCCTTACCTGCTTACATTTCGTATTGCCTGATTTGAAAACCCGCGTGGAAACTCATGTGGAAATCTCTTTGAAGGTGACAAGACTCCGAATTTTGACCAACAGATGTATATAACATATTTATACAATTGACAAGAGTATGTTCTTGTATGAAGGTATATGGCAAACTTTTAAATCGATCATTGAACCTTTTTCGTCTTCGCCTTCTTTTCTGAACCTGGTGACTCCAGAAGACCACTTTCGACCGCCAAAGACCATAGACACCATAGATAACAAATACCAAATCCAGCGACACCAACTCCAACATTTAAGATTACCCAAAGATCTGGATACATTGGAGGTGGCGTGTAGAACACTTCGCCCAAGTGCCAACCGAGCATTGCCTCATAGAAGACCGTGTGGATTAGCGTTGTTCCGAATCCTATCCAATTGCCATCGTTATATTGTGCATATACCTCAAAAGCGAAGGGTGGAAGTCCAAGGAGGTATAGCCACAAAAGAACAAGCACAAAGTAAGGAACTCGCAACTCTTCTCTTTGCAACAATGGAAACATTGTAAAGGCACCAAGCACGTTCGCAAATGCTATCCATGATCGAGTTCCTTTGCTAAGCCCACCTCGACCAGCAAGTATCACAGTCATCGGCATTAGGGGTAGCAAAACGCTTTTCTCATGAACCTGAAAACTGAAGAGAAAGAATCCCCAAGCTGATGTCGCTAAGGCTAAAGGCAACAGGTCTCTCCGTGGCTTGAAGAATATAATAAGGCATGGAGGGGTAATGGATGCCAAAGTGAAAAGTAGCGAAGCTTTCTGAAGAAGATCTTTATCAAAGTTTCGAAGCTTGATAACGACGTTCAATGCACACCAGAAATTGGCTACCTTATCTTCAAAAAGACCTCGTGCAAAAGGGAAGACTCGGTATATGACCTGTGCACCTTGTTGTAGGATAGGGAAGTACCATGCGCGATAATCCAGCTTATATGAGAGATGGCTAAGAACCGGTAATGGCGCAGCATAACCATCGAGCTCTGGCCGAGCACTGATACCGCGATTTTTATCGTAAAGAGCACCCAAGAACAGAGGCAGAAATAGGATCGCAAACGATGCCAACGTTACAATCGCGATGCCTAGAAATCTAGGGATATTAATAGCAGGAAAAATGCAGGCACCTAGCAGATATGC
This sequence comes from Sclerotinia sclerotiorum 1980 UF-70, assembly GCF_000146945.2. Classification (NCBI taxonomy): domain Eukaryota; kingdom Fungi; phylum Ascomycota; class Leotiomycetes; order Helotiales; family Sclerotiniaceae; genus Sclerotinia; species Sclerotinia sclerotiorum. The sequence goes on from NW_001820826.1 coordinate 645,179, forward strand.
GAACATTGCAGGCGCATAGTATAAAGCCATCTGTTTGAATCCCAATGCCATGACAAAAAATACACAACTCCACATGTATCTACCAGCAAGGACACTAGACATGCTAGCCAAAACCAATCCGAGCATTACTGTATTGTATTGAAAGTGTGCGTGGTCGATAAGGATTGATCCTGGCTGCATGAGTATCGCTGTCAATGCAATTGATGCCGTCCATATATTGACAGTTTGCAGCTTGCTTAATGCGTCGAACAAAGATGACCGC
>NW_001820826.1:645943-746513 GCF_000146945.2 Sclerotinia sclerotiorum 1980 UF-70
TGGATACGTAGGTTGATTTCCGCTTGTACGTCTGCGCCGCCGGCGATGTAGGGGTAGCTATTGAATCACTCTCAGACATAGCTTTTTTAGATCGTTGACCTCGCGAGCGAGGTTTGTGCGGAGAGGGAGACTGCCCAGCCATTGTCACCGAAGAATTGATGTCAAAAAATGTACATTTAGCATTGCTTAAAATAAAACACAGCACCGAACATTGATTTTGGTTCAGTTGGTGTGTTAAGTTGGTGGGGCATGCGATGAGCTGCCACAAATTTTAGCCTTGCGCTTGATGACAACGCTCCAACGCTTCCACTTTTGCATTTCCATCCCAACCCAATTTTCACCCGCAACGATCTAGAGAATTTTTAAGCGCCATGTATTTCTAGATTCTGTTGATCCTTGAATTGATCCTTTCAGATAATTTACCGCAGATATTACTTCTAGAAAGGCTCTATCAACTGTAAGCTCAGTACTACACCAATACACAAAAGTCCCTACACAGAAATAATATTCTTCACACCACGATTTATATTCCATACTGGCAAATGCAACTCGGGATTTTCTTTCCCGACTGCTGAAAATGAGTACACAAATTTCTGACGACCATGCTCAGTATTCTGGCTAGAAGATGTTTGTGATGGGAAAGTGTTCACAGCTTTCCAGTGAAAGAACCGTTCAAAGGAGATGCAACAATCGTGCTAAAAATGGATTGATTATTTATACTAGTCATGGAACAAGGTACAGAAGCTACATCAAGAGCATTCTTTTAGTCCGCTTCCTCTTCACAGAGTCCAGTATTGAAGTATCGTCTGTTACCGTCCCGAGCCCTTCAAATGCTTGCAGATCGTTTACGCGATCGAAGCGATACAGTAAAGCTGTAAAGGATCGTGGTTCCTCTGGTTTATGGTATGGTATGTGGATTCTGTACAGTATCATGATTGCGCAAAGGAATTCTCCCTGATCGAAAGCTGCGTTGGATGTGCGGCAATTCGGATCTTTGCACGATTCTTAAATCCTTATATTCTTCCTGTTGTCTAGGTTACAGTATGTAGTCTGTGGTAGCGAAAATCTCTCTAGGCCTATCATATTGTCGATCTGTCAGGAGAAGCTCTCAGCAACTAAGTCCAATGACAGGACGAACCGACGCACAATAAGATATCTGCTGACGATCATATCCATCAGTTAGCGCTTGACGATACTCCTTCCTCTCAACTTCACCGCTGGCCGGCATGGGAAGAGGGAGGTTTGTTATGGTCTTTTATAACAGGACAGTAATATAACTACAAGGAGGTAAAATCCAAACACGATAAATGAGCTCGTTCTCTTGCGATTTTTACTCCACTTAAACTGCCGAAGTGCTGAAACACTTAATATCCTACACTATCAACATGTTGTTTGGTGATCGAATCCGAAAACCACTTGCGCCCAAGGGACTGCCAAACCTGGCTGTGCCAATATCCAAACTCCATGCCCTATTTTCCCCCGGAACACCATCCAATATCCCCGCCCAGAAACATTACCACATTTAACCCTTCAATGAAGTGCAATTTTCGTGACGTTTCGAAAACGATTCGGGGATGTCAAGCATAAAGATCCGCGAGCAGGTCATTCATCGTCTTTTTTCTGTATCTTCAATGGTATTTATACCTATATCATCTAATGTGCAATCCAAGGATAGAATGATTGCTGGTCTTTGACACAGCAAGGCACCTTGAGATCTTCTGTGATCCTAGAATTCCAGTTAGCGACCAATTTTCAACGTTCCCATCCATCCAAACAAACCATTAAAGTGCTTTTCCGTCTCTACTTCCGTTTCCAGCGACTTGCTACTTTTAGGCTCAACAGTGAGGAGCAATGGCTCACTGGCCATGTTTTTTGTGCATGCTTGACGGCAGCAAGCTCCGACGAAAGCTAATATCAGGACCAGTAAACCCATGCCGAGATTTACCTGGACATTCGGTTCAAGGTTTGTCTCTAGTGCTTTTAACATGGTGGCTAGACACATATTGTTTAGTAGCGGCTGGAGAACGATGTCGATATGTATATTCAGAGAGTATTGATGGTATTGGACGATTCAAAATTATATGTGATGCATAGATCTTCGGTTGCTTAGGATGGATGAAATGTAAAGGATGAGAGCAAGAGTAGGATTTTAAAGTTGGATTTGTTGGTGAGCCTGGTGCGACTTCCTCAGTGTTTTTGACGTATATATATTTTGGAAGCGCTTCCCAAGGCTTTCTTGTATAGTGCCACAGATAGCCTGGATCCTTCCCAAATCCCGGAGCGCGGGGCAATTTGAAGATGTGGAGGCTTCTCGCAAAGAAATGCAGCGCGGCGTTACCAAAAAGCTTCAAACCGGATTCCGACATAGAAAATTGTATGATACGCCGGTATTATGAACAACTCGAAAGGGGCGAAGTATCAACATGTTCTAGGCATGAAATTATACTATATTAACACGAAGTACTATAAATAGTTCAATGAAGAATTACAAATCTTTTTGTTAACGGCAATTACTCCCATACCCCTCAAAATGAGTTTAATTACTTTTATGCCTTTCAATTGAACCTATTTTACTCTTATATTCCTTGTCATAAATTTTATCTTCAAATAATAAGATTCTAGCCTTATCAACTAGAATCTTGAGGTTGATCCACAGACAACGGATCCCACGCTCCACTATGGATTCTACCTTTCCATCATAAATTCGGATCATTATAAATCCCCGAATAATATTCTAATTATTTAGGAATAGATAGATTCAATTATATAATCCAAGGGGCATGGAAGTAAAATAGGGTCATTTTGGAGGGTATCAGAGTATCTAATTTATTTCATTTTAAGGGGCATAAAACTAATTCACCGTATTCTTAAACAAACTGACAAATAATTCAATTAATTAGAAGTATTAACCTTATACTTTATTCCCGAACCAAATCGGAATCTAAAAGGTTAATAGAGAAAGAAACCCCTTAACAATCCCCACCTCTCAGATTCCCCTTTTTTGAAAACCATCTATTCCGTACTTCCCGGCTTTATCGGCTTTTCCACGCATTGTATTGTCCTATCATCCGAAAACCTTAATTCCACGTATCGTCGTATATCTTTGCCGCCATTCTAGCCCGAACACATGAATTAAGCCATTTTTGATTTCCCCTTAATATTTGATCGAGCGACTGATTCACCGGTTCGAATAAGTATGTATACCTTTCGAGACCTCGGCCGTCATGTGCATGTCTTTGGCTCTAGCATTTGGAATTCGGCGGTATATTATAATATCGATTTCATGAGCAAGCAAATCACTTCGAGGTTCAAAGTAACCACACAGAGCTTCCTGGTGGCGTTTGCACTCTTTGAAATACAGGACAAGCACTCCCCTCTCCATTACCAAGGATATACATTTCTCTCATTAATTCTTTGTACGAAGACTCAGCTCATACCAGTATAAACCCGAGAGCTTCAAGCCGGACATGAACACGCGCTTGGCCATGCTCTGAAGGGACTGCCTTGGCGTCTGATCTTAACCATATGATATCATACATGAAGCCATGCCTGTTGGTACAGCCATAATTAGATCAAATCTGCATTGCACTTCCACGGGAAGTAAAATCAAGCTAGGATTTCTTCTCTTCCATTGGCCTCTTATTTTTCGAGTATAATAGAGCGCCTCTCTCGCTCCTATTGATCGTTCTTCATCAGTCACTAATAATTAAAAAAAGTCACATTCATCACATTTTCATGGCATATTGACAAGTAATTTTTCATAATTCAAATCATTTAACATTCTTGAGTAGGAACCAGGTTTACCAATTCAACGAAATTCTGAGCAATTCTCCGGTGGGTCAATCAAGCGTCGCCGAAATACTTCAGACAAATGAAAAAGGGGCAAATTCCTTACCTTCGTCTTCTTCAGATCTTCCTCTTGATTGATCCCCAAATTGTCTTACCGATTGCCTTGATCTTCTCTCTTTTTCTTTGGTTTCTCTTCTGAGGATTAGATTCTGGTGCAAGATCGGCTGTACTGCTGCGCATCATTTCATCGACAGCCTGTTGATGTTCTTTGTGTCTTGCCGATTCCAAGTTCATTCCTTGGTCTGGATCAAGGTGTGCGTCAAAAGATCGTCCAATGGCCATACCACGTTGCCGACCTGGCTGAGACATGCGCATTGGTGGACTTTCAGCGCCTTCTCTCTGAGATAACATGGTATATCTCCAGCTTTCTGTAGGGAAAGTGAGGGTTTGGGACAATGCGCTTGTGGTCTCTTCTTCGAAGTCCTCTCCGTATACTTTCTTGAACCTCTCATGTTCGCAACGGGGGCACTCACTGCGTGATACGGCTAACAAGAAGCCAAGCTTGTCCATTCCGAGAACGGGAAGTCTTCCTTCGTCTTCCGTACGGAATCTTCGATGTCCACAACGGTACTCCGTTACAGCACCACGACTATTATCAAGATTGTCAGGAGGATCGAGCAAAGGACTTGGTGGTGGGGAAATGATGACTTGGTCATGGTCAAAATCATTGTGCTGACACTCGCCGCATTCGCTTCTGTGTTTGATCCATGTTGTGTCGGGTCCGGCAATGCATTGCCCTTCCTTTGTAGTACCATCGGTATCTTTTCTTTTCCTCCTGACAATATTGGACCAATACTGATGTCCGCAAGTGAAAGTTGTGATGATACCCACAACGAAAATCATGGCTGCGGTTGTTTCGTTTAGTTTTGGGAAGAAATATTACTCTTCGGTCAAAAAGTCTGATACAAAAGATTGTGTATTTAGTTTTGATGTCCTAAATTTTTTGTGATCTAAGCTTGAGTACTGTTTCGCTGAGGAGGAACGAAGTTCCATCAAGAAAGCTATGGAACCTTATATAGGATTGGAGTTAATTGTTCTGAATCTGTTCTGGCACCGTGTATGTTGCAGTTGTTGTTTCCATCGGCTGTTTGCCGTTCTTTCTGTAGCTGTCAAGGTGACAGATCATGCAGAACAGCAGTGTTGTCTCATACTGAACATATCCATGAATCTGAGACATGGATCATGGAACAATGAACAGGTCTCAGCTACCATTTGTCTGTTCACCCCGATAGCTTCTTGTGATAGTTCTACTGGTTTGTTGAGGTAGAAATATACGTCAGTCAAATCTGATGTTGATCACGTTTTATTATCTCCTAGTGCTCTTTTTGGCCTGTCATTACCATTTCACATACAATATCAGCATCTCAATGTCTAGCATACATATTCATGATTGTGATGAGTGCTGGATCCTCCCTCGTAACACTAAATTAAGGATATACCTTATAGTACTCTGTTGAACCCAATACTCATTTCCAAACCATGTTTTAACCACGTTTTTCCATGTTTTTAAGATACATCACATGACCTTCAAGACAAGCGACTCCTGAGAAGTGAAAGGATTTGGGATGTAAGCATACTTCAATGGCAATGATTTGCTGTTTGTGTGGGAAATATTTTATTTTGAAAGCTAGCATGCAGCATTACTCAGCATACTATTTCACTCCTTATGAGGGCTATCATCTTTCACAATCTTTGTGCACATTAGTTTTGGAGAGAAAAAAAAAGGGAGCGTGTCAATCGCATGGGTAGAAAATATTGATTCAGGGTTTGGGTTTCTGTTCAATTTAGGGTTATTCTCGAGATACTATTCAGTTGATACGAAATGAAAATACAGAACATTCAACAGCGCGCAACATTTCTTTTCATCATCTTCAAATCAGTTCTTCGACTTCTTTTCGATCGCAAGCACAATGCTCCCTACTTTGCTTGGTTGACCGGCAACTTCAAACGAGAACATTGGCAACGGGAGGAAACATTCAGTTTCCGGGGGGCTTTGTGGCTCACTTGGCCCCAACACAGGTGTAATTGGAACCACTTCACGGTGGTACAACCCTTCGTCCACATCATCCCGATGCTTGCGTGTGAAATCATAAGCGCCGTTCTTGAAAAGTTCAGCAAACTTATTAGCGAACGGATCTACACAAATATCGTCAAGTTCTTCGCTCTCCGTATCAGTGATAATAGGGTGACGTCTGAGCGGATCTGGATCCACCTCTTCGCGTTCCTTCTCATCTATATATTGAACTGACTTTTCGAACTTGACTGATTTACCTCGCGTGTAAAGGGGCGGAAGTGAGGGGCTACCTTTCCGACAACTTGAGCACAAAGCTGCGGAATCCGCTTGCACAAATCTGGGCGAGCTTCCGCAACTCAAATTTCGGATAATGCCCTTAAATCCTGGTACTCGTTCAGTGCCGATTCGGGTCGAGGTAGTTTCTACGTGTCCGCAAGCGAACGTGGTGGAAAGGGTTGGTGACATGCTTACTTACAGAAGGCTTCCTGTTACTCTGTGCGGTTAAAACCGTATAGTGTGTTTTTGCAAGTCAACCACCGTTGATTTTTTAAAAAGCAGTCGCTAGATTCATTTGGGATTTTTAGCTCACTTATGTTTAGTACAGAACCTTGTTCCGATATTGTTTTGAGAATCTGCATCACGGGCCAATATAGCCGATTCTAGCTAGTAAATATTCTAGAATGGGCTATCTTTGTGGTAAATTGTCTTGAAAGATAAGCTATCCGAAACAAGGATGCGACATTCAAGTGGTGGTTGGTTGCACGTAGTCACGTGATTATTCTCGATGTGTCTAGGGGATTCGGGTGACATCTAATTGGACCCTCGATTGGCTCGATTTGATCTTAAATTGTGTAAGTTTACAGCTTTTGAGAAGATTTATGCTAATCAGCGGTTTTCTAGATGTTGTTATGCTTTACGAGTAGTAACTGCGAAAGATAATCCTGTCGCTATTGTGCCGATGAATATTTCGTAGTGAAAATGCTCTTATGTGTCATGATGTGCATCAATATACTTACTATCAATTAATATTCCAACATTGGGGATATGTTGGCTGGATGATAATACATAAAGTGACTCACCATGTGATTCTTACACACCAGACAGATACTATCTCGATCATCTATACCTGCACTTTTTAGATGTAGAAATTTCTAAGGTCTTCGACCTCAAATAGTTAGTGCTGACCATTGACTAATAGCAAGCTAGCTTTGATACCCTGCTTCTAGAACTTTTTCTCTTTGAAGTTATGAAAATATTGTGGCGTATATTACTTTATCTACACTGATTTTATTGGCTCGCGTAACCTCGTCGTTGCAAGACAACTATTTGGGTAAAAATGCTTAAATGAGGGGGTAATTTGTACATCTTCATATCGCTGTGTAAAAATTTTAGTCGATGGTTCATATATTATTGCCCGTAGGTGATTTTATCAGGACGGTAGTGATTCTCAGCGCAAGTAAAAGGCAGGTAAGACGGAAACACAAGGGTTTGTTACCACGATATATTTTGCTCCCATAGTTTCGATGACACATTTTGGAGTTCTAATTCCCAGCCTAGGGCTTAATTGATAGCTTTAAGCTATATTTTTAATCTTACATAAGTCATAATTCACATTAGTTAAATTCTTATTGCACATGAGCATATGGTTTCACATTAATCTGATTTGTTTTGGTCAATTTAAATTTATTGATATAGTAAAAACGCCTTCCTTAATTCGAATAACAGTCATGCTCTTTCGGTTTCGTTACCGTTCATGAAAAATTGCCTGTCTATGAAGAACATTGCCTTGAAGGTCTGTCCTGATCAGATCATCTGCTCAGAGTATGAGTTCAGATTCTCGTGACGACAGACTTACTCCTTTTCTTGTTCGTCACTTATAATCGTCGACTCGTCAGCTCCCAATGCTCCTTTGTCGTGCTCCCGCTCTTTTTCAGTTAGCGATATCCAGCGATTGATACCCTCATGGAGATATCCGTCTGTGAAGGCATGCTCTCCTTCCTTGAAAGGATCCTCTCCGTCTGCGAATGGATCTTCTCCACTACTGGACTCGGCGGACTTTGGATGCTCTTGGGCAAGGGGAGCACCCACGGGTCGTCGAGGAATACGAGTTGGTGGTCTTTCTACGACGCCGTGATCTAATCCTTCTCTCTCCTCTACGTCCTCTTCGTGAGCCGCTTCTTCCTCGCTAGAAGACCTCTCTTGCTGGCTTTCTGCTTTTGGCTCGTCGGAGGAGTCGGAAGGGGTGTTCTCCTCCCTAATAACGGCAGGTTCCATCGGGTTGTTTACACGACGAAATACTTGGTCGCCAATTAGCAATCCGATAGGATATTTTCGGCATTCTAGGCATGCTCCATCAACTCGGATGTCCTTCGGCTCCCTGACCTTGTTACTCAAAACCCTTTTGAGACTAAGAGCTCTCTTGAGCCTCTTGAGGGGAGAAGGGCTTTCGAGTTCTCTGTGTCCGCAGTCGTAGAGAATAAAGTTCTGCACCATGTTGATTTCTTTGAGTAATAAGCTTGTTGTTCGGTTGATTGATTTGCTAATAGTAAAATTTTCTGAAAGATGGTGTGTCTTCGAAATGTTGTTACTAAGCTGATTGATGATGAGAAAAAGAAGAATATAAGTAAAAGAGGATGCCTCCAACCTTATATAGATCTTGCGAGGAGCTGTTCTGATACTGTTCGGTATCTATTTGAGTATACAGTTGAGATTCTAACGGCTAGGCTTTTTGACGACTAGAGGGGCATTTGAGTACACAAAATGCGCTTGTTTATATGAGGGTCACTTGGTCCAAAGAGCCACTAGGAATGTCCACCCATAATAGAGCATCTGTTCTCTCGCTGTATAGAATGTGTTTACTAACTATTCAGTCTCTACACTCTCGAAGCTGAGACCCAAGGCGCCGGCACCGTTTGACTGTCCCTGCAGCTCCAGACTTACTTTTACCAATTGGCATGATCTAGAACGGAGCCAATTGAAGCCTGCAACTTTGACAAAGTATATTCAAGAATTTGATTATTATACAAAAATTTTCTTACATGATACTCCCGGATAGTATTTTTCAGCTAAATTCACATTTGCACGTTTTCGGTTGATTCAGGGGGTTAGTCACGTGACTTTCTACCACATTCATTTTCATCCCCTTTAGAGAGCATTCTCCGAGTGGCATGCTGAGAACTGCCAGATCTACGTTTCATTTCTTATTTTTATGGTTGAATTAAACATAATGTGTCTAGTGGTGGTAATGAAATAATACTGTAAAAATTGTGCAGCACTGTCTTTTTTAAAATATATTCTTCGTTAGCTATAGCATCTAGCTTTGACTGGTTTCTTTCATATTAAACCCAGAAAAGGTATTTATTGTCTGTCTATATGTATTATTGAATTTCTTTCGAGCCACATTTGCATCAGTTCCTTGTTAGGTTTGGTTTAAGTTGCTTCATTTTAATTTTTGTGGGGTGGGAAAAGGTTGTTCTACAGGTAAAACAGATTTCAATCTGTCAGTTTTAAAAAAAACTCCCTTTACATTTTTTTGTAAATTTATTATGAGCCCATGCTTGTCGTAAATCGTGTGTTCTTGGGTATCATTTAAAAGAAACTCCGGAATTCATAGCCATACAAAACGTGCGAGATAAGAGAATCGTGACATTCTTGATGCAATTTCTGTCTTGCGTCTCGTCATTTTCCATCTTCAACACCCTCGGTAGGTTCTCGCTTCTTGTCCTGAGATTCTTTGAGTGCTGGGTCGACTGGTGGCTCTTTCTCCTCGAAGATATCGGGAAAGCGATTGAAAGAAACATAACCTTCGTCACGCTCCTTCATCGCCCTGTAGGTTTGCTCATTGGTCCACCTTCGGATTCTAGCATGCGAGCTACTTTCTCTGGAGGTGGAGGTGGCATCGGTGATAAGCCTGTCATGGGGACGGCCCTAGCACGTCCACGAGGGTTGATCTCCTCTCGGCGTGACTTTGCATCCCAACCGGCAGTCAATGCCTCCACAACCGGGAAGGGAGGGGGGCCTTCTGCAAGATTAAATGGCTGTGGTGGAATCTTTGGTTGAGAATCAAACGCAGATGAAGAACCAAGATTCGGCGTTGATGACATGCGTGCGGAAGCTTGAGGGCTAAAGGTTTGGCTCCGAGTAGACTGGGGGATGTCCACCATCGATCTTTGTTTGCTAAATACACGCTCCTTTGCCAGACAAACTGGGCAAAGATCCATGCAAGGCCTTCTGATGGTGGTGCCTCCACTAAGCTTTCTCTTGATTTTTCTTAAAAGCGAAGGTGCGAATTCGTAGGGCGTGGTCTTGGCCCGCTCTATGGTCATATTGGTGTCAGAAAGTTCGTGTGTACATTTGTACACAACGATCAACTTTGGTTGATTCATGACCTTCTTTAGTTGTTGAATTGGTGAAGTTCAAATAGTTTGGGTTCCTCAATCCGACTGTGTGTGTTGGATGGAGTTGTATTTGAATTCGTGAGTGTGATGAAAGAAAGAATACTTTTGAGAAGGGGATTCTTGACATTATATAGTTTTGAGGTATTCCTATCTGGACTTGTTCTCTTACTGTTAATTATCTACTAAGGAGGGTACTTGAGACATGCTTGGTCAACTTAGATGTCAGACAAAATGCATAGATGATTTGGCTGGTCATCGGCGGTGACAACCTCACCGTGTTTAGAGAGTTTAGAAATTCTTAAGCCATTGCTGTTCCATTTTTATTCTTGATATTCTGACGCTGTTTTCAACCATTTCTTGTGAGTCTAGATGTACACATTCAGTCTATAATTGGATTACCAGCCATCTCACCGCTATCATCACCAACATTGGAGTTACTCAGATTCATACAAAGACTTAATTTACCATTGTTTCATATCTGTTTCTCTATTATTCTACAGTCTCTGCCTAGAGTTCTGAATATGGCTTTTCTTGTTCAATGGTGATACAGTTTGTGGCAGTTTCATTGCTCTACCCTTCCACAACCAAGGGTTTGACTTGCTCACTTCCATCTAATCGAAGTAGATGATGACATCGTAGCATTTCTAACATGCCACAATCATGGACTAAATTAAAATTGTGTTATTAACATCACACAGCAAATTGAGGAGGGGTTAAATACAAATACCGGTGAAGAAAGGGACGATTCTTAAACCGACGAGCTAGACTCCTCACTTTACCTCTATTATAGACAGTGCGTATTAGCCAAATTGACTATTTTCATGAGATATATAAGAAACTACTCCATCACCACAGACGTAGCTCCAAAAAGGTCGACTTTGTAGAGATTAGCATGGAATGTATGTTGGGACAAATCACATGATTGCGACCACGTGATAGCTTGTAACTGACTCTGGGAGATAAAGAACGGGCTTTTCGGGTTGGAGAAGAGCCAAAAATCTCTAGTGGGAGACAGGTATTATTATTTTTCATTTAGTGATGAAAGGTGTAGGCAAGAACGTCCTGCGGCTATATGTAAATTTGGCGGATAACCTCGTAAACGAGACCACTAGATCGTCATATCTATGAATCTATTCAGAAAACGCCAATGCATAATCCAGCTCCTAAGAATATGTGTAAGTATAATGGATCTACAAAGTATTTGGTATCTAGCTCGTCAAGTTGACCTCATATATACATACGGGGCACCTACCTGTACGTTAGTTACCATAGATAGTCAAAATAACGGAAGAGAACTTAAAGGGCTCAGGTCACTGATAGATTACATCACATTATTATCACTTCAGGCCATGACATGTGCACACCATGAGTAAATTTTGTAAAGTTTTAAAAAATTATAATTATTTTTTTGGTTTGTTGGTACAAGTCATATCGCTTAGTAAAAATCGTTACCTTCCTTAGCAGAAGTCGTCAGTCGTGATTCAGTATAAAATCCATAACGCGGAGGATAAAAGAAATGGTGTGTTTACTTACTTCTTCGCAATTTCCTGCGCTCGACTCCTCACCCTATCTGCCTTGTCGGCTTTCTCGGCCTTCCTCCCTTCCATCCTCGTCCTCAAACTCCCTTGCTGAGGTTCCGGAGATTCTGGAACTGACTCCGGGGCGGGTTATCGTGCTTCTTGGGCTTGAGCAAAAAGCTGGCTCATGTCTATAGGGGGTGCTTGCTCTAATCCCTGTTCAAGCACAAACTCGTTGTACTCCCGGGCTGCATTCATGACTCTCCACTCCTTCCTGACTAATCTTTCGCGAAGCTCCCGTGCATGCCGATCCCTTGGCGTCTCATTAGCAAGACTCCGCGCACGCCTCCACTCCATGTAGTCAGCGTCCATTTCCTCCATGTTGGTGCCCCTGTACGGGTTCCTTGGAGGAAGTGGATCGACAAACTGAGGTTCGGCCTCACTTCCAGTGTCGGTTACTGGGCTTTTCCTTACTGCCACAGTACTGCTCCGTCTAACAGCGACCGCGTGCTCGTGGAGGGGGCTAATTTGACGCCGCGGTGAAGCGGGTATTCTAGTTAGTCCTACAGCTATATCTCGCTCTGCTTATTCGTCCTCCAGTCTCTGACAGAACGGACACAAATCTGCAGAGGGTGTGCGAATGATCTCCGTGAATGTGAGAGCTCGCTTCACTCTCTTTAGAACCGAGGGCTTTTTGGGAGCTTGGTATCTCGGATCAGGTAGCTCGTGAGTGCATTGGTAGAGGATCATTCTTACTGGTTGGGAAGGCATGGCTGCTGTAGGTGTTTTGTTAGTTTTCGTCTTTAAGATCGGTGATTCAGATTCAGATTTTAATGGAATGTAAAATATGGGTTTGAATGGATGATTTAGATGAAGCTGAGGAAAAAATATCCTGTCCGACGTGTCCTCTACCTTTTATAGTTCCTCGAGAGGGATTGTTCTGGGATTCAATGACATTGTTCAGGAAGTCCTCGTCCGCGCTAGTATTGGGACTAATCGTTTTACTCTAATGGTATAGCTAGATGCACCGACCTGGTTTCAGACCAGACCAAATTCCTCCAGAGTTCGTCCGGAGATTCGCGTCCTAGTGTTGCTGTATTGTCGACGCCGAGTTGGAAGTGAAATCAGCTTGATCTTTACCGTCGTGTTTTACACGGCTGCAAGGGCGTGAACGGGCCTGTGAACAACTTGAGTCAAACAGAACTGGGGGCTGGTATCGACCAAGGAAGCAAAATGGCCTCAGTCCGTGAGCGAGAAGAGATATTTCCAAGGGTGAAGAAATAATCTTTGTGTGTAGACAAAATATGATGGGCCATATACAAATGTAGGCTCAAAGGAAGAAATCTAGTGTTTCAAACAAGAACATTTCATCGAAAGTCGCAGAAGAAAATCGTGTAGAATGTGCTTCTATTCTAGTACAGAGTGGAAATCAAAGGCCAATGATGATCTGCTAAGGTCCTTTCTTGGTGTAGAAGCATGTTCAAGCATGTTCAGACATGATTCTGTTTCCTTTATGTTATGTCACATACTAGTGAACCTGGGAATTTTTGAGATGCGTTCCGGTTGGTGGCTGAGAGGGTGTTACGCAGCTGAGACTGTACAAAACACATGTTGTATTTTGGAACATTTTTGAAAGCATAGTTGGAATAATGTCTTACATTCCGTTCTTTGTCGAATTGACCTATCAGAAACAAAAAGGCTAGTCCCGAACAAAGACATTCATAGGTAAGCTCTTTCGTCGTTCGCCCCAACAAAGTCATTCATTGGTAAATTCTTTCATTGCTCCGCAAAGACATTCAACAATGGATTCGTTCTTTATCGAGACCGGTCAAGTACCAAACAACAGTCAGAACCATCTACTTAATTCGGACAATAGCCATTGTAGCTCTGTCAAGAAGCTACTCTCGAACATCTTACTTTCATTTCTGTCTATATATATATACCTTTTCTATTCAAAATCAACAAACAAAACACCAACGCTCCACTTTCAGTATGTCTCCAAGGCTATCTTACAAAGCATTCGAGGTGCAGGTCGTTTATCGAGAGTGTGACCACGTTTTGAGAGAAAATCAGGTAATCCCAATTGAAGTGCCCGCCACCGAAATACCCAAGGAACAGAAACGCAATTCTAGTTCCTCTTCTCGATCATCTCGTCGCAGCAGCTGGAAATCTCTCCTCTGCAGCGGCGGGGAACAAGCTGAGAGTGAATCTGATAGTGATGCAGATCTCGATTTTCAATGCGCAGGACCTAAGTTGGTTAACAACGTCGAAGGATTGTGCCCAAAATGCACAGACCGGCAAAGTCTTTTGATCTCCCAGCAACAAGCACGAGACACAGAGATTATCCGCGCTTATGTCGCCCAAGAACAAGACGAGGAGCGTGGACGACAACGTCGAGCGTACCGACATGTGGAAGATACACACACTAACTTCAGATGTGAAAAGTGCATTAGGGAGAACCGCAATTCCGCCGACAGATTAGGAAACGGAGGATTCTGCTGTGAGTTTGGACGATCTGTCTGGAATAAAAAGTGTGAAGCTGAGCGATTCTCAAACACCACCGCGGAATTGAAGCGCATGACAATAGGCACAGTAGAAGCACGACGCGCCGCCAGACAAGCAGCAGCTTCCTATGGATGGAAATCTCATGCCGATGAGTTCAACACAATTGAACGAGAAGTCGTTTCACAGTTCTTGGGAATCACGGGAAGCGAGCCTGGATCCTTGCCCGGTCCAGCAGTTCCAAGATACGAGGATGCCCACATTGATATTGAGCGATGGAATTCCCAAATACAAACCAGCCGTGGTACTGCACCAGCACCAAACAAGCCACTTCCCCTGCTCCCATTGAAGAGAAAGCCTCGAGCTGAGCAGGTGAGACCACAGCCGTCCACTGGACGACACGAATTTCGCAACGAAGTCCCTCCGCTCAGAACCAGAGATTCGGATGTCTCAGCAATGACAAGCCCACTGGACTTGGATGATGTGTCGTCAGTGTCATCCATGAGCACTCTTTGGACATCCAACTCACAGAGACCAAAGACGAGAGAGGGAGAACACAATGTGAGAAGACAGATGTCCGACCTTGAATACCAACTTGACAGCGCGTTGGAGAGCTGGCAACAGCTACAACCAGAACAGAGAGGCAGAAGAAGCAGGAGATGATTCCTTGTTAGTTTCCTTAGTAAGTCCAGTTATTGAGTTTCACTTGTTCCGTACTTTGCAGGCGTTATGGAGAAGAAAATATAACCTGGCAAAAGCCTACCAAAAAAATTGAAAATACATGTAAGATTCGAAACGGGAGATAGTTTTTTTAAATGGTGATGTATAAATGTGAAGCAGAGAAACAGGTGAGGAGGCATCGGCGTGTATCATTTTGGGAATTTGTAAAATTAACTCCATGGACCTAGAAACACGACCTCGAGACAAAGCGCACACCGTTGGCATTGAATGGCATTCCCAAGATTTGGTCACATTTTTTCCTTGCCTTACTGCCCAAATCATGGCCAAGTCAAGCAGTTTGTTTTTGTGCTCTTATTGGGTCATGATGTACCTAGGCATGTAGAGTAGATCCTTATTCCATTGATTATGCAAATGAAACTTGATGGAACTTATTCGAGGGACTGAAAATGGTATTCTCTGCATATCAAAAACTCGCTGGCACAAGAAAGTAGGAAACGCCTCGCACCTCAAATTAACTCCACCAAGTTGGAATATTCTTCCGGATGAACTTCGCTTCCTTCGAAACCTATTCTGAACTTGAATGCCAATGTAAGGTCAGTTCCGTTGACCTTCAAAATAAACTGCCACCCCCACTATTGCAATCATTTCCCCGTCTTCCTCTCCACCCCCGCCTCATGCTCCGTCTGTGTTGCCTTGTTTTGTGCCACATTTGCGGTACTATGTCATACTTCAATTGTCTTTATCCTTCTTGATGGCGCCATTGGACTGTTCGGATTTGAATTTTGTAATCTCTTTTTCCACAGCAACGTCAATCCGTTTCTGTAATTCTGGCCTGTACCCGAAGATAAATAACAACTCCATGAATACGAAAAATGGAGCCAGGACTAGTGCCTGTACAAGGTTGTCAAGCAATGCAGGAGCACGCTTCTCAAAAGTGCCGTGTCCGATAAATTGCATAATCCATGAGACAAAGAACACAGCACCAGCGATTTGATTTGCCAAAGTAGTGTTTGAGGAGGTAGCAAGGAGGTGGTTCGAGAATGCGGTCCATCCGATGATAAATGGGAGAAGGATGCTGCCTGCGACAGGTTCGAGGAGGATATAAAACCCGCTATAGAGGATTGATCCAATCGTGCTGAAGTTTAAAGGTAAATTCGGAATAGTAAGCCATGATGGTAGAGGTATTAATGTAGGACTGTTGGAGCACTATCGGTACATTGTCAGCATGCCTTTCGTCACCAGTAAAGGATCGCGGAGAGTTCGGAGCCATACGAGGAAAAGACTGGTAGCCAAAATTAAGGGCACACATGTCATATGAATGAGGATATTTGTAGGATTGTGATGGTAGGCCCCGTACTAGATCCAACATTAGCACTTGTCCTGTGAGGTCCCAATACAAGCTAGACAGCTCGACATACAAAGGTGAGCTGTTTCTCAAGGTTCAGAGACATTCTTGGAATGAATGATTTGACTCCAAACGTTTATCTGCTTGTGCGACCCTTATCAATAAAGAGGTAGATATAATTTAGGACTTAAGTCGATGATTCAAGGTTGAGGCGCAATCGTCCCCTCATTCACTCATTGAGAATGAAGTTCTTGGTACAAGATGAAGGGGACGGAAAAAGAGGATAGTATAGGATAGAGAACGTGAAAAAAATCAAGGCAATAAATACATCAATTCAACCAGATTTGCCTATTCAAGCAGGTTACTCTTTGGAGACGAGGGGTTGATATAGAAGCATGTGTTGGATTGTCAACCTCGGAATATCATGGACCAAATTTTGCCTATTGAGTGGCATGTCATGTTTTCGTAATTGTAATTAGTCATCAAGCATCAATACGAGTAGCTCGTCGTGCTCGTACTGATATTAGTAAGCAGTGACACCCTGCGAGTACTTCATTATACGCAGTGATAAGCGTTTCTTTCATCCTTAGCGTCGCGAAAAAAGGCTTGAAGCTCTTGGGATCGCGTAACCCTCAAACCTCGCCGTTATTGCTTCCTCCTTGTCTTGAACAATTATTATAGATTCTTCAATAGTAACAATTCCATACCACAGCATCGACAAACCTTTGCGCATTCTCTGTAACGTCTTCCAGGGACCTGCCAAAGTGTCACGTCTTTGCAATTTCATTCATTTTCAAACAATGTATGTTGAAAGAAAGCTATTTCCGGCCGTCAAAAGGTTGTTACTCGAAAAAAAGGAGACTAATTGATCGCAGAATAGTAACACTGACTCGGCACACTTTAATATCGTACTGTGACGTGAAGACGGACGTTGCGATCCGAACGAGCTACGATAGCTATATGGGGCTGGGTGGATAACTAGGCATCAAGAGCAGGTTCAACGGTGAAAGTTAAGGAGGAAAGCTTCTGAGAGATCAGCACTCTCTTGATAGACAAATATTTCAATCCCGCCCTCTTACACAGGCATATCGATAACTTTACCTTATCCACTCTACCGTACTATACGTTTCTACGAAGAAGCAAGATAGCTGCGGCGCGATCCCAAAGATACACATAACGTATCAGGGGAACATTGATTCTACAATTCTACCACTATATCCAATACGCTATATCTTTCGCTGCACAAAAATAACATGTTTTTCCTCTACAATCTTGAGCGTCAGGTCACCCTGCACCCATCATACTTTGGTCGCAATATGCATGAGCTGGTGACTGGGAAGCTTTTAAAAGATGTAGAAGGAACGTGTACGGGGCTCTACTACATTATCACAATTATGGATACCTTCAATATTTCCGAAGGAAGAATCCTTCCAGGGAGTGGACTGGCCGAGTTCACTGTTGGATATCGTGCTGTAGTTTGGAGACCCTTCAAGGGCGAGACCGTAAGAACTCTGACTATGTGATTGAATTTCTGTGCATTTCTCAATAATTGATGTAGGTCGATGCTATTGTAACTTCGGTCAATGCCGTGGGCTTTTTTGCAGATGCTGGTCCTTTGCCACTCTTTGTATCTGCTCATGTAAGTCTCCTCTATTATCCATCATTGTCGGCACACACATGATACTAATGCCATGCAGCTTATTCCTCGTGATATTAAATTCGATGCAAATGCAACACCACCCCAATTCACAAACAATGAGGACTCTGTCATTGAACCAGGCACTCATGTCCGAGTGAAAATCATAGGTACAAGGCCTGAAGTTGGAGCCATGTTTGCTATTGGAAGTATCAAAGAGGATTATCTAGGGTAAGTTTCCTAATTCATTATGGTTAACCAAAAATTAACTTTTTTATGTAGCTGTTTGCAAGCATCATGATTCTCTGTCTCTTGTGCATCAAGCCTATAACTAAACATGAAAAACATCATCTTTCCGGAGAGTATCTATCATGGCTCTCTGATTCTTCCTATGGAAGACTTGAGTGAGGACCCAAGCCTTCTCTGAAATGCTATGATTGTCATTTTGTGGAAATGACTAGCCTCGGTGTTTGCTCAATACTTTGAGCTGTGGAGGATCCAGGAAAGCCCACCGGTTTCACTATGCTAGAAATTTGGACACTTACTGTCACAAAGAATAGATGAATGGATATCTATCTCACAAGTATTTCTGCTCCTTTTATCTTTGATCTGTAATCTATTCCATAAACCTTTAAGTATGCCAGCTCTCATGGTTCAATGGTTCAACAAAAGTTCAAGTGGTTACTCAAGTCAAATAACGTTGCCACAGTTAACATTTCATTCTAGGACAGCAAAGCTAGAAGTTCATGCATCGTTATCATAGGTGGGTTTGCGGGTTCTTGTCAGTAGTTCAGCTTAGCTTCGAGCTATATATTTTGGTTATAAATAGTAATATGTAGCTAGAGCAGGCTTGCCCTATTCATCTATGGACCAAGTACTTAGTCCTCCTGTATTCCAAATAACTAGTATAGTAGAACCCACTCAAGTAGAAAAAAGAATATCCTCTTCCCTTCTTTTCATTCCACGTCTAAATATATATTCTACACCCAGTTAATCTCACGAGTTATAACCCACCATCTATAACGGAACCCATTCAACGGTATACA
Source organism: Sclerotinia sclerotiorum 1980 UF-70 (assembly GCF_000146945.2). Classification (NCBI taxonomy): domain Eukaryota; kingdom Fungi; phylum Ascomycota; class Leotiomycetes; order Helotiales; family Sclerotiniaceae; genus Sclerotinia; species Sclerotinia sclerotiorum. Next base: position 664,931 of record NW_001820826.1, read on the forward strand.
ACAAACGATTCTTATATCTGCCAAAAACCTACTCTGCACCATAAGACGTACTATATCACAGCCAAATTTCGTTTTTAAATTCATCTATCACAATATAATCGAGATTTCAGAGCGTCGCCACCTCACTGCTACAACCTGTACAATCTTTTGCTTCATTTTATACTACCTCATGGGTCTCCGGTTATTCGACATGGGAATCATCACCAGTCGTACCAGCTCAACAAGCCCTACAACACCTACAATTGCCGTGGGATCCAATACTAGTTGCAGCAATTCAACAATCTCTAGAACACTTCCAATCGCCATAGTATCCAAAATCAATCGCGGCAATCCAACAAGCTCTCAAACACCTATAATCGCCATGGGATCCAACACCAATAGCAGCAGCTTAACGAGACCCAGAACACCTCCAATCGCTGTAGGATCTAACACCAATAACAACAATTTAACGAGACCCAGAACACCTCCAATCGCCATGGGATCTAACGGCAACCCCAGTCTCCCGGTGGCCAGACCAGTGAGCCCAGACCGAACTATCGATGAAGAGGATCTCGAGTATTATCGCTTACCACCCAGCTACTGTAGTTTTCAACAGAATTCTATTGTATGCCACCACCGCAGTGCCATTTATACTACAGGAATCATTACAGAGTTGGTTGGTCGTGGGGATGCAAAATCTAAGCACGTACCACGTAACACTGTGCTTAAAAAACCACCACCGCAACCCGAAACATACACAAATCATCTCGCCATCCTGCGCAACCCAAAACATCAGGAGCGGAAATCACAACCTGACAAGTACCTTTCGCCGCCACTCTCTAATATCTCACCATATTACGTCAAGCGATTCGTGGAAACCGAAGCTCGAGAGGATTTGAAACAGGGGATCCACCCTGGACGTCCAGCATTCACCTTGTCAAAAGTCCAGGCCCGCGAGTTAGAAGAAGAAAGGGATGAAATGGCAGAATATGAGACACTTAAAGCAAGCAGGTTAGAGGAAGAACTTGACAGGCTTGCTGAAGAAACTCGTATGCTAGAGGTAAAAAATCGCAAGCTAGAGGAGGTGATTAGAAGAAGAGGAGCGACGAACAGGTGGAGGACGACGAAGGAAGCCCACGGGTGAATAAATTATGTAAAAGAATGGAAAATGGAAATAGTAGATAGAATCGAGGGAGCGAGGGAGGAAACAACGCAGGATACGCACCTTCTTAATCAACACCAAGGCTGTATTCACCAATCACACCATCCCCTTCTGTTTTTCTCCTTCACAATTTGTACGGAAAATCCATTGATTTGGGATATTGTGGAGTTTTTCTTGTTTGTTTGTAAATACATCGGTGGCATGAGCGGCCACTAGACTAGCATGTACAAATTGTAGACACCAATTTCAAAAATATTCAACAAAAAAAATAAGTTATTCCCATCTCGAACCTTGATCAGATCTTCTCCAAGCCTTTTCAAATGAACTGGAAAGGTTGAATGTTCACTTTGTAAATTTTGGTGTCTTCTCTGATTTAAGTTTATAATTATGCTTAGATGTGATCTGCTTGCAGAAAAAGCCTGCTCGGTGGTTCTTTCATCAAACTCTGTGCCCTAGAATTAAAAGTATGTGTTTCTCTCCTTGTAAGATCTTATTGGAGTTCTGAAAGTATAAATTTTGGGAACCGTTCCTTCTAGATCTATCTTGGATTTTATCTGTCACGGGAAAATTGCACAACTTGGGGATTCTGAAAACGACTTGGCTCATTCCTAAATGTACTAGGTTGCGAAATGAGCTACTTGATATCGAAATAGGAAAATTTGAGGGCATTCCCAAATGAACTAAATTTATGTAAAAATAATAAGATATTACATTCAATTGACTCCTCCAATCCTCATTTTCAATCTCATCGTCGCCTCCAGCCCCTATTTCAACACCCCTTTTAACCCCTTTCTCAATCTCATCGTTGCCTCCATCCTTATCATCGTCCTCTATTTCTATTTTCAATCTTGAATTCTTATACGCTTTGAATTCTTACAGGCTTTGAATCTACATAAATAGGCTTTAATTCTCTATAAATCTTGATCTATTTATTTGCTGAATAATATGATAGAGTACGAAAGATATTTTTGAATAAGCCAAGTTCATTTGTGAATCGCCTCATTTTTACCTGAACCGAGTATATGGAGCTCATTAGCGAATGAGCTAAACAGGGCATTGACCAATACACAAGTTAGCCCATTTCGGAATCAACATAATTCATTTCAGAGGGATAATATTGCGCCATGTCTCGTAACATATTAGAAGTGGTTATTATTATTTGTATTTTGGCATATCTGGTGTACTATCAAATGGCAAGTAGAATAAAAATTGCCTTTTTGATCTTGTAATTTTTTTTCCATCTCGCTTATGTTGATATCGTCGTTTACGATCTTTATCTATATTTATACTTCGGGACTTAAAATTCGCTTATTTAGTAGTTTACAAAGTGTATCGGTATATACAGATTTTATTAATCCGATTCATTGTACTGGAAGTACGACTATGATAAGCCATCCAAAAAGGTCCCTATACTTCAATGTGGCTCTCGCAGACATTGGATATTTCCATGCATTGCATTTATGTTCCGAGGTTAGGATGATTAATTACGCTCCAAATTTTCAATTTCTTTTGGATCTTAACATCAAACCTTCTTACCTATAGGATCAAAATCACGCATTGAGGATTATCGATTGGTGATTTCCATTCTTTTTGCGCTTTTAATTCAGGGAAATAATTTCATCATCAAAAATTCCGTTAGTTAACGAAGTAGGATTTGACAGCGCGCGAGTAAGTAAATACAATTCAATCCGTCCTAAATAAAACAAAAATCCACGTTTTAAGAAAACCAAATTTGGATGTATGCAAAAAAATACAGTTTAGATAATCATCCCACTAAATAAAGAACAGACATTTCAGTGCCATGACGGAAAATTGATCCTCCTCCAGCTGTGTCTTTCTCATCATTACTTATGCTCTACAAAGCCCTTTTTCCTTTTCATTCCTTCGAAATGCTGGTAGTGGACACCTTTCGAACCAACTACAAAAGCAGAATGCGTCAAGTGCAAATACAAATACCTAGCTGGCTCACCATTCGCAGTAAGGATGGCTGCCTCCGGGATAGAGACAGCAGCATTCTTGTCATTGTTCTCGAGACCTTTGTGAACTACTACAACTTGAAACTGGCCCTTTGTCAGTCTCTGTACGGCATTATTGAGCTGTTCCTCATCCCAATATTTATGCCTGCCGGGATCTCCAACATTGGGGACTGTTTGAAGCCAATCTTTCAAAAAGCGCTCGTTGGTCATTCCTGGCATCCACGGTTCGTTGGGATACTGATTGCGAAGCGAGTGCACAACAGCAGCAGCACCACATACACCGAATTGACTAGCAATCACAGCTGTTGTGTTGATGGTCTGCCATTCGTTCTTATTGAAATTCTTTATCTTAAATCTCTCATTAGGAGTGCCGGCATTAATGACTTCGAGCTCCTCTTTCCCAATTTTTTCAATAGGTGGGTGATCAACTCTCAGTTCTGGGGCGACTACTTTGCTCCCTGCTTCACGCGTAGCCTTCTCATTATCTTCATTTTGTAATTGACGTATGAGAACCATATTTGCATCTTCAAACTCTTCCGACAACTGTTGAGCAAGCTTCTCGTCACTTTCCGTGCCATGTCCCGGCACGTGGAAGGGCAGCGGCGTCCGATGATTCTGCGTATATTGATGGAAGGCCTCAGATACAATCTCTACGTTCTCCGGGGTCGTATCATACAATTCCTTCAACAAGTTGGCAAAAAGATCCAGCTCTTCTAAACCACGAAATTGCTTTAAAATCTCGATCGTCCCTTCAACCGTGTATTTACCTGTGGTTTTAGCAGCGCCGATTTTATGGCTAGTTTTCTGTTTCTTTGCATCCTTCTCATCTGCCGTAGTATCCTCTGCGGGTCTTTTTTTCTTCCCTGGAGGAACGGACAGGGTTGTATCAAGAGCGCCTTTGGCCTTCTGCTTCTTGGAATTTTGCTTATCCTCGGGAGGCTCCTCTGCGGGTCTCTTCCCTGGGGCATTTTGGCCTGCAGATGACTTGGATGGACCTCCAGGTACTGGAGCTTTAGAATTAGCCACAGTCGAGCCGAATGGCTTTGGCTCTTGTGATGATCTTGATGACTCTGATGATTCTGATGACTCTAGTACGGATCTTCCAGGTGGTGCAGGTTCAGGGTCCCCTATTTCACCGGAAAAAATTCCAAACATTATCTCGTCATCTGAGTTCCAACCTGGGTCATTCCAGGAAGTAGCAACCTCGTCTGATGACGAACTTTCTGGTGAAACGTCAGGCTCGCCGTCCTCTTCGGTATCAGGAGGAAGTGTTGGTTGTCCTTTTAACATGTCAGCATATGGGTCATCACTAAAAAAGCTCTCGGAGTCTTCCCCTGAGATCTGGTATTTGACTTCACCTTCTATTCCGAGTCCTGGTAATGTAGGGTATTTGACTACACCGCCAGGTTTGACTCCAGGTAGCTTAGGATATTCTACTACACCGCCCGGTGTAAGTCCCGGTAGTTTAGGATATTCCACTTTAAATTCCTGGCCTGGTACTGATCTAGGTGGAAGTTCGACCTCAGCTCGAGGTAAGACAGTTTCCATATTGGCCACGTCAGGTAGATCAAACAGAGATGCTGGAGGAATGGTGGATCCTTCAGAGGTATCTACATCAAAGAATGGTCTATTGGACGTCTTCTTTGCGTGGGTGTCTATTATACCCAGAAACCTCGCCTGAAAATCCGAAATGGGTTTTTCAGGCTCTGTCTTAAACGATGAGTCTTGTGCTACAGCCTGTGAAGCAGGAGATATCAGCGGTGGTACCTTGAGCCTAGGCGACGATTCTGGCCTGGCTTTTCCATCTCCGGAAGGTTTTGCAGCTTTCTCTCCGGATGAAGGCTCAGGTTGTGGAGATCCTCCGAAGCTTCCTCCAAATGTTCCTCCCGGTGGCCCTCCAGGCGGTCCCACAGGAGGTTTGCTTGAAGTAGAGGTAGTAATTGAAGACGGTTTCTCCTTCCTAATTGCAGGAAGACTCTCAATGTCAGTCCGGTCGTCCTCTTTACTCCCCGCCATATACTTAGCAACTCTATGTCTCCAATATTTCATAGTCCTGTCATCCAAATTCATATCCTCCATTAATTGAAATACATCAAGGTTTTGGTCGTGGCTATCGTGACCTCCATCCCAAGATTGAATCCTAGCGCCTGGGTTTTCAACATAGTATTCCGCAAGCTGTACTAGGCCCACGCAGAAATCAACCCAATAGTTGACATCCTGTATATCAAGTGAACCACGGGCTTGCCGAAATTCGATGGTTCGTGGGAATTTTGTGAATTTCAATCGTCGAAAATTTACCATCCTGAGCCTAGATGTCGAAGGGAAACACATATAATCAGCGACTGCCGACTCATTCTGTAGCTGATCAACCTCACTGCGAATTTGTTGAATTGTTTTGCGCTTTTTGAAGACAGACGCATCCATATTTTGATCCCAAATTTCCCCTACATTGTCCTCGAATGGGATAAAATTGCGGCCTAAGAATGTTAAAGTGCGATTGCTAATAAGGTTACCTCTTGTAGCCTGATGATCCGGACGGCGACATCTAGGGTGCAGCCTTGAGATCTCATCTTCGTATATTAGCAGAATACACGCCAATTCCTTCAAGGCGGGAAGACTGGGGGGTTCAACATGCACCTGTAGGGCGCATTGATTTGTGATAAAGCCTTCGTAAAGCTCATCGCCTTCGCCTTTGAGTGCATTGACCACTTGTTCAACCTCGACCCTGTCTCGAGTGCTATTACTTCTAAGAACTGGAGATATCACTTCGATACCATAAGAATCCCATCGTTTTGAAACGTTGCCAGAGATCCGCGGCAGCCATTTATGGAGATTTGAGGAACCTTGACCGACGACTGTACTATCTGTCGAAATGATCCATTGATCATAGGCTCCAGGGATCTTCTCTGAAGATCTCTGTGCTAATTTGTGCCTAACCTTACCTCTAACTTGTGCAACCTTGTCGTTCAACTTGTTTAAGACTATTAATTGTGGTTCGAGGAGATAGGGTCTTAGATTAACCAAATCCTGGTTTTGATCCTTATTCTTGACGTTATTTACACGAATAGCCCAACTATTGTAGATGAGTTTGGAAGTCCTCTCGAAGGCAGCCCTGACTGCTGGACTCCATGCTGGGTGGCGGCGAATGGCTAATCGGAGATTTTTCTCGATTCCATGGTCAGGAGTTTTCCCCTCCTCGTCTACAAGGTTGAGTTCAAGCTCATGAAATGCCAGCACGTATTCCAGTTCGATCCCATATTCTAGGTTTTTACGCTTTTTCTGAGCTTCCGACTTCTTCTGATATAACGGAGCAAACGCTGGGCTCGGGATTGGATAGAAAATAGGCGAGACAGCACGTTGTAGCCAGTCGAAAACCATATTGCAGGCTATTGACTGGGTAAAGTGTCTTATATTTTACTAACTGCCGTGGAAACTGAACAATTTAAGTGAGTCTAGACAGCTTGATGCTGTTGTAAGAAGGAAATTGTTACTCTTTGACAATGTCACAAGCCGAAAACGGACTTTAACAAGGGTATATTCATAAGAAGAAAGGAAGGTACATATGAGAAAAAATAATGTTAATCGGAAATATCCCTTTATTCAAGTTCGGGGACATTTCTTTGAGTATGTAGTGCTCTCGTTGTTCGCTTGGCTGCACAATAACATTTGATGAGAAAATCGAACTTTACTATTTCTGGGCCAATTTAGGATGTCATTAACCTATTCTAACGATCAGACTAAATGTGCAAATCTTCCAGAGCAGCTGAAAGACATTTAGCCTCTGTCCTATTGCATAAAAAAGATCTGGGTGTTCAAGAACATCTCATCTGCACGACTTTTCCTGAACGATATGGCTCTCAGTAAAGTTTATTCGTAGCACTCCATGGAACTCTTGGCTCAAGAAAAAAAACCCATCACTCGAGAAAGCATGAGAACACTCATGTACGGTGGAATACAGCCTCTGGTGGAAAAGAACTTTCATCCGGAATTGATTCTAGGTGGTGCAAGTGGTAATGGTGAATGTCCAACTTGAATTACCTATCTAAAATGATAAAGAATTCAAGCGCGGAACCCCGTGTAAAAAGGAAAATGCTTTCAGTGAAAAAATACCCATTAAAGCCCAAACACTATTCCCAGATTGAAGAATAGGGGTAAAAATCACTACCAGCCTAAGCCGCTCAGTCATGCATAGAAAAAAATAGCCCTTAGGGAGACCAGGGAAAGTATTCACCGAAACAGATGGCATTGCAATATCTAGCAGGCAGCAAGTATGAAAATTCAGTCATTTCTCACTCCTCTTTCGCCCGAATCTGATTATTCGTCTTTCATCCTCCTCGGGTATCGTTTCCTTTTCCTCGACTTGCTTAATTTCTTCCGTAGGTACCAAAGACACAGATAAACCTCGGTGCATCACAATAGGCGGATCAATATCAATTGGTCGCCAAGTTGCGGTAGTTAAACGATTGCAAAGACTCCAATTTATGTGTAGATTTTCTAGGAGATTGTCGACTCGGAAAAGGGCGCAGCGCTCCAGGTTGAGTTGTCGGAATTCTGTAGTATAGTGATTGCCGCGAAGGTTTGCCTCTCCGTAGGGGTGGATGCAGTTGGCACAACAGGCTCGGGTGCTTTCATGGGTTCGGTTTTGGTAGTACTAATCAATACTTCTGTGGCCTTCCTGCTCAAGTCCTTTGCCTTCTGTGCCGCTTCTTGGGTTGCTTGTCGCATGGCTAGTGTGATAGTCGCCTCGGCAGTCCCAGAAGGAGGTTTAGATCCGACAGATTTGGACGCCGAAGCAGGAGGAGCAGCAGGAGCAACCGCCGGCTTGTTGTTCTCTTGAGTATTTGTCGGGGCCTTTGCTTGGATTGCTGGATTCGCACCCGGACCTGATACAGGCACAATCTTTATATGTTGCTTTAATTCGCCGTACTCGTTCCAGTCCTCAACCTCGACGAGATCCTGACACTGTTAGCCACATCCTGTATATTGGACTTCTAACATACACCAAGAACGAGTCCCATTTGGACCAGGCCAGGAATTTTTCTGGCACGCCCTGATTCATCTTTACCAGCTCTGCGACCCCATAACATTCGTGCCTTTTCATCTGTCGCAATGTCAACCGCCTTGAAAGGGATTCTGTTTGCTTTTAAAATGGTCTCTAATCTGGATGTAGCAGTAACAATATGCGATGAGCCAGAAGTCAACGACGTATATAAGTAAAGAGCAGGGTCCGTGGAATAAGATGTAGAAGCAGAAGATGAAGCCATATCTGTACTTTTCAAAGGCTGGAATGCTAAATGTGTTATCTAGCTGGAGAAGATGTGACTCGTTGATGGGCAGAGTGATGCGTGAAGATGAGGAAGGAGCTGGCAATTTCCCGTTTAAATAGTTATGATTAGAACTTCATAGGATGAATTCTGGTATTCATAAAAGCTTCATAGACTTCCAAATGGCATAAATCTGAGATTGTTTGTGGCAGGAGTACTCAGGGACCGTGAATGTCATTTCTGTTGGGCGTGGTGGGCGCATTGTTTCAGAGTCAAGCTTATCAGCATTTTGATAAGAGCTCAAATCTGGTGATCCCGAGGTGAGCGGGCATTGCGCCAAGCTGCTCCGTCAAAATATTCACATAATAACCAACAATGACCACTTATAGTGGAGCTCAATTGATCGCACATACTCTCAAAGACCTTGGGGTTGAGGTCATATTTGGTCTGGTGGGTATACCGGTAGTACAAATTGCGGAGGAAGCAATTGCTTTAGGGATTCGATTCATCGCGTTCCGGAATGAACAAGCCGCAAGCTATGCTGCAACGGCGTATGGATACTTAACAGGACGGCCTGGAGTTTGTCTTGTCGTTGGTGGCCCAGGGGTTCTTCATGCGATGGCAGGTATAGGTAACTCGTCCGCCAATGCCTTCCCAATGCTTTTACTCGCAGGCTCGAGCGAAACACATTTGGTAACAAAGGGAGCTTTTCAAGAGCTTGATGCTATATCTCTGTTGAATCCGCACACGAAGATTGCTATACGATCGAGCGTCGATACGATATCACATTCAATCACGACAGCCTATAGAACATCGTGGTATGGAAGACCCGGCACTGGCTTTGTTGACTTACCCGCAGATGTTATACAAGAGGAAGGAGAATATAGATCAACACAAATAGTCACTGCTGCACCACAGGCTGCAGCTGATGTCGAAATTGTAGAAAAGATTGCACGACTACTCAAGTCTGCAAAGGCACCACTTGTCATTGTCGGAAAAGGTGCCGCATACGCTCAAGCCGAAGTTGTCATACGAGAATTGATTGACCAGACCAATATTCCTTTCTTACCAACTCCCATGGGGAAAGGAGTTTTGCCTGACTCTCATCCATCTAATACCGCAACATCTAGATCCGCAGCACTTAAAGGAGCCGATGTTGTGCTCGTCCTCGGTGCACGACTCAACTGGATACTACATTATGGCGAGGTACCAAAATATAATGAGGATGTAAAGATAATCCAGGTTGACATAGCAGCAGAAGAAATTGGAAGGAATAACGGTAATGCTGAACTAGGAATAATCGGTGATATCAGTGTGGTTTCCAGACAATTAATTGATGCTCTCCGCGGATGGCAGTATGATGCATCTTCAGCATACGTGAAAAAACTGAAAGCAAGTGCCAGCAAAAATGAAGCTACCGCCGCTAAGTTCGCGAAGGTGGATAAAATCCCGATGACATATGGCAGAGTTTTCGATGTAATCAAAGAGACCATCCACAAATTATCTCCGCCCAGAGATGGTGGTGTCGTTTATGTGTCTGAAGGAGCGAATACAATGGATATTTCACGCAGTGTATTTCCCGTTGAACATCCAAGATTGCGTCTTGATGCTGGTACACACGCAACAATGGGCGTTGGTTTAGGTTATGCAATTGCAGCTCATTGTGCGTATAATTCGCATTTGCCAAAAGCGCAAACTGGACCACACTCTTCTGCCAAGAAGGTTGTTTGTCTAGAAGGGGATTCTGCTTTCGGATTTTCACTGGCAGAAGTTGAAACAATGGCGCGGTATGGGATGGATATCCTTATCTTTGTCATGAATAATGGTGGAGTGTATCAAGGCGATAGCGAAAGTTCAGACGAGTGGCTGAAGTTGCAAAAGAATAGTGAAGGAGGTATAAAGGGAGGCTTACGAAGTACAAGTTTAGGATGGGAGGTTGGCTATGAGAAAGTAGCGGAGATGTGTGGGGGAAAAGGTTATTTAGTCCGTTCTCCTGATGAGCTTTCAAAAGCTACAGAAGAGGGGTTTAAAGCTAGTGCTCCGGTCATTGTAAATGTTATTATAGAGGCGGGAGCACAGAAGACTTTGGTAGTAATCCCTCAAATAATTATATATAATCTTTTAGCTAACCTGTTGGAAGGAATTCGCATGGCAGCAAGATTCGAAGAAGAGTTCAAAAAACGCAAAGCTGTGAGAGCATTTGAGGATATTTCGCTGAAGTAGGGGTGTCTGTCCATGGCTTTGGAATCACCGTTTCGGTCAATCGGGAAGGTGCATGAACCGACTCAAAGTTTGATACAAATGTACATATAAGCAGTGATACCTTTTACCTTGCTAATCTCCGAAAGCCTTTCTTGTTCTACTGCAACGTCATTATTCAGGATGGAAATGCAGCTTCACGTTGAGGGGTAATTCCCCTTTATGTTATTTGAAAGAACCTCTGCAAGAAGCTGCAAATAAGTTCACAGATTGAAACGTGCATTAGGCCCATCGTACATATTCCTAGTTCTATGTGCATGAGTTATTTAATCCTTGTTCTCCACTTATTTTGTTCCTTATGTTTTCAGGGCTCCTATAATGTATACTGGAAGGAGATATCTGTATAACAATTAGTGTGTGCTTAAATATACCCTTGATCAACAAATGTTTCCTTGGCCACATATCTTTTCTTCCATCAATCATCTCGCACATTGATACATCAGCTCAAATTTATGAATTTGAGTACGTAACTCCCTTCCTCAACCCACCGTCAATGTGCTGGCCCCGTCTCTACACTATACGTAAAAAGAAAGGCAGAGGTAAAATGCTTAGCCGTTCCAAGTCTCCCAAAGATAAATATCAATTTGTACGGCCTACTCGTGTCGATCCTATCCCTCCTCCTTACCGATCTGCATATGTTGTTGAGCCAACCCTCGTCCCTTTCAATCCTTACCAGAGAAATATGTATTATCCGGAAGAGCGAGAGCGGGCGCTAGATCAGGAAATGGAAAGGGCACGAGAAAGAGCAAGAAGACCTAGTTGCTCAGATTTATTCCATAACATCGATGTCATACAACGGCTAGGCGAGAGGTTTAACGGGTTGAATACGACATTTGCGCATCCAACAGCTCCACCACCACCGCCACCTCCCCCATTTTCATTTCCACCTGCACCACCTCCACCTCCACCTCCATTTTCATTTCCACCTCCACCACCTCTGCCTTCGAAGTCAAACTCAAACTCAAACGCAGGCAACAATACTTTCTCAAGTGCCTGTAATAACACTGTCCCTGCCATAGCCCAAGCAAACCAGAATTCTCCGAATACAGCAGCATTAGCAGCCAGAATTAAAGAATTGGAGAAGGAGAAGGAGTTAGCGCGGGAAAAGGAGATTGAGAAGTTAAATGGTGGATTAAATGGGATCAGGGGAGATATCAAGGGTTTACAAATGAAATCTGAGAGGGAGGAAGGTAGAAGAGAGGGTAGGATGGAAGTAATGGGAATCAAGATTCCCAATGCCAGTACCGGACGTACTTTTGGCGAATCCTGGCTCAATGCAAATGGAGATCTTAATCGCAGTATTCCCCAAACCCGTGGTCAGGATCAAGAGGCGGAGAATACGAAACGAAGAGTTGAAGGAGAACATAGGGGAAGAATAGATGAGGACGTCCTTCTTCGCAGAATCAATGATGGATTTTCCGAGGCGAGAAATGACCGCTTGGTGGATGCGGAGAGGTATCGGGATATGCTTGCTGTGAGGGATAGGGATAATGAGAGGGGATTTAGGATGAATAGATTTGAAGAGAGGGCTGAGGGCCGGGTAGAACGGGTGGAGGATCGTGTGGAGAGGATTTTGGAGAGGGAGATTTGGAGGATGGGTTCTGGTGACAGGGATAGAGATCGAGGGAGGAGAGAAAGAAGTGAGTTTAGCAGAGAAAGACATGCGAGACCGAGAATTATGAGAGAGAGGGAGAGGGAGTATGGATATGAGAGTGGATCGGGATATGGGGGTACTAGATACCGAGGATATGTTTAGATGGGTTTCCTGATGGCTATTTGCTAGAGTTTTGTTACTGGTGATAGATTGTTCTTTTTAGATTTTATCTGATTTGGTTAAATTGGTTGAAAATGGAGTATGAGAGGTAGACGCATCAAGTGACCTAGAAGAACATCATTATGATTTTTGAAGTAGCATATTTCATCTGATCTACTTCGCAAACGTGGTATCATCGCTTGAGCTTTAAAGTACTACCAGACGGCTGAAGATAGCAGCGCTATTGCTGATTTCACATTTCAAACCGTAGCACTAGTAGTTGCCTGCATTTGATCCGAAGTTGTATGGAGGTGATGAATTACTATTTTGGTACGCTGGTGAGTCATTCATATAGTTAAATTTGATTGCTTTCTATTATCTTCTTCGGATCCCTATCAAATCTCAATATCCACAAGCCGCCTGGAATTTATCTTTCAAGCCCTTTTCACTCTCATAGCAAAATCCACAGTGAAACCATTCATAGAATACCCAATGAAGTAAATTCTCATATATGAAGCAATGCCTCAAAATTCTTCCTCAAACTCATTCAGATAGACTCCTCAAGATCGATGGCGAATGGTAAGTGTTGCATGAAAAAAAGTCATGTATTTTCCCAGCCGCACATATCAACTACCCCTCCCTCAGATGATTGTCCCATGGACTACGTATCAGAATTCCAATCGCTCGGCGTTTGTCTTTCGGGATTCTCAACCCATATCCCAAAAATCGGCGAGTTCGTCATTCAATATGTACTCAACATCCTCAGTGAACCAGAATTGCCAGTCGCTTTTCGCTGAGCCGTATGTAAAACTTAACAACCTCCAGTACTTATCTACTCGGCAGTCTCCCCGTCGGTAATAATCTGCTCCATATACTGAAGTGCAGTAGTGAACTTCATGACAGTGTTTCTCTTCCCACTGGCCGTATCTAATGAGATCAACCCCTGCAGATACGAGTTTATCGAGCCACATCCCGAAGATATATCTGATATTTGGCTCGAAAAAAACATAAAATTCTTTTGGATATATAGGATCAGCGCGGCCTTGGTGTATATAAAAGGTGATTCCGGATATAAGTTGATCGAGGAAACTACGGGGAAAGCCTTCGAATGTAGCGCCGAAGTAGTAAACCTTCGAACCAGAAAATATTATATCATCTATGAGATCGTGAATATCCCTCAAACATTGCTCATCTCTTACGTCCAGATCCTCATTATCAGATGTGATTTCCAGTATTCCATTAACATCAATGTTGGCCACTTTACCTCGCATCTTCAATGCTCCCAAAAAATGGCTTATAAACACAAATAGAATGTCCTCCAGTAATTGGGAGTATTCGGATTGATTCATGTTTCGAAAACAACTTTCCATATCCATCCCGGCAAGGGGTAACAACAGGAAAGTCTTTATATCTCGTCTAATTATGCGACAATGTCGTCCCATGTATTGAGCTACTAATAGCATAAGCATTGCGCGGTCTCGATGACTTCGTTCATGAATGGGATCCTCGCCTGAGTAGAGTAGCCATTGGAATATCTCCGAAGAAAAGGTGCGTAAGGCCATCGGAAATTTGGTTAATTCATAAACAATATCACAATCGGTCCTGGAAACTAAATAATGCAGGGTATCAAAAATAGCTTCCTGGCCCTCGAATAACGAACAACAACCCCGCCATGCAAAACTGGAAGCTTTATAAGTGACTGCAGCTGGGGTCTAATTTTAATAAAACGATGTAGTGTACTTACCTACTAGAACGATTCTGTGCATTTGGATCTGCGCCTTGATCTACCAAAAGCTGACATGACTGGTAGCTATGATCCGACATTGCTGCTTTCTTATCAAATCAATATAAATGTTTTTTTTTTGACAGGAATGAAAGGCTCCCTACGTGAAGAAGAGTATGCCCTTTAGGATCTACATCGAACGGGCTTGCCCGATGTGTCTGAAATAGTTCTTGCATCTTAGCTACATCTCCCGATGAAGCTGCAACCATTATTGGTGCACGGTATCCAACAACATTATATGTCTTTGGAGTGAATTTCCACCCAGAAATTGACTGTCGATAACCACAAAGCCCCCATACACCTGAGAAGAAAGGGAGTCTGAGCTTGGCATGTAGAATCTTTTGATGTCCCGGTAGTGCTTTTCTAGCCACGGAAATTGATATTGCATCTTTTCCAGTCAGCGTATCCGAGGAGCTTGATGTATTGGCTTCAGCAGTCTGCTGTTGAGCCATGCAGGTAGATCCAGCTGATGTTAAGCTGTGCAAGGCGTTCCGGATACCCACGAACTCTGAGAATTGTAGCATAGCTAATCTCACCTGTTCATTGTATGTCGATTTGCTTAGACTCCTGGTAATAAATTAGACATTTTTTACTCCAAAAATGAAAATTGAAGAAGATAAACACACGCAATGTAGTATTGATGGGCCATGGTCATCAATGAATTCGCTTTTTCGAGCCTTTTCTTCATCTTCTCAAGTAATTCCTTTCTCATCACCACCTTCACTCCACTCCATTTCTTTCTTTTTTGCATTTCTTTACCCAGCTCTTTTACCGTATTGTTCAATGTATCCATGCCCTTTTGGCACAACCGAAGTGATCTAGCCGCTGCAGGTGACATCGTTTGACTTCCAAGACTATCCTCAATTTCTTTGAGTAGCAAATGTGTAGTATCTAATTCATCCAGAATATACAGCATTTCTTCTGGGGCATCTTTCACTGCATTCCAGAAATATTTGAGCTTCAAGATCCCATCATCAAGTTGGACAGCGCTGCTAGCAACACCGAGTGCTTCTGCCATAGTGAAACTAAAGAATGAGAATGAAATTATCGATGGATACAGTGAATAAGAAGATCCAAGTATAACAACGGAAAATAAAGATGATGAAGGTGCGTTGTTGATTTTTCCTAAATAAATCTAACATAATCTGTGCATAAGCAGCATCCACCAATGAATGAGTACATAGGTTCGAACGAAAGTTCCAATCAAAATTATAATGATATCATATTTTATATTTGTTAAATATTAAAACAAATTGAAACTTTAAGATGTAATCCATTTTACTACTCAAATAGTATTTTGGTGGAATTCGGACTGAAAGATGTTGAATATCAAGATTTCAATATTTTTTTCAGTGTCAACACACTCAATGGTGGGTGGCCTCACACTGTACCACTCTCTGTCTCTCTGTAGCTGTAGATACCAGTCAAAAGAATCAAATAATTGACTCGAAACAAGATTCCAGAAATCATAATTATACCATTTATGAATCATCATCAAGGTACAGAGGTATAGGGTGTACATTTCATCTAGTAGCAAAATCTAGTACCCCACTCTCGGATCACCCTTTTATATCAAAAATGATGATTTTCATCTATTGATAGCATATTTATTTACTAATTTAATCTTTTAAAATTCTAATTACGAGTTTTTTATTTATATTTTAGTTAATCCTGAAAATTTCAGATTTTTAATAATTCTTTTCAGTGAAATATTAATGATTGAGGTTTTGAATTTCACTTTATATAAGATTTATAAACAAACTTAAAAGATTGAAACATCTTGAATGAAATAAAAATGATAATAAAATATCAAATAAAAATTGTTTTCTTAAGGAAATTGGTTAATTTAATTAATGATTATTTAAATTTTCAAAAAATTTGATAATTTATTTTCAATAATGAACGGAAGACTAGTGAAAATTCAAAAGGATCTTTCTCTAATTATATCTAACGACTACTAATCCAAGCGAATCTAGCCTTTTCATATTACATATCTATCATCTTTGGTTCTCATGATAATCCAACTTCTTCAAAAACTCCCAGGTTTTTTTCAATTTTCCACTAACATCTACACCATCGCCCTCGTTTTGCTTTCTGCCTCTTTCTCTTTCTCTTCCTCCATTTCTCCTTCTATCACTTCTATCACCTTTCTCACTCCTCCGATCCTTCCCACTCCCATTTCTCTCCTTTCCCCTCCCCCCTCTTTTTCCCTCGCCACCTCTATTTTTCGTTTTATCTCTTTTCTCTCTCTTCTCTCTCTTCTCTTTACCCACATCTGCAGAGGGCGACACTGAACTTTCCCCATCGTTATCCATCTCCTCATCATTATCAACATCTAGATTATGAGTTCCATATCGCTATCTTCCTCTCCTACTTCTTCAGGTTCAGATTCTGATTCCTCTTCTAATTCCTCCGCTTCTACTTCCCCCACTTCCTCATCACTCTCACTCCCACTCTCATATTCCCCCGATATCTGCTCCCGCTCCCTCTCCCGTCCACCCCGCCTCGAACCCCCCGAAATTTCAGGATCCCCCTTTCCACCATCATAAGAATTATCCAAAGGTGACGAATCTACAGGCAGCCTATCTTTCTTCGGATTTTCCGCTTTCCCCCTTCTTTCCTTTCCTTTTTCTTTTCCCCTTCCCTTCTTCATCTCCTTTCCACTTTTCCCCCTAATATCTTCCCGACCTTCCCCAGCTTTCCCATCCAAACGAGGTAATCTCACATTTTCCCCATATACATCTCGCTTACCTCTCGATCCCACAACCTGTTCTACACCCGATTTATCTCCCATTCCAACTTCTCTCTGCCCATGGTACGTATTATACATAGGATGCGAAGGAGCTGAAGAAGCTGAGGAAGCTGAAGAAGCTGAAGATAAAAACCCAGGATGTGGAGGATTTCTGTATTGTTGATTGGAATGTGGAGGTGGAGGTGTTTGATTATATGCTGTATACGCAGTATATGCATTTCCATTTGGAGGAGTATTATTACTATAATATCCTTCTCTCGCAGGAACAGGAGTATGAGCATGAGTAGATATACCAACGCTCCCCGGTAAAGAATCCGAACCACTCAAACCATCAGGTCCACCATAATTCGAATTCCCCAACTGAAAATCATCCTCTCTCCCAACTAAATCATCATCATACGTCCCAAATCCACTATCAAGATCGCTATCTTCATCACTATCACTATCGCTATCACTCTCATTATCACCCCCCTCATTTTCCCCACCAAAATCCGACTCAGTATCCTCGTCCCTACTAACACTTCTTCCGCTTCCCACATACCCAACCGAACCTGGCGCTCTAGATCTTTCCTCACTTCTCCCCGGAACATAAGTAGACGACGCATTAAAATCCGCAGCACCAAAAATGCCCCCAGAATTCCCACTCCCATCCACGAATTTATTCCCTCTAGCATCATATCTCGGAGCAGGAGGATAAACATGTACATGCGCTGAACTATCTACCCGTGGTACCATCTGCGAAGAATAATTCATCGGTTCTCGTAATGCCGGTTGCGTTTGCATTTGCATTTGCGTTTGTACTTCATAATTATTATTATAAGGCACAACCCCAAATTGATTCCGAGACGGAGTTCCAGTTCTAGCTCCACTCCCACTTCCACTCCCCGAGCGTGTCGGGGGAGGAGAATGCACATGATAAGAATTCGCATTCCAACCACCCTGAGGCGTCTGCGTTCTCGCAGAAAAAGAAGGAAAAACGCCATAATTCGGAGTAACCACCCCAGGCGTCAACGAAGGCGGAAGAAAAAGTTCAGATTTTCCACGTGAAGTTGATGCCGTTGTGGGAGCAATAGATGGAACATCTAATTCTACGGGGTCGCGCTCAGAAGCGAGCTCAAAGCGTGTGGAGCGTGGTCGGGATAATTGGTGTGGGGTCAAGGGCATGTGTGTGTAGGGTGGTGGATAAGGGTCGTTGTTGTCTGTTGCTAGTTCTACGGCGTTTGAGGGGATGTTTTGGGAGGGGTTTGTGCTGGTTTCGGTGGAGTGCTGGGTGGTTGGGTTGGCGGTTTCTAGTTCTTGTGGTGGGATAGTGTTGGGGTTTGGATTTGTGGTGTAGGTATTTTGAGATGGGTAATTGGGTTGACCCATGTATGAGCGATCGTCGTTAGGTGCATAACTATAGGTATCTTGTGGTGTTTGTATGTGCTGATTATTTGCTGGGTAGATATTTTCTGGTGAGTTTTCGGTTTGATTGTTAGGAGATTGGTGAATAGAATCTTGATGATCAGACTCTGAAGCTACGGCTGTGGATGACCGCCTTGAAGTTGCGGCTGAAGAATTCTTGGATTCTGTTTCATCTTCATTTTCATCAGTAGATTCTACGTCAGAATCCGAGTAAGCATCGCTATCAGAATTTTCTTGATCAGAGCCATTCTCATCATCACTATCACCATCCAAATCATTAGCACTCTTTTCCTCATCTGAATCATCCCCACTATCATCCCCGTCATCACCAACCACCGTACTCCCATCATCATCCTCCTCTCCATCCTCATCCTCATCCTCCCCACCACCAAACGGATTCTTCCCCGAACAAGAGTCCCCATCATCCAACCCACTACCCACCGAACCCGAATCTCCACTATCCTCACCACGACTCGCCTCAGAATTCTCCATCCTTCCCCCCTTATCCTCCCGATCATCCATTTGAATCCACTCTTCCTGTTCCCGACCAACACCATTCCACCAATCCAAAAAACTTTTACACCAAGCAAGGAAACCATTACCACAACATCCATCATTATAATTATCATCATTATCATTATTTAAATAAGGATTTTCATTATCAACTTCTTGATTAGATGATGATAACTGTCCCTCATCAATCGAACCTCTCGAATTACCTTTGTGACCGCGTCTTCTGATGACTCCTCCTCCATCTCTTCCGGATTCACCTCCAGGACTAGAATTCCTAGGAAACTCAGACTCTGACACTGAACCCGGAGAAAATCCTCCAGATGGAGATCTTCTGCGAGACTGAGGACTTAAAGATCGCGATCTTTCCGTCATTGCTGGACTGGCGGGTTCACTACCCATTGGTGAGCGATATGAAGAATCTTCAATTGGGGATTGTTCCTGGATTAAATCGAGAGGAGATCCACTTGCTGTAGAATTTACAGGTGACTCTATTGGAGAGCCCATTTCAGAGTCTAATGGGGAATCTTGCGGGCTTTCTGGAGATTCATCGGGTGATTCTCCGGGCGATCCTCCTGGTGAATCACCAGCCATTGAATTACCCGATGATAGACTACCTGGTGAACCACCAGATGAGCCATCTGGCATAACAGACGATGAACCAGGTGATTCACCAGCTGGAGATTCTTCCCTCATGGGTGATAAACTTCCCGTGGGTGAAAAATCATCACCTGAAGATCTAGACCCAGGGGTATTCAGTGGCGGCAGATCTCTACCAGGAGAAGTATCCCTCCCAGGTATTCCTCTCCCACTTAGTGGCGATTCTCCACGAGGAGGCGATCCTCCCTCTCGAGAAGGAACCCGCGGAGGTGACCTCGAATATCCATCTCCACCCGCAGCACCCCCCGCTGGACCCGAAGAACCACCCCCTTGTCCAAAACATCTAGGAGAAACAGGACGCTGTTCATTATAATTAGATCTTCCAGGTTCTGATCGATAAGGAGTATTATTTCCCGGAGGTCGCACTTGCTGGCGATTACCTGTATCAGACTGAGAGTTTTCACGTCCATATGGGCCTGATGAGGGTGGACTATTGGACATCTGAAATCTGTGATTAGGTGCTTGTCCATGATTTTCGCTACCATTTGTTGGATATCCTTTTCTATGACGTCCAGGTAATTCGTCAGGTCGATGTTTGTTAGGTAGACTTGTTTCGGTAGCCATAGAACGGGGGTCAGGTTTTGTTCTATCTAATGATCGTCCGGTATTTTCGTTGCCAGGTATAGAATGCTCATTTTTGATATTTCCTGCCTGACTACGATTTTCATCAGAAGGAAGCACATCTCTAGAAGTTCCATCCTGCGGCATGTCTCTTCTTCCCGTTGAAGATGGGACAGCGCGTCTGGCATCAGAAGACGGAGCTTTTCCCTTGTGACCATGTCTCCCATCTACAGCGTCATTATCTTCTTTCTCTGATCCATAACCCTGTTTACCATCATGAACTACTCTATCAGGAGACTGAGCACGAGATCCAGAATTCACAGGCTCACCATCATCTCCCCGTAAATGATCATTTTTCCTCTGAGCATCCTCTCTTCGTGATGGTACCATATCCCTTGCAGCTCCTGGATAATTTCTATCCCGCTGTCTTCCTCTATTATCTCTATCAGAAGAATCCTCAAAATTAACAGGAACAGAACCAGGAACTCCAGAATTAGAAGCTTTTTGAACATCGTCGCCATCTCGACGATGATTAAGATTTCGCTTGGTAGGCGAATGTGGTTGCGAATTTACCGTCGGTTTACCTGTCCTTTCATCTCCTCTACCACGTGGCATATCTGCATGTGAAGAACCCTTGGGTATCTCTCCTTCTTCTGCTCGCTTTGTTGGTATTTCTCTTCCATAGCGATCCTTGGTCCCACGGGCTTGGTCTACTGGAGGAGGAGCCTGCTTGTGTTGATGATTCTTAGTATCCTGTAATCTCTTATTTTCTGCACTTCTTGTTCTTGTTAGTGAATTTGAACCATCTTTCCATCCATCTGAATCATAAGAAGATGCTCCTTTTGGCTTTTGTCTTTTCGTGTGTTGTGGTACTTCCAGATTACGCAGTTTAGGTCTTTTACTTGTAGCTTCCGACCCAGCTCCATTAGGTACAGAGCCAGAACCAGAACCAGGGCTGGAACCAGGACCAGATGGAGTCGTGGCTGCAGAGCGTGCACTAGGTGCTATTTGACCCTTAGAATATGGTTTGCCTTGATCTCGATGTCCATGCTGCAATTTGCTACTCCCTTCTTCACTCTTCCCCTTTCTCCTCCCCTGTTTATTATTTCTCCCATCTCTATCCATTGGCGAATCAAACAAAGATTCCTTAAAATTATCCATAGAATCCTGCAATGATTCCGGTCGTAATTTTCCAACATCGTTCACCTGGGAATTCGTATCCACATTAAACATATTAATATAATTAACCAGCATTGGGGCATCAAATCTGACATCTCTCGAAACAACGACTTGAAGTGGTTTGAATTTGACTCCCTTGATTGATGGAGGTGAGGTAGAGCTGGCATGAAGGACTCCACATTCTGACAAATCCAAGTCTTTTCTCAACGGCGAAACAGACAGACAGGTACAATGAGTCCCCTGATCATCCGAACTTTCCTGAGCTTCTCGTATGACAAGAAATGTCTGACTTGACAGACCACTTCCGTCTTCGGATGAAGTATTAAAAACACGACCTTTAACAAAGAATTGTTTACCGTGAGTTCGAGTCCTTGGGTCATTATTCACTCGACGATCGTTTCTAACTCCTCCATGTCTTTTCTCCGCATGTCTCGTTCGCTGATCTGCCATTCGTTCTATGTCGGATAGTTTAACTTGATTTTTAGGAGTTTTGAGTCGAGGAATTGTACCATGGGAATCACAGCTTGAATTAACAACACCTGTAAGTGGTAGCCCATCGTGCTTGACCACAGCTTGACCTGGAACCTGTCCTGAAAGTCATAAGTTACGTGAATGACAGGTTTGACAAGCTAAGACGCCTAAACTTTGGGTTCAATGAGCGGCGACCTCCCCGGCCCCTTGGACCTTTCCTACCAAAAATCCCCCGCACTAGCACTAGAACTATAGCAAACGTACAGGATAATCTACTACTAAAAAATTGGGAACGAAAGAAACAGAGATCGAATCCCAGAGTGCAAACCTACAAAAAGCCGAACTACACAGATGAAAGTCGCACATACTAGTGGTCCAAGTAAACATTTACGACAGGTAAGAAGTTTGAGTGCTGACCAACAAATCAACACAAAGCCAAATCCGGGTCAAATCCAGGTCACCCTGCGGCTCTCCCACCACAACTAGCGCGCGGTTAATATAACCTGTTCCCCAACCGCAAATCCACTAGGCTCTCTTCCCAACATGGGCATAAAAATTATAACCATCAAACCATAATTCCGCAATCCAGTTATTCTCTTAATCTCAAGCTATTATTGTTGTTGAAGGTTGCTGAGCAATCACCCTAGCGCACTGTACTTAAAGCCTCATATATAGGCTCTCCATAGAACCTACACTACAATAATAACTACACACTTCCAACCCTACATTTGACATTCAACAATTATATGTCAAATAGCTACTACGTAAGTAGATATACCATCTACACACTTAACATGATTAACCAAATGGTTACTCGAGTATTGTAGCATGAAACTTTACTTACTTCCAACACTCATCGAATGAACCATTAAGCAATCATCATGTATAAATCACAAAGCAAACAAGCACCTGAATTAAAATAAAAATCAAGATGATAATATTCTCATTTTTGTCAAAAGTATTTCTGTCTTGTATCTTATGCCTGGGCAAATTCTGTTGCTCTGTCCACCATTGATCCACCACCTCATTCAATTCAATCCATCAAGCTTTACTCTTCCCAATCAATACCGGTCAATCCATCCAAATCCATCCAATAAAACCCCCAATAGAAATCCCAATTCGATTTACGATCTAACTGCCAGCCAAATCAAATCAAGATCCATCCATATCATCCATCAAAACCAGCTACTTTAATACCGAGATCTATCTGCATGCATACGCATCTGTCATCTCTTCCAGAAAGAAAAAGTAATCATAATAAAAATATCCCCGGTCAGTCCCGGTCAATGGTCCACCCGTCGAGATCAAAGAAAATTTAATCATGTTCCACAGCCACCATCCAGTCCAACCCAGATCATTCCACGTGGAATCCTGGTAAATTAACCACTACTCGTAAATTCATCGAGAAAAAAATGTGAGAAGAGAAAACACACCAAGCTTCGAAACTTTCGTAAGACTTATTTGAAAAAAAAAATGCCAATAAAGCGCGCCAAAGATTACAAGAAAAATGCAGATATGCTAATACAGTATGTGTTCGGGTCGAACGATTTAAGACGAGCAGGGAATTTATCTGCTGCCCATACGTGCCATTCAATGGCTGCCATAATCATACTCATCAGAAGACCAATCCATTGTCATGTTCATGTTTGAATGCAATTGTTGCTGTTGTTGACGATGGTGATGAGGTTGATAGTGATTTTGAAGTTGATGATTGCTAGTACCAGCAGCGGAATTAACTGCAGTTTGAGCGTAGAAAGCAATCAGATCTTGGGGATGGATGCCAGGGAATCCAAGGGAGGCTTGAGAAGTGATCTCACCAAAGAGTGGAGCAGGATTGCTGTTGTGTCTTTGCTGAGGTGCAGAAAAGAGTTGAAAATCCTGGACACCATTGGTGGTCATGCGAGTGTTGTTTGGAATAAAGTCCTGAAAGCCTTCATCAAAATCTTGCATAGATTTTGGGGTGTATAGCATTGTGTTACCTTCACCGATAGGTGAGATATGTGCCATAGGTTGTGGTTGGAGGTGCTGATTTTGCTGATGCTCTGTTTGGTATGTGTCACCAGATGTCTCAAAAGCCATAGTATTTTGACCCATGATCTCTTGATAAATTTGGTGGTTGGGTGGAATTTGGAGCTGAGCTGGAGCGCTATAGAGATCAGTCTGCTCATAAGCCGCCCATTCATCGTTTGATTGATAGGCTTGTATGTTCTCTTGGAACTGATCCTGGGCACCGAGAACAGATGTGGAGTTGAAAGGAGAATTTGCATCAAATGGTGAGTGGCCATCAGTAGAGAAGGAGTTATCCGTCACAGGAGAGTATTCAATGTTCAATGATTGTGGAGGTTGGAACATGTTCATCTCGGCAGGGAATGCGGGAAAGAAGTCTATGCTGTGGTTTGTGGTGTACAATGAAGTATTCTCATAGATCATCTCATCATCAGCAATAAGTGGGGATTCGATATTTGAGTCGCTGCCTGGAGTGTGTATGATAGTAGCTTGAGGGGATGGCAGGCCATTTGGAACAACAGCTGGTGCAGCGGGTCGGTTCTTTTCCGTTACTCTTGGATCTGGACGTACTCCCATCCGTGTGCCTTCTCCATGTGCTGCTTGCAATTCGACTCACGTTTTGAGCGATATGGGCAAGGCTTGAAGTGGCACTCAAATAGTGGAGGAGCAGCCGAATGTTTGTCATTTTGATGGCGGTCCATTTCCTTCTCGGTTGGCCAACCATATTCGTGGTACTTGCATGAAGTAACGGGGCATTTCCAAGGACGAGAATGAGTTTTCTCATGTTTGGTCAAATCACATGGACGCTTGAATGATTTGTCACATCCCTTCTCACGGCAAAATTTAGGAGCAAGCTCGGCAGCAGAGGCATCCTTCTTACGACGAGCCATCGATCTCATCACTGACTCTTCATCTTCAGCTTCTTCACTCAAGGATCGTTTAAATCTCATAGACTTATTGTCATCATCGTCCATGTCGACGGGTTTACCGGTGGCGATGGAAACGGCTTTACCAGTTTTCTTGTTGATGCGGACGAGTTCGGCAGGGCGACCATTTCTGGTCAGCCCACCGTGAAGCTTGACTTCATCCGACCTGTATGGTAAAATGGTTAGGAACTCTTTAGACTTCAGGTCTGGAGACTGAAAAGGGACATACGGGTGAGCGTCCATCTCGTCCAAAGTCTCTCCTTTCTCCTCCCTCTCCTTAGCTTCCCGGACCTGTTCAGCGTATTGTTTGATCTGTTCGACCAAATCGACGAAGTATCCGTTAGTATATGGGCGATCGTTTGGTCGTGTTTGTTCGCGCTCGTTAACAAGTTCGACAGTAGCTTGGATACAGCGGATCGATTCAAGGCAAAAGTCGAGGTACAAGGAGGCGCTCTTTGTGTACTTCTTCAATTGCGAGAACCAGTGAGCAACTCCCCAAGCAACATCATTATAGATTTCACTTACAGGTGCGGTAAAAATTAAGGTCTTCTCTAAATCACGCAGAGATACGATTTCCTTTTGATGAATTCGTCTTGGACAATCTTCGACTAGAGGATGCAAGTGTCTGAAAGACTTCTTTGCCAGGAGTGGCTTCAGGATATGTTGTTGAATGCGAGCGGTTGTACGAGCACTCAGTCTAGGAAAAGTCTTGATGATTGTAGACGGGCCAGCGGCTGATCTAGTTATCGTTGATGGCTTGGTAGACTTGGAGGCATTGTCGTCGGTGAATACTTTTTTGTCCGATGATGACGACCCGATTGATGACCCGAGACCACTGTCTGCATATCTAGGTGTAGTACGGCGAGAACGGGTCGAACGTCTAACAGAAGAGTCCTCTGATGGCATGATTCCTTCCATCAGTGGGGTGTTGTATGATTTGTTGGAGGGGTTCTCGACGTTGACGACGCCTCGAGGAACAGGTTCAGACTCGTCACGGAAGCGTCGGCTTGATGTAGAAGAGGACTGATTGCCGGTAGCAGTAAGTTCAAATGATTCTATAGCATCGGCAGCACGACGCTTGTGTGATTCGACGGCGAAGCTTTCCAGGTTGGATAAGGAACGTTGGAGGGATGAAAGGTTAAAAGCACCTTCAACTTCGTTCTGTCATAAGAAGGTGAGTGGAAGGTGGCACCTTTGCGAAGGGGAGCGATAGTTGTATTAACAGTTGGACGGCCTGACGCATTCGCAACGAGGAGTCACAGTAGTCTTTGTAGTTCTTCGGGGATGTGTGAACGACATGCTGAGTGGCTAGGTCTTTTAGCTCTAAGAAATCTTCGAGGACTAGGATAAGATTGATTAGCCCTGAGGATCTTTTGTTGCATGCAAGAAATGTGAGTCACAAATGAGGATGTATGGAGCCGTTTCGGAGTATAAATGTGGTATATAAAACCAGATATGAAATAGGTCCAAAGTAGCTTCGGTGTAAAAATGTGTGGATGAGATTAATCAATCCATATGTATATGTCTCGACTTCCCCACCAATAATCGCCTGATGCTTGACCGATTTGAGAAGGTTGAATGGATAGGTGAAGGAAATAAGTATGGGGAAGGGAGAGGAATGAATCGGAGCATACTAATAGTTGGCTGTACAAATATCACCTTCCGAGGCTGTCAGCCTTTCTCGGTGTGAACTCTATTCAACGAGGCAAAATAAGCTCGAGAGACGACAATGTAGTTCTTGTCGATATTTAATGCTTCGATGTTGGTTCCTTTGGTCGTAGCACAGCTCTGATTGATGAGGAGTTTTTCTTGATGAATAGCAGTGATAACAAGAAGAGGAAGAGAGCAGCGCAAAGGGTGGAAACGGATGAGGTGAATATTAAAGTTGTGAAAGTTAAGAGTGATTGTTGCCTGGACCCTTAGTTATGTCCAACGAATGAGGGATAGACTGAAATTGAATTGAGATTGATATAATTGGTGAAGGTTAGATTCAAATGCAATCCAACGCTCAATCAATTACTTCGGATATGGACTTGTTATTGGGTGAATTCGGAGTTGAACGCGTTAGTGAATTCGTGGCCGATGAAGAATAAAAACGGTAGCTCTGTTGGGTTTGTAAGATGGATGACTTTATTTTGTTGTCGATTAACTTGGCGTACTGTACTGTGTGCGTATATGAATTTGAGAGAGGAGGAGGGAAAAGGGAGGGACGAAGAGTGAGATTGAGAGAGATCAATTGATACGAAATCCGCCTTGTCAAGGTATTTTAGGCAGCAGTGAAAATGGGCTTGTAAATCAATTCAACATGACAAGGATTATCAAAGCTAACCTTATCAAAACTAAGTTAGCTTGATAATCAATTGTACGGAGTAACTGAAAAGTGGAGTAGGATTATTTATATTTGAGGGGTGGTAATTGTAATTTAATCCTTCACTACAAACAGTTTTATTCTTACCGCTTTCTATTTTCGTACATGTTGATCTTTAATAACACTTCAATTGAGGATCGCATATACAATTGAATTGATATATGATTGATGAAGCAAGCTACTTGGTATCTACTATACATAGCACCGAAACTATCCATATAAAAAAGAACATCGAATATATCTACAAACTCGAACTCATAACAGTCAACAATCAACAACAAACCCCATCCATCATTCTTTGAAACAAACTCCAACCTTGGCTTCTATCATACGAGTCTTTCAAGATCAAGTTCCCAAAAATAATAACATTTGAAAGCTTAGCACATCGCATTCTTCTTCTGTGCAATGTAAAAATCTCCACGACGGCGCTTATTACTACTATCGAAAGCTTAATTACCGATTCCTTCTCAACGGCATAAGAGGTGGCTTCTTTTGAGGTTCCTTTCTCCTTGTGCGCTTATGGTTATATATACATTGTCAATTCTCCATATAATGATAATCTCTATTTCCATCTCCATCTACAAGTAGATCAATCACGAAACCTCTCTAGTCTAGACATCAACCAAACAGTCGGGACTCCATAAATACTTTGATCGTCACCGTTTAAATCCATATCAACCCCAATCCTACAAGTAACAAAACTATAACCATTAATCTTCGCGCGTATCTCTTCGAAACAGTGAATTTTTGGCTAGATACTGGTTCATCGCTTCCCCGCAATAGAAACCCTGAACTTAATATGGAAATATACTACAAACTTGAAGAACTCGGTGACCAATAAACAGCCCTGCTTTCTTTGTGCGAGGTCGTAATGCAAACAGTTGCACATTGCATGGAGTAAATAACCAGATGTTCGACTTGCTAAAAATATACAGGAGGTACGAATAAATGTACATGAGTATAGTAATCCTACGGTTTGGAATCCTACGTACATCCATTCGCAGATCTTAGCTATAGATAAATCTTTATAACCTAAGCCAAGAAATCATAAGAAGACCCAAGTACGACATATACGTACTCATTCATTCATCTCATCGATTAATAGACAAATAGATAGACCAACCAACTCGCGAGATCAATTTACATGCATCCAACATAATCCAAGCAAAAATGGCAGAATTCCAAAATAACCAAGTAGACGGGTGAAATTATAAAAAACGTGGAAATGGATGTCAATATGATCACTCACAAGGGAGTCCCCGCCAGATTGCTTCATGAATGTACCCTTGTTATAGTCTCCCTAGTCTTCGCGCTTAGGACATTTAGTGGGGAGGCGATGCTATTTTCATGTCTTAAGTTTCAACACCCCTTGAACATAGCAATACATCCATGATTATGATGCTGTTTTTGTTGTTTTTCAATCAAAGTATACTAGGTAGGTATTAGCACGCTTATCCTAGTAAAAGATTGTCGAGGTTTTTGGATGGTTTTTTGTAATACTTGAATTTATATGATTTTTTGAACTTGGTACAGGGGAGGTATCTAAGGTACTCCCTAACCCAAACTTTATATACCTACCTAGGTATTTATATATAAAATCGACATCAATTCAAGACGATTAATAATCAATCGGAGCGAGAGGTAGGTAGATAAGAATAAAGATCACATTCTCTAAACTCGAGCCCCGAGCTTCAATTCAAATTCACGGAACAAACGGGAAGCCCACATACCTAAACGAAGCTAGCAGAGTACCCATCCAAAGCACCAAGGGCCAAAGCTTGACGCTTTCCCATCATCAGGAACAAGGGTCCAATTGTACTTTCATTTTAGTTAGAGCTTAGCATATACTCTGTACCTACTGTACAACGGAATAAGACGGAGAAAACAATAGCCCGAGTCCATTTTCGACTCACCGAGTACTGAAAGAGCCTCAAGTGGCAGAAAAGTCTACAAAAACCCTCAGTCTAAGCCACATTCTCCGGTCCAAAGTATCAAATGTACGTACTCCGTATAGTAAACCAATGGAAAGAGAATTATTCGGTCTGCTTCGGTGAACCTTTTTAACGACCGGTAAATTTAAAACGCTTCCGTACGGAGTACTTAGTTTACCTTTTCTGTTCATATGAATCTTTTGAGAATATTCCCCGCAAAATTCGATTGCTAATGTAGTTTGGAGAGTTGATGGATGACTGGAGTCTAGAAGTAACATGAAATTCGAATTAAATCTAATAAGATCATACTTACCTCGCCAGCGAATCTTGGCATCTTACGAATATGAATACGTTTGCAGATACATATATCGTCATATTCTCTAGGTACCAACAATTGAACCCCTCCCCATAAAGATTAGGCCTAAAAATGATAACCAACTTCCTATTTGATATCTAAAACCTTCATATCTGCATCAATACATATGGATTTCTAACACCCTTCGCATGTAGAATGAATTAAGTTCATCACATCAATAGATTAGTAAACTTCAACCTTGAATTCGGAATCGTAATATATACTGGAGTAAGCTGCAAGTACTCCGTATCAGGTGTTCAAATGTAAAATCCCAAGCGACCCGAAGACCGAGACCACGGCGGATGATATGTAAATACAAATGTAAATTTCCAAATTGACCACATCTCCGCAACTCTAAAGTTTAAAGCCATTCTCAAACTCTCAATCCGAACGGGTCGGACGATCCCTTTACATTTACAAGGATGACTCAACATAGATCCATAAAAATATGATAACATATTCGAGTACTCGAGTACGTAGTAAAGAAATATGAAGGATCGTCTATCGCAGGGCTGCAGAAATACCTCCTCGTCATAATAATGAACTACATATGCAGCAAAGCTCTACGGACGGTCTACCATCAGTATTCTTCCCTGCGCCTCGAGCCCTGTGAAGGAAGGAAGGCCTCTCGAAATCCACAATAATTGATCTCGTGCATGCATCAAGCAAGCTGCAAAAGTACTACAAAATTCCCTCAATAATGATTATTTTATTTCCT
Source organism: Sclerotinia sclerotiorum 1980 UF-70 (assembly GCF_000146945.2). Taxonomy (NCBI): domain Eukaryota; kingdom Fungi; phylum Ascomycota; class Leotiomycetes; order Helotiales; family Sclerotiniaceae; genus Sclerotinia; species Sclerotinia sclerotiorum. The sequence goes on from NW_001820826.1 coordinate 694,949, forward strand.
TCAATAGAGTATTCTAGATCCATTCATGCTCCAGCCCTACAACCTATGTAAAAACTGAAAAATTTACCTAGTATGTCGATCTCATTCATTTTCTTTGTTTCTCAGACTCCAAAGTCTAAAGTTCCTTTAAAATTCCACACACCACACTCTAATCTAGACCAAAGTCTGTAACAGACAAATCACACAACCTATCAAATTCAAATCATTATTCCGTATTTCCTATCTATCATTTATCTCCAACCCCAATCAATACTTCTTCTAGTCAAGTACTTCTTCATAGAGACTGTACTAATCAATTTACTCCGTACAGTTATGCGAATGTACCTACATTCGGCAACTCGTAGGATTAACCAATCAGCAGCACACTTTCTCGGCTCGATGATGATGCATCGATGGTGCATCGGGTGTCCCGTTACGATCCGTTTCCATACCCGCTGTAACTTCCTTCGTAAGGCTTTCCCGTCCCACTGTCTAGGTATAATGATTCATCGGTTTGTGATCACTTTTTCCTTCCCTCTTGTGTTTTTGTGTGTGTGTCACGAAGGAATTAGATGGTTTGGACTTTGAATGCATTGAGTTGATAGGCTGGGTGATTTAGTGACGCGGAAATTTGGTTACTCGGGCGTTTATGATCCTATGAGCGGGTTTGAAGGCTCGTTTGTTAGGTACTGCTAGGTAGGTAATTATTGTACTGGATCTTCAAAGTATCGTAGAGAAGTTTGGTGGTTGCACTCATCTTTACTCCGTATGTAAGGACAATTCGGCTTTTGCAACGAAAGACAACTGATAAGTTGAACTATCGAGTTATTCTTATAGATCCTCGATCAATCATTCTTCCTCGACTTCTGATTTTGAAATCATATCATGACCTAAAAGTGTAGGGCCGTCAGAAGTCGACGTCGTATCACATAATCACAAAGCATTGACCAAGGATTTCTCTCTATGATTCATTCTTCATGAAACATGAAACTTTCGGTTGATATCAGATTGATGTATTGATCTCCAAGTATTGGCTATGGCTGTATCCGCGATTTGAACGTACTTTGATTTTTCCTTAAACCTCATCCCATCAACCATCTCAATTTTTTTTTCTTCCAATGAATATAGGATATAGAGGTCAAGTATGACCATGAATCATTCTCCATCTGAAGTATTGGATTGAGAATCATACCACTTTCTATATTCACATATACAGAGTCACTCCACAGAAAACTTTGTGAATCCGCTCGAATTTTTATTAATAATAATAGACGCGATTTATTCAATTCTATGATTCAGTGGTACTTTGTCATAACACTACCTCCTTGTTTGTAGTACAAAAAGATCGTACAATCACTTTTTCCTGCTGTTTCTTCTTTCTTTGTTCAACCACAAACAATCTTATTGTTAATAATTTCTATTAACATATTCGAGAACAACTCTTCTTATTACAACTACATAAAACTTCTAAGAACTACAAACTCTCTTCCTCCTTAATTCATACATCAACTTCAGCACAAATCTAGATCATTACGAAAGACTTAACTCAATATGTTGTTCAAGGCAATTCAGATCACACTCTTTTCAACCCTTTGCTATGCAGCACCAACTGCTTCAAATAACATCCTTGGACGTGGAACCACAACCACCGCCATCGCCCTCATTAACGGAATCGCCCCCGATGCAGTAAATAGCTGCGCAGGTGCAGAATTTCCAGCCGAATGTGCCACAGCCGCCCAAGCAGCCATCGGTATCCTCAAAGCAGTAGGAGAAGCACAATTTTACGCCGGAGAAATCGGAGCCATGACCGCTCTCATGGCCTACGAAACTGCCAGTTTCAAATACAACATCAACCATTTTCCCGGTAACCCAGGTCAGGGAACCCGCAACATGCAACATCCAAACTATAATCTCCAGTATGCGCGATCTATTGACGCTCTTAAAGAACCTCTTGCAAAGATTACGACGGCTACTACCACCGAGGGTCTGTCAAATGCGACTTTGAATGCGATTTTGGCTTTGGTTACTACGGATGAGTATACATGGGGAAGTGCACCATGGTATCTGAAGACGCATTGTGGTGCTAGTGTGAGACAGGGCCTCGCGGCTGGTTCCAATGTTGGCTGGATGGCATATCTGTTGTGTGTTGGTGCTACTCAGGATCTCCCTGGACGAATGGTATTCTGGGATAGAGCTAAGAAAACTTTGAAAGTGGGTGTTTAAGAGTGTGGGTATTTAAGATAATTTCAGAATGTTCTATTCTCTGCTGGTCGGAGTTCTAGGTCGATATTTCTAGGTCATATTACTTTCTCCTTTGTCAATAACACATTTCCTTTTTTCTACTTGATACCAATTTTTACATGTAATTTTACTTCTATGCTATGTTCTTAGCAAGCCTACTGTTACGTCGGACAGTAACATAGGTCATGTTCTTGATCATATGATCAAGAAACCGACAAATCGAGATCGGTTTTGCGGTGATCGAATTGTTGGGTTTGTAGCCATCGGTTTTTAACGAGGCACGAAGGTCTATATAATCAAGATGGATTTCCTTTGTATAGAGCTTCGTGCTCAAGATCAATCATTTAGTATACTCTACTGTTAGTTACGAATTTCATTATTGTCATTACTTTAAGTCCCTGCTTGACGCTTAGTTATAAACCACCTCGAGAGCCTAGAGCACTTCCACGTGATCTAGACGGCAAACCTCGTAACACCTACCTACACAAATAGCTAGCTAGATATGAGAGTAAGATTTATATAGAACACATACATAGAAATATAAACATCCTGACTTTCAACTTTCAATACAAATACAAATCCAATTTTGGCATTCTCATCGATATTATAACTTTCTAAAATTACAAAAATTCTCACATGTATACTTACGTTATTTTCCTAAATCACTAATATCCTCATCTCTAATTAGTTAATAAATTGTTAAAGTGAATGGTTCCTGCGTAGCACGTGCACATGGCACTAGTCCTATTAGGACTAGATTGAGAAGCTCTCTGTAGGAGAGCTTCGCACTTCCGTAGAACTTAGATAATGAGTGATTCATATACAAGACCAATATAGCCTCAGTTCTGCCCTATCAGCTTCCCACTATTCCCTGTGTAAGGTCATTCCTTTTAACATATTTTAATAATCACAGTATGGGAAACTACTTAGCTATTCATTCTGAGTAATAATTAGTTTCATCTGAAAATATATTAAATTCCACTCCCAAATCAAATCACAGGTCACGTTTTATGTTATTCTCTATAACGAAATCTTCGAATTAATATCTCAAAACAGAATATTAGGTCGTCCTCTTTTAAGAATCTAAGATTATCTTTCCGCTACTATCTCAGAGATATTAAGATATCCTCTGAAAGTCTCACTTGTAATCCTTAATATATTAATAGCGACATCAAGTCGAAAAAAATATACTTATCAACACTCAGACATAAGTCGCACGGATTCTCCTCTCTTCATCTCTCCTCCTCATTAGTTTCAATAGAAAAACTAGTATACCTCTTTCAATAGCCTCTGTGCGTGACATTAGCGCAAAAGATACTAAATCAATAGGTTAGAGATGAAATGGACGAGATTTTCAGAGCCCTACCTCTACAAAACCCAGCTCCTCAACAATCATGCAATACTTTATAAAATCTCTATCTTTATTGTCAAAGTCGGAACACGACAATATAATATCCCCAAAGATGGACTAGGTACGTATACTCGTATCGAGCCAATTGCCTAATGTGACGTAATTCTGCCATTTCTCACCGCTATCTCACGTTTCGAGCGGGGTTGGGTTATTTGAGCTGAGCTGTTGTCGATCTTTTAAATGAGATTTTAAACTTTTGGTCGTGCGAAGCTTAATTGTAAGATTAACTCTAAATACTAGTGGAATTTCAATTTGTCTCCACCTCTTGTTCTTTTTGGCATCCCGGCAACCTAACTCAAGCCGCTTGTAACGACATACAACTATACACAACAATCACTTGAGCTTCTTATAATTCTCCACACCATCACCCATCGCCCATTAACCAACAAAGCAACAAAGCAACAAAGCAACAAAGCAACATCAAATCACCCAATCCAAATAACCAAAATGCTCGGTCGCATCCTTCTCACCCTCTCCGCCCTAAGCCAAGGCATCTCCCCCTTCATCGCCGACTGGAACGAAACCCACATCTACAACCCACGCTGGCCACCCCACGCCAAATTCCACAACGGCCAAACAATGTCTATGGGCATATTACTCTGTCTCGTAACCCTCTACTACACCTGGCGCATCCCTATCACTCCATCCGTAAACCCCAAAGCCAAAGTCGAGAAAAAAGAGCAAGAGTCTGAGACATTGGAGTCGAGGATGAGGAAGGAAGTGGGGAAGGAAATGACGAGGGATAGTATGGTTACGGCGGCGATTACGGGGAGTTTGTATTGGATTGCGGGATTGAGTGCGATTTTGTATCCGGGGAGTAGAGCGACGGATCCGGAGTTTGGGGATGGATTTCCTCAGGCGGTTATTTTTCCTTTGTTTGGGGGTATGGCGGTTGCGGGGGCTTGGTTGGAGGTTAAGGGGTTGAGGGGGGCTTGAGGGTGAAGAGTAAGAGGTGGATGGGAGATGGAGGAGTGGAGGGGGAAGGTGAAAATGGAAGTTGAGTGGGGATTGTGGGGAGGATTTGTATGGAGGGGTGATGGTGTTTTGATGATGATGATATCTAATGATAACATGAATAAGATTCCTATTTGAAGACGAGAGTATTGATGAAAAATGGTCGTCGGAATCGAAAATGATAGGATAGGATTTGTAGGTTTATTGGATGGGAGTCGGTAGGCGTGGGTGTGCATGGGGATGGGGATAGGTGAGGGGAACAGAGAAAAATGAGGAAACAGGAAGGAGAATTGGGAAGAAAATCGGCCATGGTGGAGTTACAAGGTACTAGCCGGATTCGAATATTGTATGGACGGACAATGGAGAGTTTGAAGGCGTCACGATTCCGACTAAAGGGGACGAACACGATAAACGAGGTTCATGAGGTAGTAACTGTGAAAGTAATGATAATGCAATCATCACAATATAAGTCGAGCATAAACGCGTTAATATTCTCTAGATGTACGAGTGTATGGCCAACTCATGGAATACCCGGTAAGACAACCTCCCCCTCCTTGGGATTCACATCCAGCTGACCATCTTCACGCCACGGTGCCTGATGATCCCCCGCAAACTGTCTTATAGCATCAAAATTCTTACATCTAAAATCACGGTTAAAATCCGGATACAAATGAGCATTTTTGCCAGACTTTGCCCAGAGATAAGGATGTGCGCCTGTATCAGCTGAGCACATTAGACGTTGACGAATAGTGTCTAGACAGTGATCTATTGTGGATGTTAATGATTATAATTACGATGATGGAGATGATGTTCGTACTTATATGAGCTTTTAAGATATATTCTTCATTCTTGAAGGGTCCTTCTCCGAGCTTGTGGTAGTATTCTGAGTTATAGTAGAGGCGTTGTCGGAGGAGATTCTATAGTCGGCTTAGAGTTGTTGATTTGTGCAAGCAAGTGCCAGTTAGGTGTGAGAAGTCTCACCAGGCAATGCAATTGATGCAGCGATTCAACGGTAGCAGGATATCCAGGACCTCCATCCTTTTCATCGACTCGGAAATGATCAAGTGATATTCCGGCTCTAGGCGCATCTTCTATTGGAATAATCATTGCTTTGTCTATTTCCGTATGTTAGTATTAGCTTTTGTGCTTTGTGAAATAGAGATGGACGACATACATTTAATCCCCAGATTAAGCCATGCTTCGTCAACTTCTGGGCTAGGATCTTCTCTATATATCGTGTTGGTAAAGAGTGAACCGTTGAATCGAACAGTTTCATATTTAATATCTGTATTGTCGAGTATAGGGCCTGTGACAGTCAGTACGTATGTCATGTGTTTTAGAGGATCATGAAACTTTGGCAACTCACTCAAATATTGAGCCGTATGCTTAGCACATGCTTTTTCTAGATTCTCTTTAAATCTATGGGTGATGAGATATGTTGCGGTGTTTGAAAGAAGTGTGATGACTATGATACATGATATCCAGAGATAAGTCTGCGCTTTCGAGGATTTTGTGGTTTTAGGTGAATCTCTAGATGAGGCATCAGATTTTTCAGCCGCTGCGTACTCATTTTCCAAATCGGCAAGAAATGGTACACTTGAATCATGTGAATTTCCCATCTTCGTTGCCGAATCGATGATAAATTTTCAAGTATGAGTTTGAACGCAGGTAAGACTACCTCACAGTTTGGAAGATCGAAAATCCATACGAGTAGGCATATTGCGGAACCAGCATGAAAATCACCAAATACCGAAAAGCCGTCACCAAAACCCCCCATTCATCCAAATCCCCTCGATGATGTCAAACAAACATTCCCAAATATCTATCTACCTTCCACAAGCAGCATTACGAGCGCATTCTTAGCAATCAGCTTCAAAACGATGGATAACCATCATAAACACTAAAATCAACAGTCTCTTGAATCTTCATCAACAATGCTCCTCTTGATAAGAACACGAAAAGATCGTCACAGTGATCTGTCGTACCAAACCAATGGTAGACAAATGATGCAAGGAACGCCAAGGCTGATATCTCCTTACCCTTATGGCCAAGACTAGAAGCGAACCCCGCATACTACCTAAGCTCGTGGTAATGTGGCATTTTGTATGCATGCTTGTGGATCCGTTTGTTGATGGATATTGTAAGAATCTGATGTCGTAATGTTGAAGTTTGTTCTATGATGGGACAAATTATAACTCTAGCGACGGATATTCAAAATAGGGAAATGATGGACAGGTGTGATTATTTTCAAGTGAAGTGATTTGTTTGTTTAGACATGCATTCAATAGATCCTATCCTCGAGATTTATCATCTTGTCTCATGAAAACACCATTTCCTAATCTAACATCTTGCGATCTAGAATTTCTTTACTCCGCCACATGTACAATAATGGGATTTGCTTTGGCTACGCATGACGTTTCGTTCCAAAATATACCTCTCCTTTGTGAGCATTCTCGACCTCCGCTTCTCCGACCCTACTGTATAGTCTAGAAGAGATTGGTGGCTTTCTCAATCTAAGCATCCCGCTTCTCTGGGCCTACAATATAGGAGTCATTGTTGGCTGTTTCTGTCTCCGCGCCCACAGTGTACTCGAGATCTAGAGCCACCTCTGGTTGAGCATCCCGTTTTCCGGTCTCGGTTCCAACAGTGTAAAAGTATTTTGTAGCTTCTTCAGGCTTAGCACTCCTCTTTTCAATCTCGGTTCCAACAACATAGAAATAATTGGTGGCCTCCTCTGGTTGAGTATCCCGCTTCTCGCTCTCAGTTCCAACTGCATAGAAGAAATTGGTAGCTTCTTCTGCAGGTTGTGCATCACGTTTTTCGGTCTCGGCTCCAACAACGTAGAAATAATTAGCGGCTTCCTCCGGCTTAGCATCTCTCTTCTCAGTTTCGGCTCCAACAGCGTAAAAGTAGTTGGTAGCTTCCTCTGAAGGTCGTGCATCCCTCTTCTCACTCTCAACTCCAACAGCATAAATGTAATTGGTAGCCTCCTCAGGTTGAGCATCTCGTTTCGCTATTATTATAGTTAGCTTGCTATTCTCTATTCAAACAAAGTTACATAACTTACCGATTAGAGTGGGAAGAGCAACAGCTACGCCGAGCAAGCTCAAGGCTGTTAATGCATATGTGACCTTCATGATGACTGAGGATGTGAGGAAGATATTTGAGTGAATATGAAGTCCAAGTAATCTTATCTGTAAACCTCAATAACTATATTTCAGGATGTGTTTAAAAATATATATAAGAAAATGCTCATCGAGATATCATATCCGAATATCTGACGTACTTTTAACCTCCTTCCTAATTCTGTAAAAGTGGGATTATCTTCCAGTGTACTGGCACACATACATATTCGGAGGATCAGTGTCCCAGAAAAACTTGGTGCTGCATGTGCTGTAGAAAATTCCCTGCAAGACTAACGATCTATCACTAAATTCTTACGAATTTTCCGATAAGATTGGAACTCCCACGTTGGCTACTTGATCTTTACGTTGTTTCTGATCATTATTATTACTACCATAATCTAAACCGTGATTCGTGACAAGTGGGTGTAGAAATTCTGTAAGTATAATTCAGTGAAATATCAAAACTCAATATCTTCAAATCTATTGTGACGAAAACCCCTGCTTTCCTCCCACCCTTATTATATAAGAAATCCCAGGTACATTAACCATGTCCACACATGATACGATTACTCGGGATTAGTATACGATTTAGGTGACCTGAGGATCAGGTCCGGACAAGTACTAGGTATCAATGGTTATCGGTAAAGTAAGATCATTGGAGGGATAAATATGACTTCTTTTTGTCTAGCCATTGCGGCTAGGCCATTCATTTGTGTATATATAGAGTAGCTATCCCCATCTACAGGTGCTCTTCACCTGTAGATTCTAAGTTAAATACAATTGCTGGTCTATAAACACCCTTTTGGTCACAATATTTCATTGATTTTGGTAAGGATTGAAAAAGTGCTTACGGAATTTCTGCACCCATTGTTGAACCTTCATACAAAACAACTCATTACTACCCAATATTATTCTTTTCCTTCCCCTCCTCCCACCGATACATTGAGAAAGGAAAAGTAGCGGAGGAGTTATACAAGAATATGGTAGGGCTGGGTGCATGTTGAGCCTCCTTCGGAAATGATTCTAAGCCATATTAGGCCTAGAGTCTATATAGTATCGCCAATGATTACTATCAACAAGTAGTATTTGCAGAAAAACTTCCTGTCATTCCGAAAGAAACCCCGCATGTGTTTGGAATTTGGATTAGATGATTGAGCATGCAAAATCTAAGGTGGCAGCGAACAACAAGCTTCCAAAACCACTTTTTTATGATATTCGCTTAACCGGTTATTTTTGCTCCAAACGGGAATCTCAACCATGAATTTACTAAACAACCTTTGATATCTTCACCATTAATAGGATCAAAATACCCCGCCTAGAAAGAAGATACACCACCCCTTCCACCCCAGAAGGTTGTGCACAAACGTAAGGTTTCGAAAAAAAAGCTTAAGAGGTACAAACACTCGTGGGGAAATCAGTCAAAGTGATTCCACCCTTCTCTCCCTCATTCCATAAGCCTCCTTCAAAGGCACGAGAGTCATAAAAGAAGCAATCAAATGTAGTAGAGCTGCTGCCATTACCGCTTCGGCTCGCACTCCAAAAGCTCCTCCATTGGCACTCCATGTACCCCACAACGTCGATTATCATCCCATCCGCTAAAGCCCTCGTTTAATCCTATGATAGAGGATATTACACATGATTTAAATATCCGATTTTTTTTCGATTGATATATCAGTAGTAGAATATATGGATCTATACATGTTATATTCAATATCAACGATCTCTTCCAAAAACCCTATCATGAGTTTCAAATCGATCTACAGAAAGAAGTGAACGAATGATTAGACGTTCGAAATATGCGAATAGGAAATCGATCAACTGCAACAAAATAGGTTATTCGTACCGGCCCATTGAAAAGCAATATGATAGTTTTCCCTACTGTTACAAATCAAGAAAAATGGAAGGAAGTTCCATGTGATCTACGACTACGAGAACACAATAACAAGAAGTATTTCAATACTGCAAAAATAGAAGCTCATTTTTTTCTGTCCAGAGAAGCATACTAGTACTCCTCCTATCGAAAAAGATAAGCTTCGATGAAAGAGGAAAAAAATTCCTATCTATAAAGCTTTCAAGTTTGGAGTCAAAAGGAAATAATGACGAAGAGGGATAGCAAAAATGGGGAAGAGGGAGGATGACGATGAGAAGGAGCGAAGTGGGTGTAATACTGTAATACTATGACAAAAAAATCATTACAAAAAATGGATATTAAAATGTGTAAAAGTCTACGAACAGAACACATACGCCAGAAGATTAGTACTGTAGATGTTGCTGATTGAGGTAAAAAAAAAAAAAAAAAAAAAAAAAAAAAAAAAAAAAAAGTATTGAGAAATAAAGAAATAAAGAAATGTAAAAGCCACGATGAAATTAAACTTGAATATAATCATTTTTAGCTCTTACTCAATTAGAATAGTGACATAGAAAATAATTAGGAAATGGGAAACAGGAAATGGTTTGGATAAGGACCATGAAATTGGAGTTCGCACTGATGGATATGAACGATGCCGTTAGCCGTTAGCCTTTAGCATGCGCTGAGGTTACGTAAAAAAAAACAGTGATGAAACCTGTCGAATATAACGGTCGGAATATCAAGAACTCGTTTTATTATATCAATTATAAATGTAAATTTTTTTAAACAGAAATTTAAACTTAAAACTATTTCTGATTTTAATATAATTAATTATAATGTTTTTACAAATTCTAATTGAAATTTTCATTTATTTATATTAAAAGATTGGGTGGAAGAGGCCTCTATATTGATTATATTACTACGCGTGTAGGCATATTAATCTCCTCTTAGTATCCTCTGAGGGGACCAATATGCCTGCTTATGGTTCGTCTAATCTAGCCTGTTTAGGTAACCGTATTACTAATCACGACACGTGATTAGTACCGGTAACTTCTATTCCTTTTAACAATTTATTTATTTATTTATTTATTGATAGATATGTTACGAGGTTTGCCGTCTAGATCACGTGGAAGTGCTCTAGGCTCTCGAAGTAGGTTTATAACTAGGCGTCAAGCAGGGACTTAAAGTAATGACAATAATGATATGCAATTCGTAACTAATAGTAGAGTATACTAAATGATTGATCTTGAGCACGAAGCTCTATACAAAGGGAATCCATCTTGATTATATAGACCTTTGTGCCTCCTTAAAAAACCGATGGCTATGAGCCCGACAAATCGATCACCGCAAAGCCGATCTCGATTTGTCGGTTTCTTGATCATGTGATCAAGAACGTGACCTATGTTACTGTCCGACGTAACAAGATAATTATTAGATTATAGTTTTATTAATTTATTACCGTATTTCAAATATAATAAAATTTATGAAATGAAACCAAGAGTAAAAAGTCCATAACATGAGGTTAAACTCGAGATTAAGTAGAGATAAATATTGCACCCAATGCATTTTTCTTCCATATGATTTAAGTTAAATGATTTATACCCAAAATCCGAAAACAACCCAGTACCGACGCCAAAAACACCATAAATGAATAAAAGATCTCCAGATGCTTTGCAACAACAAACTCTTCATCTAATCACTCAATAAAGCAACTATTCGCCACCTCCTCCCCCCGTTCCCCCAAATCCAAACACCCAATCACTACCACCCTTACATACCCAAAAGCCCCGCAACACCCACCGCACCCACAAACGTCATCCACCCCACGCCCCTAATCCCCGCTCCACTTGAAGAACTAGCCGTCGCCCCCGTCGTCGCAGCCGTCGCACTACTACCCGACGTCGACGTAGTGCTAGATCCCGATCCCGAGCCCGAGTCCTCTTTCAAGGGGGCAAGAGCACCGCCTACGGTTCCCTGCGGATTCTTGGTAGCATTTTTCGCGAGTTTCTTTGCTGCGTCTGAGAACATTTCTAGGGTTTTGGTGTTATCGGATCTACGTTGATGTTAGTATGGATATGCGGATGGTATACAGAAGGAAAGAGAAGAGGAGACGGGGAGGAAAAGAAATACTTACGGTACATTAACAGCACCCACCATTCCGCTCTCACAGTGTCCTGGAAATCCGCAATAGAACCAGATTGGTTTCGTATCGTTAACAAGAACACTGAAAACCGTCAGGTTGCCTTCTTCGCTAGTCGTTGCGATTGGTCCAGAGAAGAAGCCAGTGCCATTACATGGTGATGCGAAGGCAGCTTGAGCGACCGAGTGAGTTTTGGGGTAGAAGTGGAATTCGAGAGTTGTGTTTACATCGGCTTTAGTTTCATTGGGGGAAAAAGTGAGTTGACCACCAGCACCGACGAGGATGGTATGGGTTGGGTCTGAGGGAGATGTGCTGGTGGTGGTGGAGGGAGTGACGGCGGTGGAAGAGGAGCTAGCATCGGCAGCGTCGTATGCAGCGAAAGTGAAGGGAAGACCGAGAATGAATGTAATTTTGCTGAAATGCATGTTGAAGTATTATTAATCGTTTGCGATATGAAATCAAAAATTGTATATTGGCTGATTGAATGACTGAAAGAAATCAAGACGAGCAAATAGCTTTTAGGCTGAAGTGATGTGAAGATCGAAGTTGAGAGGAAATGAAAGGTTAAACAAAGACAAACTGTTCAGTTAAATAAACAAACACACAGAGCCTTGTTCTTTGATATTTTTGAACACCGCAGTAAAAAAGCCATTCACCATCAACACATCATGAATCATGAAATACTCAATTGGCCCCCTCGCATTCAATTACATTCGAAACCGATACAGCGACTCAACCGCCCATATCGGTCCCAAATGCACGACCCCAAGTTTCGGCTCCTAGTAACCAACCGAATTCATCCTATATTTGTCCTGCATGTATTCCATATACCTCGATAAAACAATATACAAAACACCCCAGACTCCTGGGGCTGACGGAACATCATCTGATAAGTTCGGCTACTTTCATCCGAACCATTAATTCAAAAATATTGATGTAACCCCTTGTTACGGATGAACCCCTGCATAAGATTCTATTCTGGGCCCACCGCCCCAATCCCAAACGCAAAAGGGTTATGTGTGATCAGCTTTTGAGGTAAGTCTCACAGGAGAAAGTCGCTTCCGAGAGAAGTCTTTTGCAAAAATATGTATAACTTTTCCAGATTACCTGGACACTGAAACCTGATCTGAAGAGGGCGCAGCAATTGTGTCGCTTTCATGTCTTATTTTTGCTGTGTGTGGTGACACGCAATAATGCTCGTGAGCCGACGTCCTGGATGATGGTTATTTGACTGCGGAAAACGTTTCAATAGACGGTCAAATTTTTGATCCTTTAGCCGGAGTAATTGACGACTTTTTGGACACATGCTTTTAATTCAACATCTTGTAGATGTTGTTCTAATCGAGATTATTGTAACATGCTGTACAGGGTGAAAATGGTTCGGAGACTGTGGATAAGTAGTATGTCGTCCAACGGTCATACGAGAATTGACTTCACGGTGTGACGGAACTTTTGTCTTCTCCAGGTTTACTCTCTGCTTGGACAAGTGTCAATTCCTCAGAGGCGAAACCAACATGAAACATGGTTAAATAACTATCCGGTGGAACATTGGACATGTGTTGCTACAGTTTGTCTAGTTTGAGCCTCGAACATCTCATCATCCATGAGGTAGAATATCTTCAATGTATGCTGGGTAGGATATTATCGGAGTAGTATTTCGACTATCTTTTGTTTCTCTTTCGTGCGCAGAATTTCCATTGGGACATCTAGTACTTGATTCCAATCTTGACCTAGCATTTCAATGATGGCGAAAAGATCACGATCCGCTAGACCTTCAAGCCACCAAAGTCCGGAGACGAGCTTGATAAAGGACATATAATAAGCGCAAATAATCAGTGCTCTCGGCCGTTTGTTCTTTACTAAATCCGTGAATGCCTGGGGTGTAAAAGATGGCCACGAGATGATACGAATGAACAAGGGTTCGCTAAGTTCATCCTGACGAAGACTTGCATAAAGGTTTCCAAGAGTATCCAAAGTTTGGCAATATACCTCCAAGTCTCCGAAGTCCTGATCACTAGGATCCATGTAGAGCATGTCTACTAAAACATTAGGGACCATGGGGGTAGCGAGCAAATCATTTATATTTCGGACGAACAATGGACCGACAGTAGTTGTGGTGTTTACACCTCCTTCAGGAGTTTTCATCGAAACGATAAGACGCAATCCCCTATATAAACCCATCCAGTTCACTACCGTGAGTTCATCGTTATCATTCCGGTCTCCTGATGCGAGCACTACAAGGAGTAATGCCATTACAAGAACTGCCTCGTAATTCTTCGAGTCTTTTGTAACAGTCATTACTGCAGCGCGATAATCGCGTATTGCTTTTACACGGTAAAGAGCTGTTTGTCGTTTATGTTCCTCGTTTTGTGGAAGTAAATGTTGGTTATGAAGGGATGCCAGTCCCAACATACCATTCATAAGAAACCCATTTTCAAAGGCTAGAGATGGAACGGCAAATTGCATTACATGACAAGCCTCGGGTCCGAGAGCCACAATTGGTCCTGTAAATGCAGAGTAATGATGCATCATACGTACATCCATCATGGAAAGAACCCCAGTAGCTGCAGTTATTGGAGGGAATGGCGAATTTCTAAAGTCCCAGGAGACTTGGACTGATTGAACAGGCTCATCAGAAGTACCACGTTTCTCCAAAGATGTATTTTGTTTGGAATTCGCAGAATACGAAGTCTCTGTTCCCTTGGTAGCCTGTTGTGTATACTGACAAGAAAGCTTTCTTAGGTCACAAAAGGAGCATTTTGGTTTAGCTTCATCACACTTTCATTGATGGTCAGTGAGCATAAAGCACAAATGAGGCAATGATTGATTATACCTTGATCTTTTTTGTCTTGCAAGTTTGACATCCTCCCCTTGACTTTTTATGGGGTCTCTTGGTGGTGAAAACACTCGTCATGTTGATTTAATATTCAATATTTCTTTGAGGCAGGCACAAAATGAGCAGGAGGTCAAGTATTAACATAAAATCCAGTTATGCTTGTTACTGTGGTGAGATCCCTAAGCTTCGGTTCGCATCATAGCAGCCCAATTGCCTTCATATCATAGCTGGTGTGGAGTATACGGAATTCAAGAATGGCGACGGTAAGTGACAAGTAGTAATCAGTTTGTTGGTAATTTGTTCCACAACAAGTGGAAGACTGGAAGTTGGAGGCTATTCGAATTTCGAACGGACGATAGAGTATATAGGGTAGATGTGTAATGCATATAAAATAACAACATAGTCGAAGAATACCAAGGGTACTGGCACTGGAGTACCTGAGAAGAATATGAAGAAAGTACGTAAAAAAGTGGAAATGGGCATTCAATAAATCAAAAGATTCATAAGGATTCTAAGCCTTGCTTGCCTAGGATACTTTATTCCCTAGTGAGTGAATGATATACAGGGGGAAGGTGGGCATGTGGGCAGGTGGGTAAGAAGTCGGTAGATGGTAGATGCAAAGCTCCCGCTCGGGCATTAAAACAATTCATTCACGTGCTCACGCGCCTCCCCTCTTGCCCTTTGAGCCTATCACTGTCACCAACCCTAGGCACGCTAGGTAAATACTCGGTACTGGACCTAGTAATTCATCAGCCTTGTGTACTTGGTTACTGTACTATCCATCCAGCTGCATGGTCTCCAAAGACTTTCAAAATCAATCAATGTTCATCGAAAACAACCTGGGAGAAGTAATAACCACAATAAAATGGTTGCCCTGTTTACTCTACCAAATGAATTGCTTCTCGCATCATTAGCATCCCAATTTCCATGTAGAGACCAGCAGATTCGATCATTAGCTACTTTACTTTCTGTAAGTCTTCCTCCGACCCGCAAGTCATATCAGAACGCACGCTTACTTTAAATGAAATTCCTAGATTCAAACAGCTCCAAGCAAAAATATTGTACTTCATGGACTGGAAGCGACGGGGAAATCCGCCATCACGAAAGCTATCCTCGAAGCATTATCAGCCAATTCTCTGGCGCACAACGACGTTCCAGAAGAGCAATTCAACAATGAATTAAAATATTCCATAATCAAAAGCGCGGAGTGTATATCAGGGAGACATTTGTTGGAACAAACTATAGGAGCTATTGCGAATGCTGTGGAATGGAGGGGCAATATACCAAGATGTGAGAATCTTGCACAGTTAGTCGTCGAGGTAGGAAAGCTACTCGAAGGTTGGACTTCCACAAATGAGGCACAAGCCACAAAACAAAGATTTGTTCTTGTGTTTGATGGCATTGATCGGCAAAAAGAAGCTCCTCCAACTTTGCTACCAGCATTAGCCCGAATGGGTGAAATTGTATGTTCAATTTCAGCATCAATCAGCGCAGTCTGTATTCTAACACGCATAGATCCCCCATCTTACCACAATATTTATCACCACAGTTCCTCGACCAAGCTTTTTCCATCTCCCTGGGATCCCTCATATTCAATTCCCGTCATACACAAAATCCGAACTTGTGACAATTCTCTCCCGTATCTGCAAACCTTCCCCTCGACTCCCTGGCGGTTCCAAAGAAACCTTCTCTATTTGGGAACGCTTAATTCCAACGATTTATGATTCACTTTCAAAACATTCAGGACGTGACCTCCTCTCGTTTCGCACAATCTGCCTCCAATTATGGCCTACATTTATACAACCAATACTTAATGGGACATACACGTCTAACGAATTCTCTCGCCTTCTCATTGCCAATCGTGCACTTCTCCAAAATGATACCCTTCTCACGCCATCTGTACTTGCTCCTACCACGAGTTCAACAAAAACGATAACAAGCACCACCAAGCCTCAAATCCAAAACACAATCACAACCCATCTTCCATATCATACTCGTCTTCTCCTCATCGCTTCCTATCTTGCTTCCCACAACCCCCCTCGCACAGATCAGCATCATTTCCTACAGCAAATGTCAATATCCAGGCGTAAAAAGCGCGGCGGCGGGACAGCGCTCACAGCTTCAACTTCCCGACCTGGCGTCTCGAAATCACGCAAAATCCCTCGCAAACTACTAGGGCCTCAAGCATTCCTATTGGAAAGAATGATTGCTATCTACCACGTTTTACTCGAGGATGCCGATGGGCGGGGCCGCTATTCATCTATAAATGGGAATATTAAAAGGAAAACCAAAGGGTTGGGCACGGGAGAAGCAGACATACAAATGGCTATTGCCACACTTGCTAGCTTGCGCTTAATTGCTAAGATGGGAAGTGTAAATGCGGCAGATACATTAGATGGAGGTAGTCGATGGAGAGTTGCAGTTGGGTGGGAGGTAGTAAGGGGGATTGCGAGGAGTGTGGGGGTTGAGGCAGAGGATTATCTAGCGGAATGAGTTGCCTAGTTGGACCATGGAAAAACAGGCCAACCAAAAGACCAGCATAAAACACACGGAGGATTCCCTAGGGTGAGCCGCTTCCGAGATGCTTCAATTTCGTACTACTACATTAGCCGTAGAACTACCGGTAGTGTTCGGAAACCTAGGGGAGAATAAAGCTTACTATTGAATGAGAAGCTGCTATGGGTACTCAGGAAATCTAGCTTGATGAAGGAGGCTATTGGTTCCGAGAACCGACGCCTAGCTATTACCTAATTCTTCCTATACCACCAAGCAAAGAGACTTCAAACGAGGAAGCTTGGCGTTTCTGAGGTCTTACAATAAGTATTTGAGAAGCAGACTGCATCTGCGTATCTAGCATGTAACGTAACCTCACAACACTATATAGATAAGATCAATTAACCAAAACCCATAATCTCAACATCCATCCATCCATTCTCTCCTCACGCACAAAAACGACCGATGAATTAATCAGTATAATTTTACTACTTATTTTTAACTCCCTATCATCCATCCATCCATCCATCCATTTGCGCCAGTATTCTTTAAAAATCCACGCATATCGTACCTCGCATCCCGTATCAACTAACGGATTCGATTCCTTGGTATTTGAAAGAGAGTAAAAAAGTAAAAAAGGGAAGAAAGCAAGCAAGGCAATGCGATCCATCCATTCATTAACAGCAGCAACAGCAGCAGTAGCAAAAAAAGAGCCATTCCCCATCCCCTTCCAGTTCCAGATCCATAAACTAAAAACGCCTAGACGCTCCTCTTTGATGAAAAGAGGGAAAGAAGAAAAAACCACAGAAAACAGATCACAGATGTTTATCCGTGTATTGGTATGCGTGAGATTTTAATGGTTCATCTGCTTGCGGCAGGACAGATGAACGTCGTAGGTAATAGTACCACTACCAAGCCTTTTGAATTCAAGTCTTTTTGCTTGGTAGCCCCTGAAATGATCCATGCATGCCAGGTTCTCAGCAGTCCTCTGTAAAGCCGAAGACAGTGATCAAAGAAATAAAATAATCGAATTCAACCCCATCATCAGCTCCGATTAAAAGGCCTTTCCACCTACGCTCTCACCAGCTAAAATTCTCAAATGTCTCTCGCTCAACTCGCTTTTCAAACCCATACTTGCACTTTCCCTGCTCAATCTATCCCAATGTTTTAATCCCTTCCTAAGCTTCTCCTGTTTTTGCTTCACTTCCTCTCTTAAAACCTCCGCTTCCTCTTCCTTTTTCTTGAGACGAGCTGCTAGATCTGCAGAAATTCCAGAGGCTGTTGGATCAATCCTCCCTCCCGGTATGATGGGTGGAATGCCTACCATTGCTGGGTGTATACGAGGACCAGATGAGGGACCCGAGATGGAACCGCGGCTATGATATATATTAGAGGGATGTTGAAGTGAGGGACGAGAAGGAACTGTAGTGCCTGCGCGAGGGCCTGTGGGAATGCCCGAAGGGCCTGTGGGGGCAGCAGGGGGAGTGTCCCTAGCTGGTGAGGGTGAGACACTTGGAGGAGGACGCGGTGGAGGTAGACTAGTTCTTGAGCTTAATTCTGCGTTGGATCGAGCCGGAGGTGCTGCTCCCCAAGACGAGGTATCTGGACGGCTGTGACGGTCGTTGCTAAACGATGATCGACCACCTCTTAAAGAAGCGGAAGGGCCACGAGGTGGAGCGTAACCACGTGGGCCTGATGGTGGAGCGATGTGACCATTGCTCTCAGAACCAGCTCTCGAATTATAGTTTGAAGAAGGGCCGGATGGAATAGGCGCAGCGAAGTTGCGGCCTCCACTGGGTCCAGTTGGGGCTCGGAACGTTGCTGCTGGGCCCCTAGGAGGTGATCTTGGGGCCGTAGGACGAATTGGTGACCGATCTTTCGGGGCGGATCTTGAAGTTTCTTGCTCTCTTTGTCTATGAGCCAAAGCTGGAGGGGATCGGTCTCTGACTGGCACAGGTGAACGTATTGCTTCGCGGGTTGCTGCTTGCGTTAAAGCTTGCCTGCTAGGGTGGACAGGTGGAGATGATCTACGGGAATTGGTGCCAGAACTTCTACCTGATGATCTTTCTGAATCACGGAGAGCTGGAGAAGGAGACCGACGCCTGATTGGAGATGGCGATCTCCGGCGTATGGGTGAAGGTGAACGACGTCTCCAATTTTGTGAACTTGGTCCAAGAGGGGTGCGAACATCTCTCGGGTCGCGACTGCGAGAACGTGGGCGCCAAGAGCCTCTCGGGCCAGGCGGTGGTGATCTGCGAGGCAAGGGAGATCTAGCTCGGATGGGGGATCTAGCTCGAAGGGGTGTACGGCTACGATCAAAAGGTGACCTTGAACGTCTCCTGCAAATTGTTAGACTTGGACAACTCATTCTCACCTAACAGTAATAATATCAAGTACCTACCTGTCGTCTCTTCTTGGAGATCTAGGTCGCTCTCTGCGGTCATCGTCTCGTCTAGGAGAAAATCTCCTTGGACTTCGGGCTCTCAATGGAGTTCGAGCTCCTCGAAGTGGTGACCTGGGTCTGCCACGCCAAGTCATATCTCGAAGTGGTGATCGGTCTCTTGCGCGATATGGAGGCGTTCTTGATCTACGTCTTGGTGAACGATCACGTCCGCCAGGATGATAACTGTCGCTGGATAATGGTGGAGTTCGTCGATCTCTGCGAGGTGACCTGTCTCTGTCCCGGTCGGACCTGAAAGTATCGGCTCGCGGTGGTGAGCGTCGGTTATGATTAGGTCTATATGATTCACCAGCTCCCAGCCTTGTGACTTCGCCATCACCTCGGATATCCATTCTACAAATACCATTCGTTAGCGATTCCTTATCCTTCACTGTAAATGTGCTATCGTCAATTCCGCGTTTTTCGACCTTCGAGCTATCTTCGCAATACCTATTTGTTCGACCGTAAGGATCCAAGAGCTGAAACGTCGATTTATTCTCCACTGTTGGCCGGCATATTTGTTATCGTATTGATGTTTGCGTTGCTAACCATTGGCTGACCTAGACTAAAGGCAACATTTTCTTCATCGCTATTCACAAGGATGCCCAAGTTACCATACTGCAAGCTCCCCTCATCGCTTGTGAGCTCGTATACCCCAAGTGATAGGTGGATAGAAGAAAAAGCGCCCTATTGCGAGGTATGTCGGCCGTCATCGATAATGGGGCTGTTACCAGCTTGGTTCATAGCTTCAAGCACAGCGCGAGGCGAAAATTGGCATCGCTCTAGTCGCGCACGACTGACGAAGTAATCTCTCGCAGCGTCTTCTTTCTAGCCCATTCTTGGCTATCCAGAAAACCTCGACCACTGAAGCTCTTCCTGCAGGCGCAAATCTGGAAATCGGGAGCGTTGTGCGACCATGTGCAATATTCGTGGGTTCTTCGAGCGAAATTGTTATGTTCAACTTGTACAGCACCGTCTAACTACTGCCACACAATTTTTTGAATCTCCTTCCTAGGCAGTCTCCTATATCCATTCGAGGATAACGACGGCATTGACCAACTGCACACGGGATATATTGTCGGGTTTCTCCTGGGGTTCTTGGCTTTTATGTTGGGATTGCAGGTTCCTTAAAATTATTGCGGCGATCCGGTAATGAGATATGTCTCCAACTCAATATATCATGTTGCTCTTCGAATGCTGCATACATGTGAATAAAATAAATCAGAACTAACCTTCTGTCTCGACCTCTATCCATCTTGCGCTCTTTACTATATTCGCTGGAAATATTCGCCGTAGATATTCGCTGAAGATACTCGAGCCTGCCTCAAAGGGTCTAAAATATACCTAAAGTTTGATACTATATCGTCTCAAGTCGCTGTTAAGTTACGTAGGCAATAAACGTAAAATGGAGTAGACTGAATTGAAGATGTGATGATAACCATATCGCAGTTCCTAAGCTCCCCAAAACATTTCCAAGCTGTCAAATGTACACTAGCGGCCGCTTTGTTCCGAGTATATCACATCACGTGCTAATGGAAGAGGTGAAACAAGATTCTGAATGTTTCATATAATTCAATTGAAGCAAAGTAAACCGCCGAATTTCAAATCGCAGGGTCTAGTCTTGCACACATTCCTTCATTGGTTCCCAATATTCTTATATTACATATGAAAAGCACCATTAGTGCCTTTGTCACCCCCTTCCAACGCCACATTACTTCCCTCATACCTTAAAATCTGTAGGATCTTTCTCTTTTCTCGCCTCGCTTTTCTTCATCTCTCTTTTGCTTCTTCCTACTCTCCTGAGCGATCATATCACTTAAGTCTTCGTCATATTGCCAAGCTCCTCGTTCCTCTTTCTTTTGAGCCTCAAATCTTCGTTTCACTTCTTCTTTACTTATACCATCCTCATTTTGTAAAGAATCTGGATCCAATGCAACATCTACATCTCCTGGCTTCTTTCTCTTCCTAGTATCTTCTTGTCCTAGTACTGGCAAATGGGCGTTTTGACCGGCACGAACATCGTAAGCTCTTTCACCGCCAAAGAACCCTTCAGCACGAATTTGGCGTTCAGGGATGACAGTATAGGCAGATCTCGGGTGGGTGGACTCTTCGGTCTCGGTCCCCCTCTTTTGCTTGCGGAGATCAAAGTCACCACCGACACTCATTTCACCAGGGTACTCTGATGGTACAGTTGAAGCCATGCCACCTGGCGTTTCCATGCCACTAGGCGTCTGTAAACCACCCACGTCCTCCTCGTCACCTTCCTCTTCTTCCTCGTCACTCTCTTCTTCTTCTTCGGACTCCTCTTCAGGTGCTTGTAACTCACCCCACAGTGTTCGTTCAATAGGTTCACCTGCTTGATTGTTAACTTGTGGTTGAAGGACACCAAAGATATCTCCTCCATAAAGAGGTCGATTGAACTCATCAACGGGGGGTTTTCCATAACCACCAGGATGAAATCCCCACGCGCCACCCGGTGGAGGTGGTGCATTCAAGCCAGGAATTTTGAGTGAGGGGTATGAAGGGGGTGGGCCGAAACGTTGTTGGTTGATGAGCCATGGAGGTGGGGCTCCGGGTGGTATATTTAGCGCATCCTTAAGGTCATCACTCAACTCTCCAGGGCGCAAATGTCGTAAATTCGTCTCGTATTCCTTTCCCTCGTAGTAAACCTCACCATAGCGTGTTAGTTCCGGCTTTGTTTGAAACCGGAAGAAGGCTTCATACAACTTTTGATAATCAATATCCAATTTTCCCATTTTCGGCTGGACCCTCTCCCGTTGCTTCTGTTTCAAACTAGCTCCATCCTGTTTTTCCAATACTGCGTCGCGCATTTCAGCAATACCAGTCTCTTGAATGAATTTAGGGAGAGAAAAGGGAGGCTTCTCAACACCACGTTTTGACGATAAATACTCGCGCTTGAGGGACCAGTGGTTCGGTACCGGTACGACATTTCGGTATGATTTTATGTGAACAAGTAATCGAGGATCTGAGGCTGAGGTATCTGTCCAGTCCACAAGCTCTGGCTTCTTCACAAGAGCTTTCAATTCCGCAACAGAAAGCTTGTCTCTCTCCTTTCTTTTCTTCTTGGATAATTTGGGTTCTTTGTCTGCCTCTTCGTCCTCGTCCGGGATCTCGTCGTCCTCATCGAAGAAAACTTCGCCCTTGTCGCCAATGTCTGCATCTTTCGCAGCCTGGTCTTCTTCAGCGGTAACACCAAATCTATCCATAATATCTTTGAACATAGCAAAGTTAGGATCATCTTCACTGATATTAAACCCTGTAAGATCTGCTTCCAAAGGATCTTCATCAACCTTTTTGGGTTCTTCAATGGGCTTGGTGGTTTCGGTAAGCTCAGTTGCATCAGTTTCCTCGACCTTTACTTCTGGATCTTTGTGGCCATCTGCTTCTGCTGTTGGAGTCTCCTAGAAATGGTCAACGACTATAAATACCAATGCAAAATTACAATTTACCTGTGCTGCCTTCTTCTGCTCCTTTTTCTTAGCTCGCCGCATCTGATTCTTGGTCATTTTTGGCGCCATATTTGCGACCTGGGGCCACGAGCCCAATCAACACGATTGTGGCTTGAATTCGAATTATCTCTATTCTTTGTGCCTATTACTCAGTGTGTTTAGTATTTAGATTCCGACAATAGCTGTGCGGTCAAATAATTGGTCAAGAAGAGATAAATAAAAGATCGTCGCGATGCTCAGAGTTCCATCGAATATCTAGAGTCCAATATCAAATCGCGATTATTTTAGCGTCGGTAAATTCCACCAGAATTTCCGCAATCAAGAGACATCTCGTTCACCATGTTCCAATTAAGTCCTTAGTCCACCAGGTCCTTACGGTATCGTCATTATTGGGTATTGTAATTGAATTGAGCATTCTCATGTTACAGATTATTCAAAGTAACAATACTGATTTCCCGCGATGAACATTTCAGACGATAATCCCAATTCATAATCCTTTATTTTGCAATGCCTCATTCGACTAGAGGTCCATCGCCTGGTCGAATTGCTCAAACAAGCTTCAAATTTCCTGGTGACACGAAGGCCAGCTCGCGCACATCCATGGAGAAATTTCCAGACCTTGATACTTCTGATACATTCGATCAATACGATGGACAGCAATCTTACAACTCACGAAGGTCCAATGGATATGCCAATGGAGGGCCTCCTCCTGTGGATCGTTGGCAGCCACAAAGAAATGGTAGAATGAGAGGGGATTCTTGGACAAATGCAGAGTCGAGTAACGGTAGAGGGCATAAAAAACAGAAGAGTCTCAGTGATGCATTCAAGACAATTAAATCTAGGAAAGGAAGTATGAGTGCGAATGTGCATGAGATATCGGATGCCCTAAAGGCACCAGTCTCTCCAAAATTAATTGTTTGTGAACATCTCCTGCATATTGTCCATGAATGCTAATTTAATCTATGTAGGTCCTATGTATAGTATGGTATCTTTCAAGCGCCCTGACAAACACATCTTCAAAATCTATTCTGAATGCATTTCCAAAACCTGCGACTCTTACTCTCATACAATTTGCATTTGTCGCATTCTATTGCCTATTTTTCTCCTGGCTTTCCTCGACATTTCCACAACTCAAAAATGCGATTCCTGCTTTACGACATGGAATTCGATATCCCACAAAAGAAGTGATCATGACCACAATACCTCTCGCTGCTTTCCAAATTGGTGGTCATCTGCTATCTTCTACTGCGACAGCCAAAATACCGGTCTCGCTGGTTCACACTATCAAAGGGCTGTCCCCCTTATTTACGGTGGTCGCATACCGACTTATATACAATATTCGTTACCCAGTGGCTACATATCTTTCCCTCGTCCCTCTCACACTCGGCGTCATGCTTGCCTGCTCGGCAGAATTTAAGGGGAACATATTTGGTATAATATACGCTTTCCTCGCCGCGATAATATTCGTCACTCAAAACATATTCTCGAAAAGGCTCTTCAATGAAGCCGCAATCGCAGAAGCGGCAGGTCAACCGCGTACCAATAAACTAGACAAACTCAATCTTCTTTGCTACTCATCTGGTCTCGCTTTCGTCCTTACGTCACCTATCTGGTTCTGGTCAGAGGGTATTACTCTCTTAGGTGATTTCTTCCACGACGGGTCTCTTGATTTAAGTTCCCACCCAGAAGCCTTCGATCACGGACGTCTAGCCCTCGAATTCATCTTCAATGGAACCTTTCACTTCGGCCAGAACATCATCGCTTTCGTCCTCCTCAGCATGGTTTCACCCGTCACCTATTCCGTCGCCTCCCTCATTAAACGTGTCTTTGTCGTCGTGATTGCCATCATTTGGTTCCAAAACCCCACCACCAAAATTCAAGGTCTAGGGATCGCCCTCACATTCTTTGGTCTCTACCTTTACGATCGCACCAAGGGCTCTAATAAAGCAGATCGCAAAGCCAAACTGATGAATATAAAAGAAGAAACCCTCCTTCCCCTGAACACAACCTCTGGCAACCTTAACCCCGGAACCCAAGCCCATGTCCTATTTGAATCACCAATTCAAGCCCGAGGCGGCGGTTACTCTTTATCTTCGGGTAATTCGGATAACAAAAAATCTGACGATAATTCCTACGATAAAATGGGGAGGTTGAGGGGCAGTAGTAATGCTTCTTGGTTACCGCCTGGGACTAGACAAGAGGATACTTGGAGACCAAGGGAAATTATTGCGAATGGGCCCGGTGTTAATGGAAACGGCAGTGGCATTTCCATTAACTAGCGGTGCTTGTCACATGATGTTTTATATTATAGATGAGATGGGTTTGATTTTGATTTGAATCTTCGATTATTTTACTTTAGTTAACATTACTTTACTCATGATATGGACGGAAACGCGCATGCGCAAGCATTGAATGGTGCCTTGGGTGTATAAATACCTACCCACATACACGGGCATCACCATGAATCGGAGCAAATGGGCAGGCGTTTAGGTCGGACGATATTAGAAATCTTGAATATGCTACATACGGTCTCTAGGTACTCACATACTCGAAAGAATCATAGATGGAGTTTTACGGTTCACCAGTCCTGGATTCGGATTTGTATCATTAATTAGAATGGTTGTGTATGCGTATATAGTTACAGAGTCGTGGATAAATAGATACCTACATATCTATCTATCTAATGATAAGGGATATAATATCTTATAATGTTAGTGGTTGAGTTGAGCTTGATTCATTGGAATATGGATGTGAATTTGATGTTGATATTGATGTTCATTTTAATATTAATATTGAATTGAAAATAAGGTAATCTTAGAAGAAGAAGCGGGTGAAGATACTTTCATTCATTCATTTATGAGAAATGATATTTGCACAAGTATTAAATAAAGATTAAAGCAAGTTACTAGGTATACTACATCCATACAACAAAAGAGCCCGTGAAGAAAAAGCAAAGATATCCTAGCCTAGCCTATGCTTCTTGCCATTCTATGCGATAGTGTATGCATATATATATACATTATGGGGACCCATCGCTATCCATAGTCCATTCCATTCCATTGCGCCCATCCATCCATCCATCCATCATTCCCATTTAAATTCATGTATTCATTTGTGGCGATTATCCATTCAAACCCTGTATCAGCAGGGAGTAGGGAGTAGAAAGCCAACTAGCAAAAGCAGATATCCATCCATTCATCCATCCAATGTATATGAATCTAGCCAATCTTGCCCTGCCATTTCTTCATGCACCATATACATATCATAATGCCTTCCTGTGACTCCGCTTCTTCCCCCCCATGATTGATTAGTTGTTAAGACAAAAGTAAAAGCTACATACCATGCATGCATCCACCTCAATTTTCCGTTCGCCCAACTCCCAATCACCAAGCCAATCCCCCCTCCACTAATCCATCATCCCCATCCCAATCATCATCACCTTCAGGCTCACTGTCCAAAAAGTCTGCCTCGCCAAACTGCGTTTCTGCCGGTCTCTTATTGTCGATTATAATATTCACAACTTCACACATTCCTTGAATAACGAGATTTTGCTTTTGTTTCTTCTTTCCTCTTCCTCCAGCATGCTGGTTCCCATTTTCACTCTCACTTACACTGCTCGCGTCATCCATATCTTCCTCTCCCGAGCCAGGAGTTTGGGGCGGCGAAGAAGGAAACCCATCAATACCCGCCGTAATCTTTAACATTCGAACCTCCCGCGAAGCACGACGATTTTGAGCGAGTTCGCGGTCCGACAGTTTTGATTTAGAGGGACGAGGAGAGGACGATTTCATATCGTCGACTTCCTCATCCTCCTCATCCTCCTTATCATCATCTTCATCATCCTCATCATCTTCATCGTTAGAATTATCCGGGCTTTCGGCGTAGTTTGTTGTACGTTTGGCCCGCGTGCTCTGGCGAATTGGTAGGGAATTTCCTTTTGGTTGAACCTTTTTGTTCTTCGCAGGGCTCTGTTCATTATGCTGAGGATCCGATTCTAATTTGGAAGGTTTGGCTTCTGGCAATTCCGAAGCTTTTGTGAAGTGCTTTGGAGGATCACAGATTCTTTTGAAGACGTGCCCCAAAGTTCCAATCCATTTGTCTCTGAAACTAGCCCGATCTCGCCAACCAGTATTAATGCTCGCCTGTAGAATCAAAACTCTGAGATCTGGAAGTTCGCCTGCACTATCTAGCAAACTTTGAAAGAACATCTCTGCAGCTTCTTGATCCCATTTACGTAGATTAACAAGCTCAAGAGTTTGGAGTGTGGGTGGCCACACTGGGATTTGATCACTTTTGAGTAATTGGTCGTAGTCCGGCTCGGAATTATGGTAGGAAACATGTGCATCGAAATATTGCAGGTCCATTCTCAAAGCTTCTAGATATGGACATGCTGTGCCCAGTGAAGGGAGGAATGCTAAACTCAAGGCCGAGTTATGATTGAGCGTGAGACAACGAATTTGTCTGCCACGGGTCACGAGATATTCCCCAAGCATTTCAGCGGTAACCTCCCAGCAATTAGTAATTTCTAGATTACGCAAGTTTGACGGCAAGAGGGGCATCAGTTTCGCATTAAGTAGCGTTGAGGATTCAAATATTAAGTGTTCCAGGTTCTCCAGGACGGACAGCGATTCGGCAAGTATTTCTTCAAGCATTGGATCATCCTCGCCTTTTTTAGGGTGACGGATTTGGTAATTGACAAACGCAACCTTTTTTAAGTCGATGAAGGATGGTTTAAGGTGTATCTCGCGCATTCTCTCGATAGGCCACCTCTTACCACCTAGCCTGGATGACCAGCGCCAACTCCTTAACTTGCACAGGCTGGTTTTATCGCCTTTAGTGGAATCTGCCACCGGTTCAACATGCTCGAGTGCTTCAAAGACAGCCGCTGGATATTCCCATCTGATCGGTTCGTCAAGTTGTTTGAATGGTTTCGAATCTTTTTCGTCGAAGAACTCTAGATCCGCCAATCTCGGTAAGTCTCTTATTAAGCCATACAAATCCAAAAGTCCACTTCCAGGTAAAGAATAGCAAGCGACTTGTCTGACTTCAATTCGAAGATTGACAACCTTCTGCCTATAACCAAAAGTCACAGATGCAGGGTCAGATTTGAGTAATTCAACGAGTCTAATCACACATTAGAGCTAGAAGACTTCAAATTAGACCTCCGAAGCTACTTACCGATGGGCTTTATCCATGGGAACAAGAGGAGGTGAGTTGTATAAAACTGTAAAAGCTGGCTCGGCAAATCCCCGACAGAGATATGCGACATCCAAGAGCCATCTCCCGGATGGAAGAGGTTGAAAAGTTCGTTCCTCGTACAATGGGTACGTAGCGTATTCGAATATTTGAACGAGAACATGGTAGGGTAAAGTCTGCCATGGCGGGATGTTTCCAGAATCCTCTGCGGAAATGATAGATGGCGATTGGACTATAGACCTCCTGAAAGAGATTGACCGTTTTTGTTTCCTTCGTTTTGGCATCGACTCAGGGGATCTAGAAAGGAGTCGCTTGGTAGAAGCACGAGAGCCTGAAGCATTCCGAGGGAGTCTTGAACGAGGCGTATGAAAGGAGGAATTATGCGATTGTTCATTGTCTTCGCCCTCATCTTCCTCCTCTTCTGATTCGGTGTCGGTCGAAGCTTCCGCGTATGAGATAACCGGCTTCTGCCGGGTGCTTTTTGTAGTAGCTACATGTGTCTTACTGTTCGCAGAGCGAGATGGCGGCGGGTTTCGAGTGGATGTTCGAGGGACCCTCGTGCGAGGAGTGCGAGAGGTATCTCTATGTGGTTGTTCCGCAGCATTGCCGTTCTCTTCCTCCTCTAAATCGTCATCACTGTCGGTCGATGGTTCTGCGTATGAAATAGTAGGCTTTCCTCGAGTAGACCGGGGAGGAGTTCGTAGGACTCGACGAGATACTGAAGCTCTATTCATGCCTATAAAAGTGAATCGTTTGCTGGTTGTGATTCATGAATGTAGTTTGAGTCGAAGCTGAAGTAGTCAGAGACTATATGGGTTATATACGGCAGATATGGATGGTTCTTTGCCGTAAGCTAGTAAAGTTCCAATCTCAATTATGACCGGTCTGTAAACGACAGAGATTTAAAAAAGAAATGATAATGAATGAAAAAGAGACTAGACGGAGTTCTTTGCTTTCCTTCAAAGGACAATGAAATGATTCACTGCTCACTTGAAATCTGATGTTAAGCCAGGGCCAGGTACCTACAGAGTACGCTAATCGCGATATCGGTTAATCCGATAAGAGATTTAAGGTTTTAAGCTAGAAGGACATAATCCCTGCACTTACCTCGGTAGCTCCTTCTCAACGGACACCTGCATCTCTAGCTGCAAGAAATGTCAATGGCTCTACTTCATTGGAATCGAAGTCATCCAAGATTTGCATATGGATAAGTTACAGGAGTAAGAGTAACGTTGGTGTGGTGATACTACTGTGTGTTGTGCATTACTGGAATCTTTCGAAAGTAGGTAGAAACGAGAGAGGCTCTGCACCTCGAGCGGTAGGAAGCATAATAAATGGATGACTCCATTGTATCTGAATTGAGGCTATCCAAAGTATGCAAATGATGAGCTACTTGCTAGACTAGTAAGAGCAACGGCTGATGTGGTTATGCTACGTTTTATAAAGGAACAAAGCTTACTAACTAGTATAATATATCTTTTATTTAACATGCTGATTTCGGAATATTGACACGGCGCACAAGTGATACAAATAAATTTATATGCAACCCAAATATCCAATAGTATCAATCAGAGTTTCTACCTTTCTACCAAGTGGTGTACTGATTATAACACAACAACAATATTAGATAGGCACTCCTTTTTAATTTTACCTGGTATAGTGTTCACATTCTTTTGATCTAGGGCTATCTTTTCCTCAGATGCTGCAACTTTTAACCCTGTAAAGCGCTTGAATTTTTGTGGTGGTTTATCGTGCGAGGCTCCTGCTAGTGTTTTGTTTCATAATTTGCTAACAAACTTTCCTGTGCCTCTCTACCAAAACACAACATCACGCGTGTCATTTCTCAAAGTTTTCATTGTTGATATACTCTGCCACAGCTTAGCCAAGCCCTCATCTGCACTCAAATCTCATTCAGTCTTTCCCTGATCTGCTTGATCCCTGCAAAGTTCATATATAAAATCCCCTCGTCTTACCAGTTATTAAGTTTGAAAGTTGGGCGGTAGCCAGTGAGAGGTCGAACGATAATGAAATGTCACCGGCAGGTATCAATGGAGGAGGAACTGGGAAAGCAGCTATTGAATATTGGTTGTCAGATCATCGTCTTCCTTTCCGCCCATTTTTGAGAGGCAACCTTGAAAAAGCTATAAGGTATCACGAAAACTTAAGGATGGGTTCCTCGTACTCATCACTCAAACCTGTCACACCGCCTCAGGAAAAGGAACGTGGGATTTTTGCATCCGACGAGGAAGACGAAGAGGGAGAAGACCCAAGACCTGCAAAAAGAAGAAAGACCGCCAATACAGATTCTTCTGCACCTGCACTAGCTCATAATTCTTCGAATCGATCTATGTCTTCGTCTTCAGCTTTTGCTTCAGTAAAGGAGACAGCTTCACTTAATCATTCTATAAGTGAAAATTCTCAAATACCATCATCACATACACCTCCCACGTCTCAAGTAAATAAGATCAAATCCACCGATTTTTACGGCCCTCAACCACGGAGTTCTGGAGGATCCAATGCAAACTTTTCACTTGTGAAGTCAAACACCGATCGGATTCGGATTGACTCTGTACTCAAATTAACGGAACCTCCTGTGGACTTCCAGAAGTTACTACGAATCCGGGTTGCCAGCATCATTCAGAACTCGAGTTTGGAAGAAACTGATGAAGTCACTAGTCAATACTCAAACATAAAATGTACTTTAGCTTTGTTCCGTGTTTCAGGTGATGAAGATGAAACGTTGACAAATATCTATCGGCAGCCTCAGACAGGAAGGATTAAAAGGACATCCGATGGTCGTCAAAACGATACTTTTCCAATATACTTGCCACCCTTTATAATCCCTTCAGATGTTCTCTCTCAAGATCCATCCTTTGATAAATCATCGTGTCGATTGCAAGGCTCGGGCGAATTTGGCAAGTATAGGGTTGAGTTGTTACTCGAGCCATATCACGCTAATCGAAAGGACTGGTTGCCTTTGACAATTTCCAGTCTCCCCCACAACAGTCGCCTCGCGACAAAGATATTCAAAGGGGAAGCAGCGCTCACTGATGTGCGCCAAATGGTATGCGAGTTCTTGCTCTTAGACTGGGACAGCAAGGACAGTACAGCTCAGATAGAGCTGCTTTATGGAGGGGATAGGGTTGCAACTTCGGCCTCGTTGAAACTGGATATACAATGGTCGCTTCCAAGTCGTCTGATTAAAAAAGAACTTGGTGAAATACCAAAGTCACCCACGCTAGGTCCAAAAATAGCTCCTGAGTTGTTTTTGCCTCATATTCTATCCCCTCAGAAGGCAGCGACAGTGGAGCCGGAAAGCCCCTCTCGTGCCAAGAGACGTGGTCGTGCAAATATTCCCACATACAATCTCAAAGCGTTAAGTGCGAAAGCTCAAGGTAAGAAGTTGAGAGCTCACTGGG
Organism: Sclerotinia sclerotiorum 1980 UF-70; assembly: GCF_000146945.2. Classification (NCBI taxonomy): domain Eukaryota; kingdom Fungi; phylum Ascomycota; class Leotiomycetes; order Helotiales; family Sclerotiniaceae; genus Sclerotinia; species Sclerotinia sclerotiorum. The sequence goes on from NW_001820826.1 coordinate 726,502, forward strand.
GCAAAGAAAGGTCAGGGACTTCTACAGCTCTAAGTGACATTGGTGAATATGTGACCTACACATTCAGTAAAGCGGAAGCGGAAGCATATGGTATCAAACAAACGCATTCGGTAGCTGGGTTCTCATGCCCTATATGCGATATGGACACCAAAGGTATGGAAAGTCTTCGGCTTCATTTCTCGGCCACACATGATCGATTCATATTCCGTCTTCGTCCCAAGTCTTCTTTTTTCGTTGAAATCAACAAAGAATCTCGAAAGTCGAGGGAAGTTCACCCTTTGCAAATCGTCCAGCTTGGGAAAGCCACTACTTGGTTAAATATGGAGAAATATATTTCTGGTGACAATTCTTGGGCCGAAGCCAGGGAAGGGCCTCAGAATAATCAATGGCCAGATTCAGATCCCCTTGCTCGTTTGAGGTTTGGAGCTTCTCCATCTCCGCCAGCTCAAAGCTCGCGCTGGAGCTCGCAAGAAGTATTGAACAATGCTATCCAGGAAAACGAGGGCGAAACTTCTGTACCTCCTTATATTCAACGTCTAGCTAGCCTGCCAGCCAGAAGCAAGAGTCGGCACTACGTTCCTGATATCAGAAATGGTCCATATCCTAGGTCGGCCTTTTATCCCGGTATTGTAGACCGGGTATTCTATGATCTACGCACGAAGCGGGTTCTACAACCTGGAGAGGAATTACCCGATAGTGATGATGAGAAGGATGAGGCATGGCTACTACACAAACGAAAATGTATTATCAATGAATTCACAGATCTCACAGACGATGAGAAGGAATACTTTATCAAATGGGAAGAATTTATCATGGGCGAGCGACAGACTGGTCTATCGCATCTTCAGGAAACCATCATGAGATTTGTGTCAAGAAATCGCGTTTGGTTTGCCGAGAAGAAGGCTCGGAAGAAGGAATGGTGCAAGCAAATTGAGTTATTCGTAGCGAGAGATGGTCTGGCAGACCAACCGCTTATGTCCCGTTGCGAGAGAATTTTCGAATTGGGGAAGAAGGAATTAGACGCAAAGAATTCAAAGCCAACTTCTGAATCGGTGGCAAGCCCAAAAGCGAAGCCAGAGACGGACCTGGATCGGGAGATGAGGGGAGGCACTGACTGTGTATGTGGTAATTTTGTTCAGACTCCTGATCAGGTTATGTGTAGTGGAGAAGTAAGTTTATTTACCATCTATTTATTCTATACGTACTGACTACTCTACAGTTTTGTCCAGATCGCCACTATCATAAAGAGTGCGCCAAAAAATCTGGACGCCCAATCTTGCCAAAGGGTACTTGGTTATGTGATCGATGTGATCTTAGAGCGTCGATGAAACAAGTTGCGGCGAAGACGGGTACTCCACTGAAGGGTATTCTTGAGGACAGGATTCTAAAGAAGAGGCGAAAAGCATAGGTAGCTAGTAGCTGGGCGAGAAGAGCCTGGATGAGAGGCATTTACCGATTACATTTCGTTGACAATACCAAAATCAAATGATCTCAAATGAGGAAGACGAAGATTGAGGAAATAGGGGATACGTAATTTATTACCAGAACGTAAATGTATACGATCTTTCATCATTATATGATATGCTAAATCTGAATTTTCTCACTCTTATTTATATAGATGAAATGAATCAAGCATATGATACTGGCGTCAATCCCTTTCACACGTGAAATCCTCATGATCACTTAGTCTTCGATACATACCTACCTATAGTACATACTTTCCAACCATCAGCCTTGCATTGCCTTATCTTGCTTGACCCTCCCATCCAATGTCATAGGCGTAAAAAAGCGTTGCATCACATGAACAGAGATCTTTTTCCTGCATGATCTTATTTGTCGCCTTGTCTAGGTACGTTGAGATCGATCTCACCTATCCTACCGCCTACAAAAACAAAAACTCTCAAGCCCTCAAACAAATACCACAACCCTAAAAGAAATCCCCGAAAACGACCTACTAGATAACCAACTAAGCAACTATCAACTGACCAACCAATCAATCAAGTGACATGGCATACAAACTTCATCTACTGTTGTACTCAGACGCTATTTATGTAACGTCAGGCCTGGTAGGGTTGATAAGGGAGGGTTGGAGATATACTGCGTAGAGGGGAGAGGATTAGATATGGAAGGACAGATAGATGAATGGATTTTAGATGGAGAAGGAGAAGGAAATCGAGATAGGTGATTTGTTCAATTAATTATGATTCGGAGGGATGTTTTCTGTTTGGACATAATGTTATATTCATTTTCAAATTCATATATTGTATAAACTATCGAATTATCTTTGCAATTGCTTGTACTCCGTAGATACCAGTATATGAGTGGAAATGCTGTCGCTGGTCGTGTTCAAGATTTGAGGGGTGTCCGTGAATCTACTCCTTTTGAGTCGAGTGCTAGGCCTTTATACATGTCTTTATACATGTTTATCTAGTGGGTGTTCTTTGTAAGACGACGAGTATCACCGAATCATGACCAAAAATAATACTGGACAAGGAAATGAAAGTTAATGCAGTAGGAATAAACAACGTCCAACTACCACCGATAAGAATATATAATCAAGATGTGATGTGCGCGTTGGTAGGGATTAACCATACCAGCCTTCACATGGGCTCGCCAGTTAGAGAATAGAAAAATTGGTGAGTTCTGCATAGAATGGTAGTGACAAGGACCCCCAAGATAGCCCCGACAAAACAAATCCCATAACGACAATCATCAAACCACGCCTCGTAACCTTACCTATCACATCGGCACCGGCACCGCAAACCATATAATTAATCAATACTCTCGACCACTTCACGAATCGAAGAGAGAGGCCGAGGAAATAAAAGAGAGAGAGAGGAATTATTGATTGGCATCGTGGAAGATAAGGAAGGAAGGAAAGAAAGATTGATTCACCTGGGGAATAAATTCAATTCACTCTTCCGCATAATTTCGCCCTGTCGCGACTCTCTTGTGTTGCAATACGGTATTGTTGCGACAATGCTTAGGCCGTGATATCTACCAATAGCTACGAAACGTCACAATAGCAAATCCCTTCTATTGTCAGTCTGCAGTACGGTATCACTTCACGTTGCGCGTACATCATACATTCATTTTGAATTTTGTAAGTTTGCTTTCCACGCTCTCCTTCAATGTCGTGTTTCCTGTGAAGACATCACCAAAAGATATCACCGCCAAAGATGTCCATCATACACCGCGAACTTATAACGAAGGAGAGATTTGATTCATTCGTGATCGCTGATTTGGATGCTACAGAGAGGATGGAAAAGAAGATGGCTATGGATGTCGCCTGCAGATCCACCACTACCATCGGGGGGTTGCAGAACCTGTTTCGTGATCTTGCCGAAGATGAACTCCCAGAAGTAAGCTCGCACATTCTCAAAATGTAAGATGAGGTTGACTGACTGTTCGCAGATGCCGCACCTCCTTGAAATCATCGATGCCGAAAAGGGAAAATGGAATTCGCGCTCCCACGAAGAGCTCATAGGGATACCTTGGAACCTACCTTCCGAGCACTCAGAAGCTCGCAAGCTTCAATACATGACTGTTTTTTCTACAGGGGATCGCGACCTTCAAGTCCCAAAAGCCTTTGATCATGAAGATCTGGTAGGGAGCCCCTCGAACAGTGCAGGTCGAAGTAGCTTGAATACTCCTCAAAGAGACCCGAACAAAAAGATCTCGTTTGCAGCTTACCATAAGATGAAGAAAGACGGAATTAAGCCTGTATCAAGAACATCTGCAACTCCGGACTCAGCTCCTCCCAAAGGTCATGCAAGAAGTGCAAGCAATGTCTCCAATGCGACTCCAATGGGTCGCGGGTCTTCTTTTGAGGGTTCTTTAAATGGCGACCTACAAAAGAATGGAAATGCGATACACTCTGCGAGCAAGGCAGAGCATGGAGTCAAGAATGGTATCGATAGGTATGTTTTAGTGATTGATATATTCATAACTCCGCTAGAGACCACTAACACAGTCATAGAAATCTAAACCCTCCACGAAACAATTCTACCAAACCACAACATCTCGCCAATGGCATGAAGAGCCGCACGGAACAAACAAAGGATATCTCGAGGTTTAAAGAATTGAATGCACCACAAAGCAGACCATCTACAAAAATGAGCTCTTCAATCCCTACCTGGGATGCACCCATAAAGCACAGCTTACCTCCTCGCCCACAATCTCCACGAAGAGTAGTCTCCGATGGCAGAAACAACAAGCGACCAACGGAATTAGACGAACCATCTTATGCAGAGAAGCGTGCCAGAACTGATCGGGCAAATACACATCTCCAAAAAATCGTCAAACCAGAAAATAATTCGTCCAAGGCGAAAGCCCCTCCTTCCAATTCGAGCAAGTCAGATGACCATGCATTCAGATCCTCCAAAGGAACAGGGGAAGCGAAATCAAATAGACCATCCGGGAAACCTGTTCACAATTTACCACCATTACTTTCACCACTTCCTGCTGACTTAACTACTCCTACCACCTTCGATAGCCCCAAGAAAGTCGATCAAAAAGCTTCCTCGTCGAATACTCCATCCAAGTCCAAGCCCTCTGTTAATGGGAAGAAACTTCCACCGAAAGAATTGTCATTGCAACGAGAAGCTTCGCCAACCACACCTCCAAGAACGGCGTCACCCTTCAAACTTCCACCTTTACTTTCACCAACACTTCCTGACGTTGTCGAAGCAGCATTAGCGGAGCTCAAGGAGAAAGCTGATAAGCAAAAAGAAAGTGAAAAGATTACGCCTGCGCCTGAGCATCGTCAAGAGAAATCAGGTTTGTTGACAGTTGAAGAGCGTCACACACAAGCGCGTAAACCTGATGCACCTGGTGTCGCTCGCAAAACTGTCGGTGGTGCCAAAATTGGCCATCCTCCCAAAAGATCTGCATCAAATACGCCTTTGCAGAAGCCTCGCGAAGTTTCAAAAGTTCCAGCTACGAGTCAATCATATATTGTCAAGTTGCCTTATAGTAAAAAGAAGGCTACGACTATTGAGCGCCTTGTCAGATTATCACCACGACCTTCGCCAGATTTTTTGAAACTTGAGGCTATTAGAAAGAGAGATGGGTATGAAGCCATGATGGCTCATGGATCTTCTAAGAAAGCTCCTGTTTTCTCCGCCGATGTCGTTTTGGCTGAATCTGCATCGGAATCTGAAGAGGAGATACCTTTATCAACTCAAAGCAGAAAAACAGTCTCTAAGAAACGCCCTAGCGATGTTCCTCCTTCAAACTCTGAGCCCCCAACAAAACGCGCGAGACGTCCTGATAATCTTGAGGTTGCGTCTGCTAGAAAAACAGTTCCAAGTCCACTAAAATCTCCTATGCGTCCTGGACCATCTCAAAAAGGTTTACTCGCCACACCCAAGAAAAAGGAAGGTTCCAGGGGTGCAGCTATGGTCAGGGTTACTTCTAGTGATGGAAATCCTGAAACCCCTCAGGGTGCTAATATTACTGCAACGACTCCTCAAAGTATCTCGGCAAGCAAATCTGAGCAGATTAGCGAATTTGCTCGCAGCCTCAAGAAAAAGGGTGAACGTATGACGAGAGTTGATGGTGATCAACTCAACCTTAAACCTGTTGCTGAACGGACAGCTGGGGTAATGGTTGTGGTCGAGTGCATTTGCCAGTACATGAGATATTTCAAGGGACTCCCTTGTGCTAGTCCCAAGGAAAATAGCTACAACCAAAGACATGCCAACGCCAATAATTGGGAAGGCATCGTTGCAATGCTCAATTGGCTTGGAGGTATCAGTAAAGATATTCCTGTTCTGCAAGTTTTATTTGTTCATCTTCAAGCCTTTGCCCTCGAAGAACTAACTCGTGCTTTGATCGGGATACGGAATTCACCAGGCAATTCTGAAGAGGACCGTACAAAGGATCGCGGGGTTTGGTCTAAACAGCATTCAGCCGATTTGAAAAGGCAAGATGCCTGGCGACAAAGTCATAATGTCGGGTACAGACTTTTAAAAGATTTGTCTTGGAAGGGCGAGCCTACTGTCATTGGACCTTGGACTAGTGTTGATGCCATCACAGCCTATTGCATGGAAGTTTGTACAGCATACAACAAGAAGGAGAAATCTGGCTGGATAAAGGAAGTTGAGTTCTAGTCACTTTTCATACCTTAACTCTGCTTCCTAGACAGGTATTACATTCTACGCTATCACGACGGAGTACTCGATGTAAAAAGTCATGGTGACTTAGGAATTCGGAATCTTACCTCTTTGACTTTCTATTATAAAATTCGCTTCTTCATATTTTTTGTTTTTACACACTTTTCTAGGTACAATACTTGACGCACGTATTTGAGGATAGTGTTCGGATGAATGGGCATTTGGGAATGGAATGGATGGGAGTGTGTGGTGTGCTGAGTGGACGGCGTTTTCGAGATTGCTTCTTGGACTTTTTTGCACATTACACGGTTTACTATTTGGGATGGAATCATGGCACTATACCCAGAAATCTTTGCGACTGCTTTTTTTTACATGTGGATGGATAGGGGTCATGTGGTTCAAAGGGAGGATTTCAAATTTTAGCTTTCTCATATTGAGATTTTGATCGGAGGTTGGCTTGGATGGATGGATGGATGGGGTTCGTAGCTTACAAAGTATTTGAAGATTTTTCAATGGGGGTCGTTGTATCATAGAATGGATTTAAAAATGGACGGACTGATCCACAGATGAATGGATGGATGGACCGACGGATGGATGGATGGATATAGTATATAGAAAACAATCAAGAAAGATTTATATATTTAATAGATATTATTTATATCTATACAAAAGTATCAAAGGAAATCAGATTGAATAAAAATTATCTATTTCAAAAGATTTAAAATTTAAAGGTTTAAATTGACTTCAGAGTTTGAAATAATTTAAATATTTGAAATGATTTAAATGTTTAAATCTTACAAAATGATTTTAATTGTTCTAAATACTTTAAAACTTTAATATCAAATACTTATAATCATATCACATCATATCATTTTAGATATCCTTCGGCAAGTAGATAGGCAGACATCAAATCATTTAACATCAAAAAAGAAAATTGCTGGTGAGTTGTTACAAGGCTTAGCTTTTAAAAAAAAGATGCGATAATCAGAGGATTTCTTTTCTGTCTCGGACCTTCACAAGTCTGTACACAGCCCAAGCTCCAACGCTGCCTACCCCTTCCCTTTTTCATCATCTTCGTCTCTCATCCATCTGGAATTATACACATCATCCGCTATCTATCATCTCATCTATTCTTTCTCCCTGTAAAGTCACTCATGTTAGCATATTTTATCATTACATGCAGATATTCAATTCGTAATGACTTACAATTCTGCAAGAATCTTCTCTCCCTTTGCTCGTGCTGATGCAAAGTCACCGACCATATAGAAAGCACCTTCTGGTAAATCATCACCCTCTCCGTTCATGATAGCCTTGAAACTGGAGATTGTGTTCTTCAAGTCAACGAGAACACCCTCAATACCGGTGAAAACGTGTGCGACAGTGAATGGTTGAGACAAGAATCTTTGCAATTTACGGGCACGCTCGACAGTCAACTTATCAGCTTCTGATAATTCATCCATACCGAGAATGGCAATGATATCTTGGAGGGATTTGTACTCTTGCAACATTTGTTGAACACGGGTGGCGGTATCGTAGTGATCTTGTCCTACAACACGGGGATCCAACATACGGGATTTAGAGTCAAGGGGATCGACAGCTGGGTAAATACCTAACTCAGAGATACCACGGGACAAGACAGTGGTGGCGTCCAAATGGGCGAAGGTGGTAGCAGGGGCAGGATCAGTCAAATCATCGGCTGGTACGTAAACAGCCTGAACGGAGGTAATGGAACCCTTTGTGGTGGTTGTGATACGTTCTTGCATAGAACCCATGTCGACGGCGAGAGTAGGTTGGTAACCTACAGCAGATGGGATACGACCAAGAAGAGCAGACACCTCAGAACCGGCTTGAGTGAATCTGAAAATGTTATCAATGAAGAGCAAAACTATGTCAAATTAGTATGTATAGAGGTTTTTGGAATTTTTGGAGTATTGCAATCTTACCATCTTGTCCCTCTTCTCTGAACTGTTCAGCTAATGTCAACTAGAACAAATCGTTAGTAAACTATGCACATCTATCCGGCCAATGTGAAAAAAATGTTGTGAAGTGTGTTGCGGGTGGAAGGGGGGAGCGGCGGGGGCGGGGCGGAGCGGCGGTGAATTGAAGTTGTAAGGAAAGATTACTAACTCCGGTAAGAGCAACACGGGCACGGGCTCCGGGAGGCTCGTTCATTTGACCGAAGACCAAAGCGACCTTGGAGTCTCCGTCAAGTTGAATGACTGATGTCTCTTGCATCTCGTGGTACAAATCGTTACCCTCACGTGTACGTTCACCTACACCAGTGAAAACAGAGTAACCACCGTGTGCCTTGGCAATGTTGTTGATCAACTCTTGAATGAACACAGTCTTTCCGACACCAGCTCCTCCGAAGAGACCAATCTTTCCACCACGAGCGTAAGGAGCGAGCAAATCGACGACCTTAATACCAGTGACCAAAACTTCAGCAGTGGTAGATTGTTCAGTGAAAGGTGGGGCGTCGGCGTGGATTGGTAGTCTCTTGTCGGTCTTGATGGGTCCACGCTCATCGATTGGGTCACCAGTAACGTTCATGATACGACCGAGGGTTCCTGCACCGACTGGTACCATGATTGGTGATCCAGTATCGGTTGCTCGGTGACCACGGACCAAACCTTCGGTACCTGTAACACTTTGGGTCAATCTTTGTACTTGTATCCGTCAAGGCCGAGTTCCCTTACCATCCATAGCAATAGTTCTGACGACATTCTCTCCCAAATGTTGCTGTTACCCTTGTCAGTCCGGATTCGACGTTCATGATTCCTTGTTTTGTTGACGTACTGCGACCTCAAGGATGAGTTTGTTACCACCGTTATCGGTCTCGAGGGCGTTGAGAATGGGTGGGAGCTTCTCGGTATCGAATTTTACTGTTAAGATGTGGTCAGTATGCAGTTGCAGGGTATTTGAAGCTCGTCCCCCATATAATCCATTAATCCGGAAGTTTGACGTCGTTGCCGAGAAAGAATTTTCCATGCCACTTACCATCAACGACGGCACCAATGACTTGATGGATCTTGCCATGTATGGCACTGTCACTCGCAAATCTAGCAGAAGCTGCTCTTAAACCAGTCGATAAAGCTGGTCTGAAGGCGCTTCTGGAAGCCCGGAGGGCAGAGTTTTGGATGGCGCTGTACCAGGTTTAAAAGTCAGCTCAATTGGTCCATGGCCACCCATTACGACGAGGTAAAAAAAATCTAAATATTGGTACATACCTCCTGAACATCTTTACGGATGAAGAAGAGCGTTGAAGATGGGAGTGGAGATACAAAGATCGATGGAGGTATGATATTGCGAAAAGAGGAGGTAAATTGAAGCCAGCAGCAAAATGAGCTTCTCGACTAATTTGTTAGCGTATACCCCCACGTGATGGCGTAAATTCCGACTTCCCGTTTTGACCCGAGTTGAGATCAACAACGACAACAACATCATCGATCAGTAGTAACACTGAGATCAAGAGTTGAGAAAAATAGATATTACAAGTATTTTCAGAAGATTGACGCGTTCAAATTTGACACCGTGAGGAATGAATGAGTATACACGGGACGTTTTATTTCCTCAGCAGAATGTTTTAGTTGAACGCGGGGAAGTAAAAAATCTATTTTTTTTTTCTTCGCTGTAATGCCGCAACGGCTCACATACAAAAATAAATCTATCAACATGAGAGGTATTGAACTGCTGAAAAGCAAACTCTCCATATTTCTCCATCTCCATTGTCTCACTTATATTTTCTTTATTTTACCCCTCATTTGTTCCCCTCATTTACCTATCAAAGTAGAGTAGTCATTCTTCATACTAATTTCACAGCGTAGATTCGAGTGCCAACACCTGTGTATGATTAGTCTCTTGTATTAGTCGGATCGATGAGAAACTTACAAGTGCGGTGCGGGTTGGAATGTATACTTGAATAAAGTTCTTCCTGTTGTTCCATGCAAAAGGTGTTGTGAAGAAGCGTGTTCCAGCATCAATTCTTTCGAAGCCTCCGACATCCTTGGTATCAGTGTTGAGGACAACTCTGTAAGTACCCTCCTGTTCGACACCGACTCTGTAATCTGCAAAACTTTGTGTTGGATGGAAATTGAAGATCCACAACAAACCAGCTCGTTCAAAGACAATGACCTTGTCAGACTCATTCTTTAAACTAATGTAAGCTTGGTCACTATGTAACCATCCATACTTTGCCTCGAGATGTTGCATGTGAGCATCGAACTCGTTCAATGCCTTGTAGCGAAGAAGGTCATCATCTGGAAGGTTAAATTGACGTCGAGCATACCAGAAGCTGTTGTCATTGCCTTGGCGAGGGAAGTCGAGCCATTCCGGATGACCAAATTCGTTGCCCTCAAAATTCAGATAACCTTCACCTCCAAGACCATGAGTCAAAAGGCGGATCATCTTGTGTAATGCCATTCCACGCTCGATGATTGGTGTGAACTCTGTGAGCCTTGACATATTTGTGTACATCTCTGCGTCACAGAGGTGCATCATGATGGACTTATCTCCAACCAAGGCTTGATCGTGACTCTCGCAGTATGCGATAGTCTTCTCACCATGGCGTCTGTTTGTCAAAGTAAAGCAGATGTTTCCGAGATCCCACTCATCGTCTTTCTTCTCCTTGAGAATCTTGATCCACATATCGGGAATGGCCATGGCAAGTCTGTAATCAAATCCTACACCGCCAAGTGCTAATGGTAAGCACAAGGCAGGCATTCCTGATACATCTTCTGCAATAGATATTGACTCTGGGTAAAGTTGGTGCAACATCTCATTGGCAAGCATGAGGTAGACAACACCATCCTCATCAACAGATGGACCAAAGTACTCATGATAGCCTCCAGAGAAACCCGTCCCAATACCATGATGGGTATAAAGCATGCTCGTAACACCGTCAAATCGAAATCCGTCAAAGTTGTATTCATCCATCCAAAATCGTAAATTACTTAGCAAAAATCTCAAGACTTCGTGAGATCCATAATTGAAAAGTCTACTATCCCAGAGCTCATGCTTTCCTTTTGGACCTTCATGGAAATAACAGCTGTCTGTTCCATCAAACTCATTAAGTCCATCCAACACATTCTTCGAAGCGTGACTGTGAACTACATCAAGTAGAACCGTGATACCAAGCCCGTGTGCGGTATCTATAAGCTCTCTCAGCTCGTCCGGTGTACCATACCGACTGCTCGCAGCAAAGAAGCTGTTGATTTGGTAACCAAAACTTGCATAATATGCATGCTCCATGATAGCCATGAGTTGAATAACATTGTAACCCAAATGATGTATCCTTGGTAGCATGTCCTTCGTGAACTCCTTGTATGTAGAAACTCGTAGTTCTGGGGACGATATTCCAACGTGTGCCTCATATACCCTAACACTTTCTGGCTTCTTTGGTCTGGGATGTTTAAAGACATATCGTTCGGATGCAGGTGGATTCCAAAACCGAGCGTCGTAAACTGGGGAGACGGAGAGATCTTGTGTGACATATTTGATCCATGCAGGAAGTCGTTCAATTCGTTCGCCGCTAGGTGTAATCATAGAGATCTGGTGGGGTTAGTGAGGGGTAATAACTCAGCTATCGGCAGGACAGCTTACCTTGATCTTAGAATTATGTGCGATGGCTGGTTTACCATTTTTCGCTGGTAAAACAATTTCGAAAACTCCGAATGGGTCCTTTTTCATAGGATGAGACTCGCGGTTCCAATCGTCTAGACAATGTTAATGCACAATACCCTGAGAGTTATGACAGATGGAGAGAAATACTGAATTCACCAATCAAGAATGCTTGACTAGCACTCGGCGCCCATTCTCTGTATGTAATGTTGTTGTTCTTATCGACGTTGAATCCAAACTTCTCGGTGCCCTGGTATGATTAGCTGTGATCCAAGGAATGTATGGGAGCTTCACGAACTCTGCTAAATTTCTCGAGGCCACCTTCTGTATCGTCGATAGTTTTAATCCACTGTTGTGCTTTTGAATATCGGTGCTTCAGAGAATCTCTGAATGGTTCGAGCCATGGATCAAGCTGAATAACACCTACGTTGGTCAGTCCTGAGTCTAATCTGGGGAAACGTTTTAACTTACCAGTCCCATCATTTGGTATTCCCTTTGGTGGTTGATCCTCCATGATTGAAGTAGTTGCCAGTTCATTTACATTAGCCATTCTCGCAGATATTGTTTTTGACAGATTCTATGAGGCTGGAAAGTTTAAAATTGAGTTTTGTTGGAGGAAGTCAAGCTAGCAAGTTCTTAAGTGCTCTCCAGATTTTGGGGGAGCTATGATGATGGGGTATGATGGATATGATTAGCTTAACTCTCTTCTAACCGCGCAAACAAGATAAGGGAAAGGGCCGTTTAAATAATTTCAACTGTGGATAAAAAGGGTCTATCACAGCGAGAATAGGGATGAAAGAAAGTATTCAATCAATTTATGATATTTTGCAGGGGAATGTGCAGCATGTTGCCTGCGGGTGCGGGGTCTTTGTCCCCTTGATTTTTTTTTGATTTTTTGGCTATTTTATTTGCTATTTTACAAGTGGCTACTCGAGTATCCAGTGAATGAATGATTGTTTCCTATTCTGGATCTGCAGTTTCTTCTTCTTCCTCTTCTTCTTCTTCTAAATAGGCTGTAGAGAATGTGAGCTTTTCTCTCGATTTTTCCAGCCTGAACCAGCCCAACTACCACTCCTTGATCCCAAGGATGCTACCCAAAATAGAGTGAAGCGAAGAACAAGTGGGAAAAAGACCTTGTTGTAAAGGCCTGAAGCTATGATGTTGGCTGTTACCCGACTTACCTGATAGTGACGTCGATCCCTGTTAAATGAGAAAATGAACGAACCATCAGTGAACGAACTATCAGAAAATAAATTATCAACATTAAAGCATACTACTACCACGTAAGGTAATTCCAAGATGCTAATATGAAGCTATTCAGATTTGTTTGATCTATCTACCTAGTGCCCATCTCTTATTAATCTCACCATACGGATATTTACCAAGAGAGGTCGTTCTGAAGTTCATGTACTCTGTAAGCACCTAGTAACCTTCCTCTTCAGTTCCCATCCATCGCTTTTTATCCCACTTCCCATTCCCATTTACTCCATCCACTCCAGATTTTAGCGCTAGCTCGGGCCAAGTAGAGACTCTCACCCCGCAACAACAACATGGGCATAGCTTCGGTTACCGTAATCCGATTCCGACGGGGAGTTCCTTTGTCTCACGCTCACGTGCATGACAGTCCAGCCCTCGAATTCAAATGAATTACATGTTAGGTAGCTTGATGATCAAAGTTGATACTTCTGCAAATATAATCAAATAATCAAGCCTTTCGTGACGGCTTTGTTGCTCAGATGAGAAAATACAATTCGACAACATGTCGCCGATGTCGGGACTGAACTGGATCTCCCTTTCCAACCCTCGACTTCTAAGAACTTGCCACCGATCTTTTCACATCTCATCTACTAGAAGCTATCGAAATGCACAGTATCGACGCTCAGATTATGATGGCCAAGGTTGGACTTCATCGTATGAACCTGGTGTCCCAACAAAGGGCCCTCTATCTCAAGCTTCTAAACATGGGGTTCCATCTCTCACACCCTTATCACTGAAAAATCATCTGGATAAATTTGTTGTCGGACAAGATAGGGCGAAGAAAGTCACTTGTGTGGCTATTTATAATCATTATCAACGAATTCGAGAATTAAAGAGGCAGGAAGCTGAGGAGCAGGAAAGAAGGGATCAGTATAGCAGGAGACACTTATATGAAAGGGAACGTAATAGTCATCCAGTTGACAGTAATTATATCTACATTTCATATGACATGTTCAGACCCTAACAAAGTATTAGATGAATACGTTGGTCACGCCATTCAAACCGCCGACCTAAATGCTCCATATCGTGAACAAGAGTATGATGAAGAACCTGAATTGGGTTCTAGACCACTAGAAGATCCCTCACAAAACCGGACCATCATCGAGAAGTCAAATCTCATGTTATTAGGACCTTCTGGTGTTGGGAAGACCTACATACTCCAAACCCTCGCCCGTGTTCTTGAAGTTCCCTTTGCAACGGTCGATTGTTCATCTTTAACTCAAGCTGGCTACATCGGTACCGACATTGAATCTTCCATTGAACGCTTACTCCTCGCTTCCTCCCATTCCGTTCAGAAATGTGAAACTGGCATAATCTTCTTTGACGAAATCGACAAACTCGCCAAACCAGCTGTCATGACCCATGGCCGTGATGTATCAGGTGAAGGAGTTCAACAGGGTCTTCTCAAGATGATTGAAGGAACTAACGTCACTATCAACGCCAAATCTGATAAAAATGCGTCCAACTCAAGTCGAGGAATTGATCGTGGAGGACGTGAAACAAGTCCCCCAAGTAAAAGCGAACAATATACAATTGATACGTCAAACATCTTGTTTGTATTTGCCGGTGCTTTCATCGGACTCGAAAAGATAATATCTCAACGTCTATCCACTGGTTCCTCCATCGGGTTTAATTCCTCTCTCTCATCCTTCTTCTCGGCCATCCCAACAAAAGAACCAGAAAAAGACATCCTCGTCCACACCACCCCCACCGATCTTCAAAACTACGGTCTCATCCCCGAACTCCTCGGCCGCATCCCCATAACCACTTCTCTCTCCCCACTCTCCCTCCCCCAACTAGTATCCATCCTCACCGAACCACGAAATTCATTAGTGAAACAATATACCGCTCTATTCGAAACATACGGTCCTCACGGGATTATCCTACGATTTACAAAATTGGCACTCGAAGCTATCGCATCGAGAGCTCTCTACGGTTCTTCATCTGGAGACACTCAAGAAAGCAAGGGTAAAGGAGAAAAAGCAGGTATCGGAGCAAGAGGTCTCCGCTCGGTTATGGAAAGTGTCCTTCAGGAAATCATGTTCATAGGCCCCTCATCACCTAATATCCGCTACGTACTCGTGGACGAAGCATTTATTAAAGGTATCGATACGGAATCTTCTCAATATCCTACTCCCGCCTCTTTTTCTTCTTCCAAATCTACATCCATATCTTCCTCGAATATAGAAAACTCAATCAGCAGAGAAGCAATAGATGGGAATGGTGAAACACGACTCCCTCGCTGTTTCTCCCGCAATCAACGTAATATTTTTGAAGAAGCACTAGAGCAGGAAGAAGAGGTGTGGAAACAGCGTAAAGGGATCGTGGAAGCCAAGGATAAGAAAAAGAGAAATGGGAGTGGAAGAGGAAGTGATAAATCGATGGAAAGTTTTCAGGAATATAGGGTTGTGGTTGAGAGTGGAATGTGATGTGTTGTGAATTGTGTGAGGAAAGTCGAGTTTCTGGGAGAGGATGAGCCTGAGCTGGTGATGAATGGACTGATTTTGTTTGTTGTCTGCAAGGAAATACCATCTACAATCTACAATTTACAATGAACATTGAATAGTAAAAACGAGAAGAGGAGCACTGGGTATAGCGCGGACGTAAGGAGAAAATAGGAAAGATATTTTCGAAACTCAACACAACATAACACAACCCAGTGCAATACAATACAATGAAATACCCTGAAACGAAATACAAACAAACAAACAAACAAACCCAAAAAAGAAAGAAAGAAGTAAAGAACAAACCCTCGTTTTTATATAGTAAGCGGTTCGAATAAACAAATGAGATTCATATCTACATCTACATCTACACTCACACACTCACTCATACTCTCACCCCCAGCAAAAGAAGATTCTTCACATTTCACATCTCACACTTTACATTTGATTTTAGTTAGCTGGTTAGCTAGCTGGTGTGCTGGCTGCTTGGTGTGCTTAGTGTATATACGTAGGGGGGTTTATTTGATATTTAGCATTTGGTATATGTAGGCGAGTAAGTCGTTAGTTACTTAGATATTTACTTACTTACTTACTTACTTAGATACTTAGATACTTAGATACTTAGATACTTAGATACTTAGATACTTAGATACTTAGATACTTAGATACTTATCCCCATCCGATCTCTTCTTGAGGCTTGAGCGAAAGAAAGGCGAGTTTTGTGTTGGGAGGTTAGTAGAAAGTAGTTGGTAGGTTGATAGGTAGGTCGGCAGGCAGATATGATATGGAAATGAAGAAAATGGTATTTGGATTACTGTGAGTTTTATTTGTCTGTTTGTGCAAAAAACATCACATATTGATAGCCTTACTCAGTATATGAAGAAGGATAGATACCACATCTCTAGTTTCGGGAGCTTGAGACAATTTTGAAACTCTACTTCCATATCCCTAATTTATTTGCACAGTCACGAAAATGCACAAATCAAAGTCATTCACGAACTGTTGTACAAATGCTGCATTGTAAAAATTCGATCTCTTGTCTTTGCCGCTCATTCATCATCTCATTCCACTCCCCATTTCTCTGCATCTCAAATTCTATGCACAAAACTTTCCTTCCCATCCATGATTTTCTTTACGAGAAATTCCTCCCACTCCCCGACCATCTCTCAATATTCCGTCCATTTCTATCCCATCCATCTTCCAAGGCTTACATTCATCCAACAAAAGAAAAATAAGGTTTGTATGCAGGTAGTTTTGATTAGCAAGTTTCCAGGATTCTGAGCGGAGGAAACGAGGTTGTGTTCTTTTCTTTTCTGGCTTTATGTATAGTTGGTCGAAGGAAGGATTTAATTCTTCTTGGGAGCGGATTGCACTTGACCGGGGCCGGAGTACCCTTCTGAGGATATACCACTGATAGGTTCGGAGTTTTGTGACTGTGGTGGATAGTATGTTAGATTTGAACTCTCATTTGCTTTGAAAAGATTTCAATTCCAATATAAAAATCTCCTCGCTGGAAATGAGGTTGGTAGAGTATAAAAAGAATGTACATACCTTCAAGTACTCATTAGTAGCCTCCTGCCACTCCTTGTTCATAGTAGATGGGCTTCCCTTGGCGAATGATCTAATGAGAAGGAAGAGGGCGAGAGATACACCAACTCCACCCAATGTGTATCCGAGAACCTTCCATGATTCTCCTGGAGGGGTTTGAGCTCTTGGTCCGTGGGCGCCAAAGGCAATATAGTAAGCTGTTCATGAATATCAGTTAGCATTGCTGTCTTTCCCAAACTCAATCCCGATCTTCATCTCTACCAGATATATTATACCCCGCAACTCCCCAACCATCAACTCATAAAATAAGCCGCTCCCATTGCCAGCCTCCTGAAGCTTATCCAACTACCCCTCTCCGTCCCAAAACATCTTGTATATGAAATCCATATATAGCGGGGAAAAAGAACCTCACATACCAGCCTTCTTCTCTTGTAAAGTCAACTCAGCCCAATTAATCTTCATACGATCCCTCAAGCTCATCCAAAGCTCAGCCTGTTCCTGCGGCGGCATACCCTCCCACCTCTTCTCGATATCGGCCAGGGTAGGATTACTGATTGCATGAGATGAAGCACATCGAACCTGGTTTCGGACAACAGATCCTACAGCACGGGCGCCGGCAGCGCGGGCAATTGATGTGCGGAGCATGCTTGCGGCGGGGAGGATTGTGAGGGGCAGAAATCGAGAGGTGTTACGGGTGCGTGTAAGTGTAGGTGCAGATTGTAGAGGGTAGAGCTGCGTACGAGACGGAATGGGTGGTCGAGGATGGGGAATCGGATGACTTTGGAATTTGTTTAAGCGAGGTAGAGATCCACTTTCAAGAGTCACGTGGGTCAATTATATCTTCAAGTTTTTCAGATTTGTAGCTCATGAAAGATGAACAACTTAATCAATCTGGTCTACATGTTTGATGGGTTTCGAAGTTATGATTGAATGCCTTTGGATGTCGTTATACCTTCATATGCTCGAATGGAGAGACTTTTCGTTTTGACGAATCAACATCATCCGGTTGGCCATCACTAAATATTTTGCACGTTTATAAATTGTCGATTCTCGATTGGACGGCGACGATTGTATGCAACAACACTGTTACATTGGTGTTGATATGAAAATGCTGATCTTCGAATATTGAGCTTTGAGGACTGAATATCTACTCTATACTTGTATGCAGTTTATAGACAGATACAGTTTTGAGATGTGATTTGGTTGTTCCTATGCGGGCCAGAGGAAAAAAAAAAGACAGAAATAAATTTATTTACCGGCGGGATGGATCCCGCTTTTGACAATTGCATCATTTCCATGCGAAAAGTAAGATCTTACAGATGAGGGTACGGCAGGAATATTGAACAATCCTGTACCATCTTCGAGGTCAATACAAAATTTAAATCTTCGATATATCTTCAACAGAAGCAATGCTGTTAGATCCCCGGTAGATTGAGGTACCCTGAAATGGGGACGAGTTCTTCGATTGTGGGGTGCGTGGTTGCTTTGCCGGAATATATCCTCCATGTCTGACTTGGGGTGCAAAGGTCCGGCCGGTGGCCATCAACCTTGTCTCTGAGCGAATTGATTGCTAGAGACCCGAGTTCTACTATAAATATGAAAGAGGGCAGGAGGAACTTTAAATTCAACATCTGAGATACTGCAGTGACTTCGACTCTCCAGGCTTGGTGCTGGGTTAGGTTGGAAGTAACACAACATGACTTTCTAGTAACAACTCAGTTAGATAGTTATGTTGAGATTATCACTTCAGATTCCAGTCTCTAGAGCTGACATCCGGCCTATGCTAGTTGAATCCGAGGGGACTGAATGGTAGGTAGGCGTATCTACGATACGAGTAGTGTGGGCATTTTTCTGCGTGGTAAACGCGGGTTTGTTGGCTGGCTCTGCTCTACAGAGAACGAGGTACAGTAGCAGGTTAGGTTATGTATGTATCTAGCATACAAAACATGCATAAAATATATGCAATCTGATTGTCCAAGAAGCCTCTCAAGTCTCAACTTCAAAACCCAATAATCTATATAAGCTTTTACAATCTGGCTGGAATGCGTGGGGCTTTATCAGAGAAAAATAGAAACTCCGAAAATGAGGCCGCGTCTTTAAGAGTCAAAGTTTTACTCAGCATGCTCAATAATAATAACTCAAATGTACGAGATGAGATGAGATGAGATGTATTATAAACCATTTGACTCACTCAACAGCTGTAACTTCTATCATGCAAAAAGAAAATCTCTGAAGCAGCACGTGTATTGATTGATTGAGTGGAGTGATTCATTGTGGTTAATATTGGCTGACACAACACGGTATGAGAGATGGCTTTGGACTCAAAGACCAAGATATCTGAGAAGGCAAAAGCGTAAAGGATCGTAAGATGAGGTGAGAATTTTGGATTTCTGGATATACGGAATCCGGTCGTATAGACTTCATGTACCTACTAGTATCTTTTTGAGAATACCATGAACATGAGAGGGGATTCCTTTCGCCCCGGAGTGATCCATACACAATACGATACAGACAAAGGTTAAGGTTGCTCTCACTCTACATACCCCGACTTATCGTGTTTATAATCATTCGAGCGGCTGGTTCCGATGTACCGAGTGTTTGTGACGGAGGGATTCACGGAGTCGAGCAAGATGGAGTGGTGATGTTATTGTAAATAATAAATATTAGGTGAGTATCTACCTAGCTACAGAGTAGATAGCTGACGTGGGAATGACATTTGAGTAGCTAGCTAACCTTAGGTACCTGGCTGGTCACAAAACAACAAAGCTTACAGTGCTTGCAGCGGATCTACTATTACTACTATTACTATTAATGCTACTATTAATGCTTATCGATAGTGATGCAATCTGAAGCTAAGCCCAATCAAAGGCAAAGAGTACAAAGTAGGTAATAAATTTTATGAAAGTTTATATCATACAAGACAAGACCAGGTAGCTAGCTGTATGAAAGGGAACCTATCAAGGTCAAATTCGAAACAAAACCAAGAATGTTAGGAGTAACACGTACTTCATTCATACTTCATACTCATCAG
>NW_001820826.1:746745-759740 GCF_000146945.2 Sclerotinia sclerotiorum 1980 UF-70
TCTCCCCTTCGAAATCATTTCAAGAATCATCAAAAATCTTACAAGTAAGTATCCTCATACCTATATCATTCCTCTGCTTCTCCGTTGTGCCTTTTGGTGATCTATAGCTTCAAACGGGTACATCCGAAGCTATTTTTTAACCTTCCCGCGCTACTCTTGTCAACAAACAAACGCAAAAAAAGGCTTTTCTTACATTTTCTAACATCATCTAGAATGGCTCCTACTAAAGTTGGTATCAACGGTTTCGGACGTATCGGACGTATCGTCTTCAGAAATGCTATCGAGCATGATGACATCGATATCGTCGCTGTCAACGATCCTTTCATTGAGACTGAATATGCCGTAAGTTGCCGCTACCGGACCTCCCAATGACACCAAGGACCCGAGCTAATTTTTATCCTTCACAGGCATACATGTTGAAATATGACTCCACTCACGGTCAATTCAAGGGTGATATCAAAGTCCTCTCCGACGGATTGGAGGTTAATGGCAAGAAAGTCAAGTTCTACACTGAGAGAGACCCTGCCAACATCCCATGGGCTGAGTCTGAGGCATACTACGTTGTCGAGTCCACCGGTGTTTTCACCACCACCGAGAAGGCTAAGGCACATTTGAAGGGTGGTGCCAAGAAGGTTGTCATCTCTGCTCCTTCCGCCGATGCCCCAATGTACGTCATGGGTGTCAACAACGAGACCTACAATGGTGAAGCAGATGTTATCTCCAACGCTTCTTGCACAACCAACTGCTTGGCTCCTCTCGCCAAGGTCATCAACGATGAGTTCACCATCATTGAAGGTTTGATGACCACCATTCACTCCTACACTGCCACCCAAAAGACCGTTGATGGTCCATCCGCTAAGGATTGGCGTGGAGGACGTACCGCTGCTCAAAACATCATTCCATCGAGCACCGGTGCCGCCAAGGCCGTCGGAAAGGTCATTCCAGAGCTTAACGGCAAGCTCACCGGAATGTCTATGCGTGTTCCAACTGCCAACGTCTCTGTTGTTGACTTGACTGTCCGCATTGAGAAGGCTGCTTCTTATGATGAGATCAAGGAGGTCATCAAGAAGGCCGCCAATGGTCCTCTCAAGGGTAAGAAATTTGTCAATATTCATTACTTTTCAATTTACTAACAACAATGTATAGGCATATTGGCTTACACCGAGGACGATGTTGTCTCCACTGACATGAACGGTGACAACCACTCCTCCATCTTCGATGCCAAGGCCGGTATCTCCCTCAACAAGAACTTCGTCAAGTTGGTTTCCTGGTACGACAACGAGTGGGGTTACTCTCGTCGTGTCCTTGACCTCCTCCACTACATCTCCAAGGTTGATAACAAGCAGTAGGAGATTTCTGCTCAGTATTTAGGAAGTAATCAAGACTCTGACCACTATTTGGCAGAGAATTCTTGAAAGGCAAGCTCTGATATTTAACTCAGATGCGAATATTTCATTAAAATGAATAGTTATTACCGAGTAACGATGAATGCCTTATGATAGCTTAGGAATGGAAACAAAATCAAGAACATCATGTCGTTCCCATCATGTGAGCTGCTTCCATTTATGCGCTATGGCATTAGTTTGGCAAACGCAACCAAAACTTTGCTTACCTGAATGTCGCCTAAATGTTCCATCCTCTTGACCCAGCGTGATTCCAGAGAGTGTACTTCAGAAAGTTGTGTAGAGAGTTCCGCTATCATGGCACCGCCAGATTCCTTGATTGTCCTCGACACATTGATTTAAAGTAGATTCACCCTATTCTTGTACTTTTGCTCCTTTTTATCCTTGGAGGTGGATAATATTGCAGCTCCTGACGTCTAAGCTTAATTATCCAAGCAGCGATTGGTACTTGGTTAATCATGAGATTCTTCATAAGGTTGTGGAGTTCGAGAACTATTGTAGGATGTTTGAATTCTAGTTTAAATATTGGAAAGGAACATCTACATAGAATTTGAAGCCCTTTTTATGAGCGCTGCTAGCCCCGGGGTTCCTTTCAAATAAGAGGTAGAGCGATCGAAACTACCTATAATTTCAGGCCACAACATTTTCGGCTTGGGTGCTTCAACTTAGAATCCATCTCTCCTGCAACTTTAACAAACCATACCTACCCATCCATAACCCTGTGAACCCAACAATATTATATTATCGTTCTCAAATTCACATTCGGCTCAACGTTTTCGAAACTTAAGAGTCATCTAGCATAATTCCCAGGTTCTTAAAGCTGAGAAGTTATTTTTTCTCTTGGATAACACAGTTGCTGTGTTTCCATTCATCATCGTCTCGGTAAGTCTAAGCACTTCAATTCTATTCTCATTTGACAATCATCCACTATACTTCATATCATTATCTTGTGCGGATCAAGTAGATTCAGAGGCCTTTACAGATATAATTGTCTTATATTATCGTACCAAAGAATCCAAAGAACTTGGTGTCTCTATATTGTCATTTATAGTTATGGTCACATGATCCTTTATTCCCTTGACTTACAAATTCACTTCGATCCAAACATCATTGTGGATTATCAAAGTAAGCTGCTGTGGGAATATATTCATTGATGACTATATGTGGCTCATCAATTCAGTCATACATCTCATGCTTGACAGTCATAATAACCCCTGTTGTTGTATACCGGATTCATCCACAATGATCCAGCTTCACTTTCCTATGATCATATTGCTCAACTATTTTGTACTTTTCGGAATTTGATTTTTCTATCATTTTGCTTCTACATAAAGATTTAGTAATCTTCTAACGACTAATAGTTTCTTAGCCTGTACCAGAGAGATCTTCTACTTTTACGATATCACCAAAGACCACTGTATCCCATTCTTGTAGACTCTCTTAGCTGATATTAAAACTGGCTTTTTAAAATTGAGATCGTAGCTCCGGGTTTACATTTGTTTCGGGTTACATTTCTCTAACACTCATTTTCGATTAACATCTGTTCTGTTGACGAATTGGTCAGCTACTAATGGACACACTCGAACCTCCATTGCTGCAACCGAGCAGTGACTTGGTTATGCAGCTACATGATAATCTCCATGGGGCACTTATTAACGGGATGTTGTCAAACGGCAACGAAAATGGTTTTGTTGACCCTAGAGTCTTAATCTCTACAGAAGATGCAGAGATTGCCTATGATAATCTTGAACCCGATGATGAGATGGACTCGTCATCATCAGAGGATACAAAGATTATAGCTACTCCACGCAAAGCCTATCTACCTACAGGGTGCTGTTATGACGATCGAATGAAGTTGCACGCCATCGGAGACTTCTCAGATAATACCCCGCATCCAGAAGATCCTCGACGAATAGAAGCAATAATGAGAGCATTCAAAGAGGCTGGCTTGCTATACACTGGTAGTCCGGAAGACGTTGATAGGATACTCAAAGAGTCACCTACAAAGTACATGTTACGTATTCCAGCCAGAGTAGCAAGCAAAGACGAAATTTGTACGGTGCATTATGCAGGGCACTTTGAATGGGTTGAGTCCTTATCAAAGAAAACATCCGAAGATTTGCGTGAGCTAAATACTATAATGGATGCCGGTCGAAAGTCGCTATATGTTGGACTTTGTACTTTTGAAGCTGCCTTAATCTCCGCGGGCGGCGCAATAGAAACTTGCAAAAATGTTGTCGAGGGACATGTAAAAAATGCCATTGCCGTCATCCGGCCCCCTGGACACCATGCAGAGGCGAACGAGTCGCTAGGGTTTTGTGTTTTCAATAACGTACCTGTCGCTGCTAAAATCTGTATGCTCGATTATCCCAAGTTATGTAGGAAGGTATTAATTCTGGATTGGGATATTCATCATGGAAATGGCACGCAGAACATGTTCTACGAAGACCCAAACGTCTTATACATTTCGCTTCACGTGTACGAAAATGGAAATTTTTATCCAGGTCAACCTGACGATCCTGATCTTCCCGATGGGGGGATTGATAAGGTCGGGACTGGAGCCGGCATCGGCAAGAATGTCAATATTGGTTGGCCCAGTCAAGGTATGGGAGATGGAGAATACATGGCAGCTTTTCAAAAGATCGTCATGCCAATCGCCCAAGAGTTTGATCCGGATCTTGTCATTATATCAGCCGGATTTGACGCTGCTGCGGGAGATGAACTCGGAGGATGTTTTGTAACACCTGGCTGCTACTCTCACATGACACATATGCTCATGTCCCTAGCTGGGGGCAAAGTGGCTGTTTGTCTTGAAGGAGGTTATAATCTAAAGGCAATTTCACGGTCCGCTCTTGCAGTGGCCAAAACTTTAATGGGTGAACCACCAATCCGACAACCAATTCCACCATTAAATCGAGTCGCAGCCGAGGTCTTCGAAGAAGTCAAATACTATCAATCTCCATATTGGGAATGTATGCGATCTGGAGTCATTGACTACAAGGAAGCAAAATTTAAAGGCGCCACCCGCCTGGATGATATTGTTCGGAATTACCAGAGTAATGTACTGAGTAAGAACTATCAGATGGTTTCCCTGTGGGTTCAACGACATCAACTCGCAAGATCGTTTGATCATCAAGTTATGGTCACTCCGTATATAAAATCTGCGACGAGGATATTGCTAATCGTCCATGATCCGTAAGCTCCGTCTTTGTTTCTTTTTACGACGTCCGTTAATTATCATTTAGCCCGGAGCTACTGGCTACTCCCGATCCATTTACAGCTAAAGTCGAGTTGCACAACTCATATCTTGTAAGCCTTTCCCCTTCAAGCTCAATGCCGCCTGATCAGCTAATCAGTTTAGGTCGACCCTGTCACTGAATATATTGCCTGGGCCATTGAAAATAAAATTGGTGTTATGGATATTAACATCCCACTGAATACGGACACCTTTCCCCCTGCCACCGGTGGTTATAATCCTCGCTCGGGTGTCTTCGAACTCGAAAGTCAAATACAAGATTTGGTTGGCTATATCTGGGACAATTTTATTCAACTTTATGATTCGGATAATATCATACTTATGGGAGTTGGCGATTCTTACCTCGGTATTAAACAATTACTCACCATCAGAGATTGCCGTCCTCGTATCGCCGGTGTACTAGCCTTCATAACTGGTAGCCTTCGACCCGTCAAGAGCGAAACGGATTCAACTCTGAGTAGTTGGTACAAGTCAAATAGTGAAATTTACGTTGCTGATAAACATGCTTGTTGGAATGACGAGGAAAGCATTAGAAAGGTAAGGAAGCAGCGCTTTGGGAATGTGGTGCGTAGTGAGGAGACGGGTTTGGTGAAAATGTTACAGAGGCATCAATCAAGTGCCAAGTCGTGGATATTAGGAAAGTTTGAGGAAAAAGCGAAGGATGATGAGGTGATGACTATGGAAGATGAGGTGTCTGTGGCCGACGTCGATGGTGCTAAGAAATTAACCATGGGGGATATGCAATTGATGTGAACGGCTTGGGTCTGAGATATACAGTTTGTGAGTCTGGAAGGGCGGGGACACATGTACGGTTATGAGCTAGTTCAACTGAAAGGTCAGGAAGAACTCAGAGTAGTTACCAAGTTTGGTCAAATGAATAAGTGCAGCATATGTAGAGAGACTAGACTTTTCGAAGTATGCAATGCTATTGGCTATTGCATCTCTTTGGGAAATTTCTAGCTATTATGGCCAATGCAAGATAATTCAAATGATCGTCACATATATTCCTTTTTTAAGGTTGGTAATGGAATAGTTTGAAGGGTTGCACGAAATTCAGTGATGTTTTCCCTCATACTACGGGTATTACTAAGCGAAATGATAGACATCAATTGTTACGTCCTGACTCAATAACAAACTTCGTCTCTGCAACCACACTCACCATGATTTATCAATCGCCTTCCAGTCGCGTCAGACTGTCACTCTCAAACAGCAGAAGCTCGAAAGATGTTGCTTGCACTTTCTATAGCCCCAACGTTGGGGTGTTCCGAACCTAGGTCCTTATAAATCTGTTGCCGTTTGGTGGTTGTTTATCTACATCCATCATCGCGGTCCGCGCCTTGCAGAAGAAGACCACTATCTATCACATCCAGATAAAGCTGTGTTTATTTATCAGAGTTTGTGACGATAGAGATCGAGGTGGAGAGGTAAAAGTAGCTGAAAGTCAACATCAATTGACAGAGGGCTCTACTGGAGCAGTGAGATTGTCCATACACAAGAGAGGTGAGCAATGTTTTGGCCCGAACTATCATCTTTGCACAAGTACTGATAATCTGCGAAGAGCCTCAGAATATTTTTATCATTGAAACCAAAGGAAACGGACCAAGAACCTACCATCATCATGTCTATCGCGATGCTCTCAACCGAGCTACTACAGAGGATATACGAATACTCTGACTTGATTGATATCCTCCATCTATCCCAGACTTCCAAAAGAAATTACAATGCGCTGCGTGGACGACGTTTACCCCTCCTAAGACAAGCCTTGGATGATGAATACGGTCCAATACCTAGTTTGGTGAAGTTGGTAATAAGCGATGATTCAACCAAAGGTAATAGTGTTATCGGCACAGAAAAACGTCGAAATGCTACCCTGGATCGTATTCTACAAGTTCCAAGTGAGCCCTACCTTTCTGTCCAGCTACTAAGCAAGATGGTTACGCTTGGCAGAGTTGCGTCCAGATGGGTCGAGATATTTCCACAGTTTAGATGGCGCCTTGATTACCAAAACAGGAGATTTCTATGGCCCCATGAGCAGAGGCGGTTACGGCGGGCTGTCTACAATTATTGGACTTACAGCAATCTATTTCATGATGATATCTACACCAAATTCAACCCTGATCCTCCATCTGGCCGCTCTGCTAGTTGGTGGAACCCTGCTCCTCCTCCACCCGATATCAGTTCTGATCCTCGCCTTCGTCTGATACAATCATTTACCACAATTGAGATCGTGCAGCTTAATGAATTTCTACAGCATGTGGTCAAGCTTATCGAGCTAGATCTTTATCCTTCAGACTCAACCATACAAGCTCAACATAATTTTACGTCCAAAGCGGTTGAGAAGATCGCTTGGGGAGATGGAGGTCAGTATCGATTTCTTGTGAAAAATCTTCTTCGATATAATCCTTTGGATCTCGTCTACCTCTACGACCAAACCTTTACCAAATTGGAAAGAGCAGAATATATGCATGCACGAGGCCTTGGTTTTGGCATCAATATCAATGCTCCGGCAACTTTAGACGATGCCATAGCCTTTATTATTGAGAGAAGACCACGCAGTGATATCGCATATACGACACATCATTTCCACCATGTGATGTATCAATCTCGCAATTTGTGTATACAGGGAGAAAATGTGAGGTTTGGCATAGCTCACGAGGAGCATTATTCGAGGGATCACCCATTCAACAATGATGGGGCGATTATTCTCTCGACTGATGAACATGAGTAAAAGTCTCAGGCGGATTAGTTACATTCTTGTGTTATTCAAATCAACTTGCTTCCGTGTTATTTACTTTTTCAATATTGAAACCACGCGCGCTTTCTTAACATGATTTGAGATTCAAACTGTATATGTGCTTCGACCTTTAGTGAATGGATGGTGGATTGAGAAATTGAAATAAGTCCGTATAAATTTCAATACAGGACACAAGATACAAGAGCAGATAATATCTATAAATGTCAATGTCCTTATCGTCATCAAAATTTAAACACACACTTGGACTGACCTTAACGCTATTACTGCATGTGGATTTTGTTCAAGTCGGGCTGAACCCTCTGATTGGGTTGATTACTTAAATCCGATTTACACTAGCGCGATTCTAGAACACCACTTGTTTACAGCCGCCACCACACAAGTCTTGGAATGATTACCCTGGGGCCCCTTTCCTCGTTAATATTCTTTAGCTTGATGGAAAATTTTGAGGTTCATTATATGCTGTCATCGCCTTTCAGAGTTATGTCAATTTTTATTTTTATTGCTTTTGCAATCATATCAGCTCTCTTAGAGACTTGAATATTAAAGTATTATAACGAAGGTCGCTGACGTCCCAGTTTAACCAGCTTAGCTTTCCATTTATCCTGACGTGTTGGCCTTTTTCTCTGCCCTTGTTTGTGGACTTTCATGCAATCTAACAAGACTTCTACGAATCCCATTTCTGGAACCAGATAATCAGCCGTGACTTGGTACTTCTTGACTTGGAGAAAGTTTCTCCGACATTTAGTATGGATCATCAAGTCAAATTGGGAGAAACACGTGCAGGAAATGCAAGGAAGCCAAGGCGGAAAATTGTCGATTGGATATCAGAACCAACTAAGGTTGAACTGACCCCATTTCAACAGTTCACTCTCGATGCTGATTGGGAGAGAAGTCCGTTGGGACCAATGAGTGGATGGTCAGCACAGCTTCGCTCTATGGTGCTTTTGTGTTTTTCAAATCCAAATCCGGTGAGCCTTCTATGTCTTCTACTTTATTTCTGGCTTCAAGATCGCTTTTGTTATTGTTCATCCATTTAAGATGTGAAGAACCTCGTGACTGACCAAGTGGAAAGGCCGTGGTCATGTGGGGAGATTACAATGCTATCGTTTACAATGAACCATATGCTCAGATTATTGGACATAAACACCCTGCATTACAAGGTCAGGATCCAAGTGTTGCATTTGCTGAGATTTGGGACTCTCTCGACCCATTAATTGAAGGAATCAAAGATACAGGCCAAGGATTTATTCAACATGATGCTCTTTTTTTCCTTGATCGACGCGGCTTTGAGGAGGAAACTTATTTTAATTATACATACCTACCGGTCGTTTGTGATGAAGGGTATGTCATTGCTACACATGCAACAGTCAATGAGACCACACGCCAAGTTCTTGCTGATAGACGAATGACTATCATTCGTGCTCTCGGCGAGCGATTATCTAATGCTAAAACCATTGGTGATCTTTGGAATCATTTGATCCATGGCATTGAGTTCGCCGAGAAGGACGCGCCTTTTTGCTTCTTGTATTCAGTTTCCGAATCATCTGAAGCATCAAATATACTTCCATCAACAGTACCTTCGCCATCCATGCATTGCGTTTTTGAAGGTTCTGTTGGCATACCCGAGGGTCATCCCATTGCACCTTCAAGCTTTGATGCAGCATATGATCAAAACTGCCTAAATAAAGCATTCAATCAAGCTAGGAATGAAATGAAAACTATCCTGGTGCCTGTCGACTCCGAGATGAAACAAAATTTTAGCGGAATAAAGTTTCGAGGATTTGGCGAACCAACTCACATAGTTGTTTGCCCAATAATGGATTCTGAGAAACAAAGTGTGCTTGCTTTTCTTGCTATTGGATTGAATCCTCGAGCACCTTATGATAAAGATTATCAAGAGTGGATACAGATGTTGTCACAGCAGGTTACGACTCCTCAAGTGTCTGCTATTATACTCCGACAGGAAGTCGAAAGACGTTTAGCACTTGCTAAACAGGAAGCGTTAGATCGGGCAATTTTGTCACAGCAACTTAACGAGAGTGAAACGAATTTTGCACGATTTGCAACAAGAACCCCTGTTGGGCTCGCAATATTAACTGTTGATGGAGTTGCCCTGACAGCAAATGACCTATGGAAATCCCAAACGAAACTGGAGATTGGAAGCTCGCAAGTAAATTGGGAAGAAGTCTTAATGCCTGGAGAATACGAACGTGTGAGGAAAGCCTGGTCGCAGATTGTTCATGAGAAGAAGCCTGGCACTTTTCAAACGCGAATTGATAAACCATGGAAAGCTCCGGAGCTGAATGCTGATGGTGAAGAGCAGTGGTCAGAAACTCATCTAATGCTTGCTTGGTTCCCAGACCTTGACGAGGAAGGTAATGTTTCTACAATTATGAGTTGCATCACAGAAATCTCCGAATTGAAATGGACGGAAAATCAATTACGAGCTAGAATGGAACAAGCTTTGGAGATGAAGAAGCAGCAAGAAAGGTTTATTGATATGACCTCCCATGAAATGCGTAACCCGCTGTCTGCATTGATCGGCTGCGCCGATGAAATTCTCTCCTCGTTGCACGAATACAAAAACGCGATGAAAAGTTTCAGTAGAGCTAGAAGAATCCGCGAATTGTTGTCCACCGAGTTACCAGCGTATCTAATAGATGATGCCATAGAAGCTACAGATACGATTATCTACTGTGCCATGCATCAAAAGCGCATTATTGACGACATATTGACTCTTTCCAGGTTAGACAGCAATCTTCTCGTCGTATCCCCCGAAGCTTCTCAACCAGTGCATATCATTCAAAGTGCTCTCAAGATGTTCGAATCCGAACTCAAGCAGGCCGACACAAAATTAAATTTCATCCAAGATAATTCTATTAAAGATTTGAAGGTACATTGGACCTTATTAGATCCAAGCAGAGTCCTTCAAGTCCTTCTAAACCTTATGACCAACGCCATAAAATTCACCCGCACAGAACCAGTCCGTCAGATAACAGTCACCATGGCTGCCTCTCTCTCAAAACCTTCTTCCCAAAGATCTATTGTCGAATATGTACCTAAACGACGCGAAAGTTCTGATCAAACCGTTAAAGGCGAATGGGGAAATGGCGAAATCCTTTACATTTCCATCACCGTTACGGATTCCGGTCGAGGTCTCTCAGAAAAAGAAAAAGCAAACCTTTTTCATCTGTTTATGCAGGCGTCCCCAAAAACTCACGTACAATATGGCGGAAGTGGATTAGGTCTTTTTATCTCGAGACAACTTACTGAGATGCAAGGCGGGGAGATTGGTGTTCATAGCGAAAAAGGAAAAGGGAGCACGTTTCAATTTTATGTTAAGACGAGGAGGACGTCGCCGCCGCTTGATTTGGAAGCTGCGGAAGATGGTATTAAGAAGGATTTACAAATGACGTTGAGGGAAGACGCACTGAGGGAGGCGTGTGGATTCGAAATTTCGGGATTGAGTCATGATAATCTTATGCATGACCATAGTGAAGTGACGGTGAGGGATAATGATGCGAAAATACCGATAAGGCCATTGCCGGTTAAGAAGACAAGCTTTGGGTTGTCCAGTCCGAATTTGATGAATGGGATTGAGAAGGAAAGGGGTGAAGGTGCAGAACAGGAACAGGGACATGGAAGGCAAGAGGAACAGGATAATCAACTACAAGTACTGGTTGTCGAGGATAATTTATTGAATCAAAAAGTGTTGGTTAAGAGTTTGAAAAAAGAAGGGTTTGGTGTTAGTGTTGCGAATCACGGTGGGGAGGCCTTGGAATTCCTCAAGAAGACAAAATTTTGGGTTGGTGATGGTGATAGTAGGGAGATATCGGTATGTGCTTCTTAATAATCTCTGTTTTCCTTCCTGTTCTTTTCTTTTTGGAATATCAGCCGGGGACAAGCATAAAGGTCGAATCGAGAATTGGTAACAGGAAGAACTCGAGTGAAAGATCACTAACACTCATTTTTGATTCAGAAAAAGCAACTAAACCTCATATTAATGGATTTAGAAATGCCAATTATGGATGGTATTACATGCGTAAAACAGATTCGAGCATGGGAACGTAGAGGGGCGGTAAGAGGTCATGTGCCAATTATTGCCGTAACGGCTAATGCGAGAAAAGGTGTGTGATTTTTTTTGTTCTTTTTACTTTGACATATTTTTGGACGTTGGAACTGGAAACTTGCGGACAGGAGAGTGAGAACTGAGAACTGAGAGCTGATCATCTATTCTATTGATGAATAGATCAAATAATGAGCACGATAGATGCGGGAATGGATGATGTAACGACGAAACCTTATCGTATTCAGGATATGCTGGGTCAGATTGAGAGATTGGTTATTAGGTATTCTGAAAGCGGGGGTGGAAGGGGAAGTAGGGAGGAGATGGACTCTGGTACTTTGAACGAGAGTGTGAGGATCCTGAGTGAGGATAGAGGTATGGATAGGGAAAGTGAGGATAGGGTGAGTACGGGTAAGAGTATGGGAATGGGTATGCAAAGTCAAAAAAAGAATACCCGGAAGAAAGATAGGGACACACAAACACGCAAGGCTAGTACTTCGACGACATCAACATCTACAACCAAGACTCCGAATACGAATCCATCAACCGCAAGTCCTTAAATCCAAACATCCCAACCTCAAACACAAAAACACAAAAACACAAAAATCAACCCTCCAACTTCGAGTCTTTCAATACCACCACAAAATGGGATATCCGATTCTCCCCCTCTTTAACCAATTAACCCTATCCGATATTGATATTTCCAACACATTTTCTTTTACTTCTACTTCTACTTTTACTTTTATAAGTACATCTATTTACATCTACATTCAGCGGGCGTTTTCAATTGGTATTCAAGGATTCCCGGGGACTGGATTTACTGGGAAGCTGGGGAGTAAAGCATACGCATGGAATGGAATGGATTAAATGGAGTTTTGAGCACATTATTCTTGTTTTAGCACAGCACATCACATTACAGCATAGTAAAGCATGGTATAGCATGGTACACGCATGGATAGGTGTTTTGGGGATATGATATGATATGTTATGATATATGTATTCATTTATTCAATAGTGGTTATTTGATTCATTATTTCGTTTGTTTGGAGTTGTGTATCTAGATAGATACCTAAACTAGATTATAGTCTTATTCCTTCATGTGTCATGTTTCTTCGTTATGCGTTGATCGCGTTTTCGTAATTGGTATGATATGATGAGATGAGAGAAAACATATAACATGATTTGATATGATATGACAGGCTAATGTTGATGAGATCAGAAAATGATTGTGGTTACATTTTTAGTATGGAAATTCAAAAAAAGGGAATTGGAAGAAAAGCATGAAGATGAAAGAAGAAGTTAAAAGTTAGAAGGAAGAAAAGAAAAGAATAAAAAGAGGAATGAAGAAGATATCATGACAAAGTTTTCAAATCGAGAAAATAAAGTTCGAGAAGAATAGATGCCGCGCGCGGGTAATTAGATGGTGAGAGTCTGCAGTAGTGGTTTCTGTGCGTTGGGATGTTAGATTTGATGCTGGTGGTGGGGTTGGAGTTTGAGAAGAGGAGAGATAGAAGA
>NW_001820826.1:759958-766302 GCF_000146945.2 Sclerotinia sclerotiorum 1980 UF-70
ATCAAAAGGGGGAAGAAAGCTGTACCAATATAGAAAATGCCAAAAAAAGACTCACAGCAGCATATGTACAATCCTCAAGATCCCATTAAACGGGACCTCCCTTAGCTCCAGCAAATCCCCTAAAATCTCCAAGAACATCCTCAACCCATTTCCTCTGCGCCTTCCTCGCATCCTGTATTCCTTTCCCCAGTTTATTTTTCTTTTCCTTCACCTTATCCGCTCCACGACCTAGGAAATATTTTACTCCTTTCACGGTTTTGACGATTCCTGCTCCGAGTAAAACGGGTATAAATGATAGAAGACCCGCTTTTATGGGATTAGCACGGGTCCAAGAGAAGAGAGATTGGATCCAGGATTTTATGCGGTGGGTTACGCGTTTGATGAAGCCGGGACGGGGTTTAGGACGGGATAGTGAGAAGGGTGAGAGGGGTTTTTTGAAGGGTGATGTGATGCGTCCTGGGATGGGGGAGGAACGGCGACGAATTGGTTGCGGGTGAGGAGGTTGTTGTGGGGGTTGGGAGTAGGGGTTTGTGTTGATTATGGAGGGTAGAGTGTTTGGGATGGGGGAGCTGGAGCGTCGGGGAGGTGGACCAGGGTGAGTGGGGTGAGCGGGGTCGAAGTCTTCGGGATAGGGACGCGGATCTAGGATTTGCATTGGGCGGGTTTGGGAGGGAGAATCGGGATTGGAGGTTGTTTGCCAGTAAGTTTCTTGGGCTGGTCGATGAGTAGTCCTTTGGCTATTATCATTATAGCTATAGCTATGACTTTTCGCGCGAGGATCCTGCGACGCAGTTTTGAAGTAATCGGTGCTTGGAGGAGGACCGGAAAATTGATTCGGGATGTTGTAGGAAGGATCTTGAGAAGTGA
Organism: Sclerotinia sclerotiorum 1980 UF-70; assembly: GCF_000146945.2. Taxonomy (NCBI): domain Eukaryota; kingdom Fungi; phylum Ascomycota; class Leotiomycetes; order Helotiales; family Sclerotiniaceae; genus Sclerotinia; species Sclerotinia sclerotiorum. The sequence continues at coordinate 760,826 of NW_001820826.1, forward strand.
TGCCGTAAAAATCGTGGACCTCGGTGGGTTTACTAGGAGCTGGATGACCAGATGCCCAAGCCTCGGTGGAGGCTGGAACTATTGTTGAAGCGTCTGTAAAGGAAGAATAGATGCCGGATTTTTTATCCTGCGCTTGTTCATTTTGTGAAATGTATGATTCGGCCGTAGCTGCTTTTCCATATGTATCGCGCGAAGCTGCGTTTCGTTCGTCTGTGTTATGGCCATTGTGATATCCGTGATTTTTATGCTTGGGGGAGCTGGTAGATGGAGGTGTGGGGTATCGCTCCATTTTTGGGGATCTTCAATTGATTGATTATTCGTGATTTGATTAATTGAGAAATTGCCCTAAAGAGATGTGTATGCAGATATGTTATGCGTATGTATGTATCTCGGATAATAAGTATATAATGGGTCTGGATGAAAGAGGACCCAGATGTGAAGCTTATGAGAGCAGAATGTGAGGGAAAAGAGGAGTGAGGAATGAGATGATAAACTCGTGGTTTATGGTGGTTGGACGGGCGGTGAAGTTATGATAAATTTGGGAGCAGGGTTACACCTCTATAGGTTTGGGTTTAGTATGTTGATTGGTTGATGCTGACAGGGAGTTAAGATGAAGGATTTTGTGCCACCATGAGGTATGATCTTAACTTTTTCGCGAGGGAAATAAGTCTTATAATGACGACGATATCAAGAAATGAATGTGTTCTTTTGACTCGAATAGTTGTTCGAGGTATATGCGAGCAAAGATATTGTTTGCAGTACTCCAAGCATCTGACGACTTCCAAGAACCCATGGAATTTTCTTGGTAGGTATATCAGAGTTCTTTAGGTCATCGGAAAGATATCAAATGGAATCCTTGCAATGATGGTAGAGGGGAGGAGTAGCTTGTATTTCATACGATATAAAGAAGCCTGCTAAGACAAGAGAGAGGAAGTCATTGAAAATCGTGTCACGTCTGATGTTGATAAGGAATAGGAGACATGGTACTATGGATATAGCTACTATGGCCCAAATTGGGATTTTATATCGTTCGACGGTCTAGACAGTAAATTTAATTTGACATACGGACCGAAGAGCGGCAGCCCGGAGCCATGTCGTAACTTACTGAGCGACCTTCCGGTGGTAGCGACAATGCAATGATAACTATGAGTGGAACCAGCGTACTAGCACCCTTTCAAGAGCCAGTTGCTGAAGTGAGGATTTCGATGAAGGGAAAACCAGTAGGACTTGTGAATACAACCGTCAGATCACCCACACTACAGCGAACACCGAGGGCATACCAAATCCCAAAAACCCATTGCTCATGACACTGGAGATAATAACTTTAGGAAAGTATGTACGAGCCTTTTTGATCCCTTCTGTATCTTCGAGCTCTTTTATTAGTAACGATTAAAATCGTGGACAGGAACAGTATATTCGTGCTTTAAAACCTCCATGAGCAATTCCATCGCTAGCTAGGAAAGGGACAGAATTTCTAGCAAGTCCGACGAAGAATGACAATCCATTGCTTAGCCACTCTCTTCCATTTAGAAAGGCTGTGAAAGGGTCTTTAGTACTAGATTCGGGACCTAGGTATAGAAAAGATATTAGAAAAACCCAGCAGTGTGAGTTACAAGGATAAGTCTTTCCAGCTTTTGGAATACGGGGTTAGCTGCCTGATTCACAGTCATCGACATGAGTATTGCAGCTCATAGTAGAAGTAATGTTCCTTGCCATCTGATCGATAAGTACGTATCATTTTTCAAGACACCTAATGTTTTAACAAGAGAACTATATAAAAACTAGTTGTTGCTGTAGCGGCAAGCCATCCTATACAAATCATTCAACCCTAACAACATCCTTTCGTTAGCATGCCACATTTCTCGCATACTAATTCCCCAAAAGGAGGATAGGGGTGTGAGTACCGGTAACATAACTCAAAATCTTCCTACACCTCGACGTGGCAAGAAGGTATACCCAATGGTACTGTCCGCCGGCAGTTGGGGCAATAAAAGTCAGCTCTCGATCTCCGATGACTACAAGCACAAAAAGAGTGCCAACCCAGATGAACAAAAAACCGTATATCAAACCAGCTACTCCTCCACTTCTACATCTTAGTTCAAGTCGGAAAAGAAGAGCGTGGAAATTCCCTTACTCCTGGTAGCCTCCTCCAAATACGCTGCTGATGATTAGTATAAGGTGCAGGATCAATTGACGGCGAAAAGCTCACACGAGAACTTCTTAAGTCGCCTCCAAAGTACACACACGTTCAACTATACTTGTAGACCCGAGGCTGTGCTGTCTATGCTTCGGAATTGTTGAATTTGATGACTGTAATAACTATAATTACTTTTAGGACTAGTTGTTTTTCAATGTGAACGAGGTATACAGCATCGTCATTCAAAGCTCTTTGATTGTTGAAGGTCTCAATTCTTAGGTGCTCGCTAAAATTATGTGTTCTGGTGCCTTTTGGCACTTCTATGACGATTAATCTGAAGCGCGTATGAATACCGTTTCAATAGGAGGAGGAAAGCAAAGTACAGCTCGTGCCAATCCGTGGGAGTAGGAAAGAAGACACATTTGTGCATCATAGCAAAGAGCAAGAGTAAGATGAAGATGAAGATGAAGATGAAGATGAAGATGAAGATGAAGATGAAGATGAAGATGAAGATGAAGATGAAGATGAAGATGAAGATGAAGATGAAGATGAAGAACTTCTACTGTGACACATCCTTGATGCTAAATTTTGGATACTGTGCGGCAGATGTTAATGAGGAGTTCTTTACTCGGTATTCTAATTCAAGGAGAATACCATTCATAGTAAAATAAACTACTGTAATCGTCAAATTCATCAAGATATTTGAAGAAGATGCTTAGGTTTCATTGGTTCCCAATTCGAGACACGCGGAAAATTTCTCAATTCCATTCTGGACAGCGAAAGAAAGACCATGAAAATCAATTCCGTGTGTCCCATAGAAGCATAGTCTTGCCCTCTTCATGGATTCTTTCAAGTGGCTCCACATCCGTCAAAATAGAGCATTGCCAAAATGAGATTGAAGTCTCTTCCAGGTGCTGATAGGGTTATAAATTGCAGCATCAACCGCGATCTTCTGTATTGATCTAGGTCCGAATTTCTTGTAAAGTCTAGAATCTTGATCACTCGACTCAAATGCAATTTCTAGGCCCATTCCGCTGCCTTGTCCATTCCCCGCTTCATAAGCATGCCGCCGCAACACATGTGCCTCCCCTGCGGGCAAGTAAATATCATGTCAAGCTCTACGATGTGATAAGTTGACGACGGTAGAATGATGTCTCTCCTTGAGTGACTTACGAGCATATGGCCTCACCAATTGTTTTGCCGTCAGACTGTATATTTCGTTCATGGTCCTACTCGCAAAGTCTGTTCCTTTACTTTCCCGTCACCAACTGCCACATAGATTCAATGGCTAAAGAAGACTCTCTGAAGGGTGCTTGCCAGAGTTGATTTTTGGATTTGGCAACACCGGATTGATAACTCTCCTCGGTGCTACCAAAGACTGGAAACATGAAGTTCATGAAAGAGTGTACGAATCGTAGTAGGCATACCAGAGACAATCAATCACCGGACCAAATTCCTTGTTAGAAGTCACTTTTCCGGGAACAGCTTCTGGCATGATGAGATGGCGAAAGAAAGCTGTGGGGAATTACGAGAATATGCTATCTTGAGGATATACTTTGTCAAACAACAGCGTTAAATCTCGATTGAACCTTCACCCAAACCTGACTTAAGAAAGTGTTTGTGTGGAGAAAAGAGACTAATGCGATGATTCCAGGCGGAATAGATTCGGTAAAATCAACCCTCGTATGTGTGAATAGAAGGGGAATAAAAGAAAGTAGCAAGCAGAATCACAGAGATTGTATTTCGCAAAGAGTGTGGCACAGGCTCATGCTAATATGCAGCCATGAGACGTAGGAATCCCTCGGGACGATATTCCTTCATGGTAACTGTCAGGTAAGATGTAAGGGTAAGACAAGTCCTGACTCCCGAGTTCCTCCTTAACATTATACCCACATCCACTCTCAAATTCCCGTCGGCTAGACAACTTTTAGAGTTGGGGGAATGCATCATGATGGCACCTCCTTAAGTTCACCTCACCACATACAGATATTGTTGAAAAGGAAAGGTTTCATAGGCAAAATTATCCAGTGTTGTGAAAGGTATTCTTTATTTCAAATCACACATTGACTGATTAAGCACACGGATGTAAGTACATGTTCTCATTTGTGCAGATGCACTTAAAACTATTCCAACATTATTTAAGAGGAGAGAGTTGTACATCAGTGATGGAAGTAGTATTGAAGGTTTTGACGATAAATCTTCCTTGGAATGGTACCGCGTTTTCCACATATGAAAGTGATGGGAGAGCCTCTGAGAGCAATATCAACTATTCTAAGCTGGGACACAGTACTTCTAGCACTGCTCATTATGTTCGAGCTATTCTATAACTTTCTAGATGCTCAAAGGTAACAAATGCCTCGAACAATTAGGTGTTCCATTCCATCTTATGACATCCTTACCAGCCAGGCATCAGCTACCCTGTACAGATTCTAGATCGTGATTCTGACTTTTGGAATACTTTTGAAGATTGTATTGACGATTATCCCATCCAACTTCATGGAATTCACGTGTCCGTCGAGCGCAGAAATTCGCCATACTCAGTTACTTCGGAACTCGGATCCTGCAAGTCTCTCTCCCCAAAATAACACGGCTTATGCAAAACCATTACTAACTTATTTTTATAATCATTGGAGTTCATATCCGTGAAACTGTCCTTCTTCATAGAGCAAGATCTCATTCTCAACGCATGGGCTTTAACTATTGCCTCCCAAGTCGTCCTTTCCCTCCCTTTTGTTCCCTGCTTACCATATCTGGAACTATTCCTTGAATCACTCGACTCGGGCATACTCGGAAATGTATTCTCTGAAGAGTCTCGTGGCACAGGCTATCAACAGCTCGATTTAAAACAGATGCAACAGGAAATTCATTAACAACTCACTAACGACGCGAGGAAGGAGTAAGAAAAGTATGGAGATTTAATCGAGAAGGTATGATGTGACTTTGGGAAAAGCATGTCTCTTCCCCGACGATGTGAACGCATCCTACACAGAATTAAAAGGAGTAGCATGGTTGTGGAGGTAGTTGAAGCCAGGGTAAGATGGCCACGGTTCGGACTTCCCTTGACCTGGAGATAGAACGCGAACATAGCCATCAGGAAATTAAGTAAGATATATGGGACTCGTCCAGTTTCTCCGACAGTTTGCGATAATTCATTAGTTATATCTTCATGATCAAAATAGAGCCTCTAATTGACTAATATCGATAAATTCCTCTCTGTAGCGGAAACAGTATGTAGCTGACAGACGGACTAGCACTTCGGCAGAACTTCTGTCTGTGGCTTAGACACTCCGTCAGCTACGCCGTGCATCAATCAGACCTTACATTTCCCTTATTTCAAACC
>NW_001820826.1:768067-771551 GCF_000146945.2 Sclerotinia sclerotiorum 1980 UF-70
TCCACCCTGATATACCAAATTCCCCCCCCAACTCCCCTATCTAGCCTTACCACCCGACCCGCCCCTCAAATCATCCCCTAGACAAGCCATCACCAAGCCCAAGTGTCACGGCCCACATAAATAAGATATGCAACAAAGACATCTCTTTGCCCCTCTTCATCCCTTTTCAATCACGAAGTGGGGTTTTTGTGGAAATGTAGGAGACAGGGTGGTAGTAGAAGGCGTGAGGCGTGAAGTTTGAGGAGTAAAGGTGGAGAGAAGGCGCGGGAGAGAAATGGGTTTTACATTGTCTTGTAATCTTAAAATTGGAGGTCCGCATTCCGGTTTAGGATCAGATGGCGTACGGTGTGGGGTTGTGGGGTATGTTGGGGTGGATTATCGATTTCTGGTCTAGATGGGGCTATTGGGTCAGATTTGGAGGCTTGATGTGCTTAGTTGACTAGTGTAAGTGGAGACTGGGTTGTCTAAAGGGAAATACTGTGGATATAGCTGGAATGAGTTGGTTAGGGTACAAAGTATAAACTACTTAAAAAGTGTATACATCGCTTTGTCCAAACTTATGCGAAAATCTTCCCCGTTTCCTTTTCCGCAATCGCAATCATGCTATCTATCAACCACCATAATATAATCAGCAAGCCTTCTCCACACCTAACTTCCCCTCCTGGAAAAAGGAGACTTGAGAGACTCCACCAAGTCACATGCTATAAGCACTCCCAAGCCCTTTTCAATCTGCTGTACATGATGCCAAGACTCGCGGCGTTCAATGATATGACCTCGTTTTATTTATCACGGATCGATTTCTCCGAGATAGATGAAAATAAATGAATTAGATCGGTCGCGGCCATCGGATCGAAGACTCCGTCAGAATATGACTGATCCTTAGGCTGCGAGCGATGTAACCAAAGCTTTTTCAGCTACGAGATGATACACATGTTTGGTTCGCTTAGTGAGGGGGATATTAATGGTGGAGGGGTGGTAGGTATGTGAACGTTTTGGGAGAAAGGATAAGAACTCCCTTTCAAATTTCCAAGGGGATGTACTGGTATCCTCGACATAATCCACCCTAGTGGTTATACAAACCGTTTCCGTCAAGTTAACTTCAGGGTACTGAATGATTCTATATTGTAGATGTGAAGATGGTTGTCTTATTCTTGGTGCTACGAGTCCTGATTATACAGTATCGTACTTGCCATATTAGGCCTAACAGCAGTCAACTCAACTAATTGGAGTGATCGATCAAAACTTTGGATGAGCTAATGGTATAGACTAAATGATATAGTAGCATGATGTCACTCCTATATCAGAGACAGCCAAGCCCAATGATGAAACTAAACATGAATAATCGTAATTCCCAGTCAAGTACACCTGTACCAAACTCCATGTACAAACGAAGAGAGTTTAACAACTCTTACCCACATCTACCGAGTTTAGCTTAGAGGTTTATCTAGTCTGTATTCCACTTCCAAATGCTGTCTTCCCAGAGCGAGCTTGCCTTCAAATAGAAGGTACAACATGCATTGTACCCGCTTTAAAGGAAAAGTTTTTTTTATAAGCACCCACTTCCTCCTGGAAAGAGAAGTTGAAACCACATACAAGAAAGAAGCATTGTTCTTCGTGCAGTGACATACACACAGCCCAAGACCCCCTTCCATAAGAAGTAAAAAAATAACCGTGACAGGATTCCCAATAACCCTCATTGAAGGCCTATGTATTTGCAACAGGAGACATACCATGAATATATAAACATCCAAATATCTCCCGCAGACGCTTTACTAGTTTCAGAGTCTCGATAGGGTCTATTTAACAAATGCCATAATCCGTATCTCCTCATTCCTTAAGTGTCGTAAGTGTCAAGCAGAGAATAACAAGCTGGTGGTGGTCAAATACCAATAAATATTTATGCTTTTATGAACACACATCGAATAATGATATACTGCTCAGCAAGAATAATTCTCTGCCAAAATCTACTAGCACATCCTATATTTAACTAACTCCCTAACTAATCCATCCACCTTTAAGAGCACAACCATTTCCTTATCTAGCCTCCTTCATACGTGAATTGGCCTCAAAAATTCAGAAAGTACCACAAGGAATTCCATACCTATATACTCTACCAATTGCTGCGCTGTCTTGATGGAACCCTACTTTCTTCTGTGACTTACACTAACTATAAACCAACACTATAAGTACCCCAAACCACCGACGAATAGTCATATATACATATACATATATACAATACACAATCAAACCCAGCCAAAACCAAAGAATACCGACCTATTAAACCAGAGCAGAGAGAAAGCACACACACTTCACACTTACTAGCGGGATAAATGGACTGGTAATAGATTTGGAGCTATAATGTATTCTATCTATCTCTCAGTCTTTACTCCTAGGTGCTGAGTAAATTGAATGCTTTAAATGCCTGGGGTTAAACTGCTTTGCAGTACAACTACGTATCTCACTCATCTTGTTCACTCAACACCCTCTCCATCATTCTTTACTATATGTACCTGCCTCCACATCACCTACTACAATCAGCTGCAACTAATGTTGAGCAACTTCCATGACATGACACCATTCATATATATCAAAACTCAAGTTCACACATAAATAAATGCAAATGAATATTATTCACTAGCCTAATGATCATGTTCTTTGTCGAAGTCGTCAGAGAAGCTCTTCGACTCTAGAGTACACACAAATAATGCTCCACCGCAATCATTCCATTCAAGGCCGTTAAGGGTATATCTCGCAATATCTTCAAATTTAATCAAAGATCAAGCCAAATCAGGCCTAGGTAAGCCAGGGTTGCATGAAAGGTTATCCATCCATTCCATAATTATCGTCGATTTTCCTCCCCCGTGCACATTCACATTCGATATTCTTCAGGAAAGAAAGGAGAGTTCGCTAAGATTTCCAGATGGCATCATATCGTAAGATCAGAAAACCCATTAGAGAATCAAATTCAGCGACCCAAGCCAACCCATGGCTCCCCACCGACGAAAGCATGAAAATTTTTAAAACCTGATAGTGTTTTGTATGTCGCTCATGCGCCAGAAAATGTAGGTAGTAAAAGGCATACGCAGAAGCGCGCTTTTTTTTTTTCGCTGATATTGGCACAAAAAATAATTTAAAGAAAGTAAAGAAAGGAATGTTTTGAAAAATGTTGTATGAACATAAGCCGGAGGATTCGCAGATTGAGAGATTGATAGCAAGGCTGAGAACATTCCAGTATCTCGAGAGCCAATGCTCAATGACGAAAAGGCTGTATAGTGTTCGATATTTGGCATAGTAATAAGCATACTAGAAAACTAGAAATTGCTCAAGGGGAAAAGTTGGTCTAGCCACTGAAGTGAGATCTCTGCAAGTGGCCAAACAAAAAGATATCCGGAGTGTGTATAATATTATTATTCGTGATACCGCGGACGCTCTCACTGAGAAAAGCTGGCATATGGCGGGGAGTTGGTCGCTCACGATAGAGCTC